>NW_025814858.1:0-310000 GCF_022079265.1 Lynx rufus
CGAGAGAGGGGAGGTTCTGCTGACCGACTTCCAGATGAGAGATGGGGTAGATTCTCCTGACTGACTTCTGGATGACAGAGGGGAGGTTCTCCTGATTGCCTTTTGGACGAGAGAGAGGGGAGATTTTCCTGAATGATTCCTTGATGAGAGAGGGGAGGTTCTGCTGACTGACTTCTGGACCAGAGAGCGGAGGTTCTGCTGGTTGACTTCTGGATGCGAGAGATGGGAAGTTCTCCTGACTGACTTCTGGATGAGAGAGGGGAGGTTCTCCTGCGTGACTTCTGGACGAGAGAATGGTGGTTCTCCTGACTGACTTCTGAACCAGAGAGGGGAGGTTCTCCTGACTGACTTCTGGACGACAGACTGGAGGTTCTCCTGGCTGAATTCTGGACCACAGAGTGGAGGTTCTCTTGCAGGAGAGAGAGGGGGATTTTTCTGACTGACTTCCAGGCGAGAGAGAGGGGAGTTTCTCCTGCCTGAATTCTGGAACAGACAGGGGAGATTCTCCTGTCTTACTTCTGGATGAGAGAGAGGGGAGGTTCTCCTGAATGACTTCTCGACCAGCGAGTGGAATTTCTTGAAAGAGAGAGGGGGGGGCGCCTGGGTGGCGCAGTCAGTTAAGCGTCCGACTTCAGCCAGGTCACGATCTCGCGGTCCGGGCGTTCGAGCCCCGCGTCAGGCTCTGGGCTGATGGCTCAGAGCCTGGAGCCTGTTTCCGATTCTGTGTCTCCCTCTCTCTCTGCCCCTCCCCCGTTCATGCTCTGTCTCTCTCTGTCCCAAAAATAAATAAATAAACGTTGAAAAAAAAAAAAAAAGAAAAAGAAAGAGAGAGAGGGGATGGTCTCCTGAATGGCTTCTGGACCAGAGAGAGGGGAGGTCCTCTGACTGACTTCCGAACCAGCGAGAGGAGGTCTCCTGACCGACTTCCCGATGAGAGAGATAGAGAGGTTCTCCTGACTGACATCTGGACCAGAGATTGGAGGTTCTGTTGACCGAATTCCGGAAGAGAGAGTGGGTAGGTCCTCTGACTGATTTCTGGACCTGAGAGTGGAGGTTCCGCCTACTGACTTCTGGATGAGAGAGAGGAGAGGTTTTCCTGACTGACTTCTGGACAAGACAAAGGAGGTCCTCTTGTCGGACTTCTGAATGAGAGGGGAGGTTCTCCTGACTGACTTCCGGACCGGAGAGTGGATTTCCTGCTGACCGACGTCCGGATGAGAGAGAGGGGAGATTCTCCTGATTGACTTTCAGGCGAGAGATAGGGGAGGTCCTCCTGACTCATTTCTGGACCAGATAGGGGAGGTTCTCCTGTCTTACTTTTGGACGGGAGAGAGGGGAGGTTCTCCTGAATGACTTCCGGATGAGAGAGAGGGGAGGTTATCCTGACTGACTTCTGGACAAGAGGGGGGAGTTTCTGCCCACCGACTTCCAGATGAGAGAGAGGAGAGGTTCTACTGACTGACTTCTGGATGAGAGGGGAGAAGGTTCTCCTGAGTGACTTCTGGATGAGAGACTGGAGGTTCTCCTGACTGATTTCTTGACCAGAGAGTGTATGTTCTGCTGATTGACTTCCGGATGAGAGAGAGGGGAGGTTCTCTTGACTGACTTCTGGACCAGAGAGGGTAGGTTCTCCTGACTGACTTTTGGACGAGATAGAAGGGAGGTTTCCCTGACTGACTTCAGGACCAAAAAGTGGATATTCTTGAATGAGAGAGAGGGGACGTTCTCCTGACTGACTTCTGGACGACGGAAGGAGTGGAGGGCTCCTGACTGAATTCTGGACCAGAGAGTAGAGATTCTCTTGAAGGAGAGAGAGGTGAGATTTTCCTGACTGACTTCCATGTGGGAGAGAGGGTAAGTTCTCCTGACTGACTTCTGGACCAGAGAGTGGAGGTTCTGCTGATCAACTTCTGGACAAGAGAGAGGGGAGGTTCTCCTGACCGATTTCTGGAAGATTCAGGGGAGGTTCTCCTGTCTTCCTTCGGGAAGAGAGGGAGGGGATGTTCTCCTTATGGACTTCTAGAGCAGAGAGGGGAGGTTCTGCTGACTGAATTCTGGACCAGAGGGTGGAAGTTCTCTTGAAGGGAGAGGGGGGAGGTTCTCGAGACTGACATCAGGCGAGAGAGAGGGGAGGTACTCCTGACTGTTTTCTGGAGCAAACAGGGGAGGTTCCCCTGTCTTAACTTCTGGACAAGAGAGAGGGCAGGTTCTCCTCACTGACTTCTGGATCAGAGAGGGGAGGTTGTTGAACAAGAGAGAGGGGAGTTTGTCCTGAATGACATCCACACCAGAAAGAGGGGAGGTTCTCCTGACTGACGTCTGGACTATAGAGTGGAGGTTCTGCTGACCAACCTCTGGACAAGAGAGAGGTGAAGTTCTCCTGACTGATTTCTGGACCAGAGAGGGGAAGTTCTTGAACAAGAGAGAGGGGAGGTTGTCCTGTATGACTTCCGGATGAGAGAGAGGGGAGGTACTCCTGACTGACATCTGGATGAGAGAGGGGAGGTTCTCCTGACTGACGTCTGGACCAGAGAGTGGAGTTTCATGAATGAGAGAGAGGCGAGTCTCTCCTGACCGACTTCTGGACAAGAGAGGGGAGGTTCTCCTGAGTGACTTTTGGAAAAGAGAGAGGGAGGTTTTCCTGACTGACTTCTGGACCAGAGATTGGTGGTGTTAGAATGAGATAGAGGGGAGGTTTTCCTGACTGCCTTTTGGACGAGAGAGGGGAGGATCTCCTGACTGACTTATGAATGAGAGAGTGGGGGTTCTCATGAAGTAGAGAGAGGGGAGATTCTCCTGACTGACTTCAGGCAACAGAGGGGGGAGATACTCCTGACTGATTTCCGGAGCATTCAGGGGAGGTTCCCCTGTCTTAACATCTGGACGAGAGAGAGGGGAGGTTCTCCTGACTGGCTTCTGGACCAGAGAGTGGAGGTAATCCTGACCAACGTCCAGATGAGAGAGAGGGGAGGTTCTCCTGGCTGACTCCTGGAGGAGAGAGAGGGGAGGTTCTCCTGACTGACTTATGAATGAGAGAGGGGAGGTTCTCCTGACTGATTTCTGTACCAGAGAGTCGAGATTCTGCTGAATGACTTCTGGATGAGAGAGAGGGGAGATTCTCCTGACTGACTTCTGGATGACAGAGGAGAGTTTCTCCTGACTCGCTTTTGGATGAGAGAGAGGAGAGGTTTTCCTTACTGACATCTGGACCAGAGAGAGGAGGTTCTAGAACAGGAGAGAGGGGAAGTTCTCTGAATGACTTCCGGATGAGGGAGAGGGGAAGTTCTGCTGACCGACTTCTGGATGAGAGAGAGGGGAGCTTCTCCTGACTGATTGTGGACGAGAGAGAGGAGGTTCTCTTGAACGACTTCCGGAACAGAGAGTGGAGGCTCTCTTGCAGGAGAGGGAGGGGTGATTTTCCTGACTGAATTCCAGGCGAGACAGAGGGGAGGTTCTCCTGACTGACTTCCGGAGCAGACAGGGGAGGTTCCCCTGCCTTAACTTCTGGACGAGAGAGCGGAGGTTCTACTGACTGAAAGAAGGACCAGAGAGTGGAGGTTCTGCTGACTGACTTCCAGATGAGAGAGAGGAGAGGTTCTCCTGACTGACTTCTGGATGAAAGAGTGGAGGTTCTCTTGCAGGAGAGAGAGCGGAGATTGTCCTGACCGACTTCCAGGAGAGAGAGAGGGGAAGTTCTCCTGCCTGATTTCTGGAGCAGACAGGGGAGGTCCTCCTCTCTTACTTCTGGACGAGAGAGAGGGGAGTTTCTCCTAACTGACTTTTGGACCAGAGAGGGGAGGTTCTCCTTACTGACTTCCAGATGAGAGAGAGGGGAGGTTCTCCTGAATGAGTTCTGTACAAGAGAGGGGCGGTTCTCCTGACTGACTTTGGGAGTTGAAACCAGGCAGGTGCTCACTATGGCTATGTCAGCGTGAGGAAGCATCTTTACATTTGAAGGTGCTCGGGGAATGATGGCAACTGAGAATGCCAACTACCTCTTCTCAGGTGTAACAACAGTGGTTGTAGTATTTGCTCAATTCACATACAGGTTGACTTCACTGATAGCAGATTCAGACAAATTGTTTCCAGCCTGCTCCAGGGGGCTGGTGTGAGGAGGAGTCTGTCAGGATGGTCAGCAGGTGTGAGCAGGTGCCCCACTGGGATGGTCAGCACTTCTGAGCAGGATCCCTGGCAGGATGGTCAGCAGGTAGCATGACGCAAGGGCCTGGCGAGGACAGTGTAGGTGAGCAGTGTTCCGGGGATTATTGCTGGGGTCCTGTCTTTCAAATGGGATGGATGTTGCAACTGCTCAAAGACACACTCCAGGGGGAATGACAGGGGATTTGGAACAAGTTGTAGGGACTAGCAGTCCGAGAGGTTCTCAGGGCCTGAATGGATGGTCTGTCACCCCAGGTCATGTGTCAATGCTTTCAGGAGGTCAGTACTTACTGGGGACCCCCCGGTTCTGTGTTTAGAGGATGGGTCAAGGGCACAGTGGGAGATGCCAGCTGCAGATCAGAGGAGGGGGCTGGACTGGAGAAAAACATGTGAGAATCACACACTCCTGTGCAGCTGAGGCCAGGGCCTGGGTGAGGTTCCAAGGCAACAGTGAGGACGTCACCCGTGAGGGAGTGAGGCCCACCATCTCTCTGTCTCTCCCTCCACTCTTCTCTCTATCTCTGTCTCCCCCTGTCTCTCCATGTCTCTGTCTTCTGTCTCTCTTTCTCTCTCTCTCTCTTTTGTCTCCCTCTGTCTCTCCTCTCTCTCCCCTCTTCTGTCTCTGATGAGTGTCATGGCTGTCAGCTGGGTAGAAGAGACTATGCCTTACCAGGAGGCTGAGGAGCAGCAGGAAGGACACTGGAGACTGTAGCCAGGGGAGGAGTGTTTCTGGAAGGAAGTCGGTGCTGGGAGGTCCAGCAAGGGTCTGGAGGATGGCGGTTGGGTGTGGGCGGGTGGAGGCCTCTGGAGACCCTGGGGAGGTTCCTGGGCCAGCCGAGGGGTAGGAGCAGCGTGGAGTGGACGCAGCAGTGGATGCGTCTAAGAAGCTGTTCTGGCGCCATCAGATGCCTCCAGAGGCTGTAGCTGGGGGAGCACTCGAGAGAAGTGGGAGGAGTTTTCAAAGGGAAGTACTGAAGCTGCCTACAGGTTGATGCAGCCAAGAGGGGAGTTTAAATGCCAGAGAGAGAGAGAGAGAGAGAGAGAGAGAGAGAGAGAGAGAATGGAAACAACAGAGTAACGTCCTCTGAATGTCAGTCTCCCACTAAGAAAAGATGGCAGAAATGGTCAGAAGAAGCTTTTCCACAACTCTAGAAATGAAGCAAAGTCTTCCAGGCACATAAGTTTTTCTGTGTTCTGGTTTTTCGTTGTTGTTTCGAGGAAAAGCAGTTGAATTTTGTTAAGAACGGTGAGAATTCTGACTTTCCCCATATCGCCCCTGCTCTGCAACTCTGGGTCACCTTGAGCAGCAGCAGTGCCACCCAAGGGGTGAACAGAGCCGGGGCTCGCCGAAACCTCCTCCTCAGAGCACTGCCCTCACCACACGTGTCCTGCAGTTGCTTGGACGCCTCTGTCTACGAGGCTGTCTGTTTGCCTCGAAGGGAGCTCACCTGGCGTGAAGTCAATGAGGGGCAGATGAGGGACGGAGAGCCGGCCACTCAGTGATGGAGCACAAGAGCATTTCAGGTGGAGGGGGAAGGTGCAGGATCTGAGGCTGGAGTGAAGCTGGTTGGGAGTCCTGAAGGAAGATCGGTGGCGAGGCAGGTGGGGGAGTGCCAGAGTGGAGGGCTCGGGACCCTGGATCTCACCCCACGGGCACTGACGAATTCTGGCTGCGTTTTGAGTTGGGGAAACCGCTCTGAGGTGGGGTGTTACTTTGTCTTTGAGCCACGATCCCGCTGGCCTGTGAGCGACGTGGGAATAGAGGCTGCCTCTTACATCCTCAGGACAGAATCCTGCCATCCGTCACAGGTCCTGTCGTAGGGGCATTTGGAGAAAGAAAGAAGGCAGGAAGGAAAGCTGGCCGGGTGGCTGAAGCTCACACTGTTGCACCTCTGCCCTTAGCATGCTGGAGGGGGTGCTCTGATTTCGGATTTGACGCTTTTCCTGACTGACTGTTTGGTTTAGCTTCTGTGCCTTTTGGGCCTGACATGCTTCTAAATTCAGTACCCTCTTCCTCTCATATTTTATGCCAAATTTCTTTACGTTGGAAATTCTAGATCCTTTCTTCTTGGAAAAAAAATTGCTTGTTTTTGATGCCACAAAATATAATTTACTGGGAGTTACAGACAGCTTTTCCATGTGATCAGTATTTATTTGTTCAATTTTACATTTCTTCCATCAATTTTATACCACTGTGTTTCTCTCGGTTGTTAATTAGAGCCAGTCTGTGTTCCAGGCATTCCTGGAGTCCGAACGCACAGGTTCGTTGTTTGCAAAGGTGAATGGGAGTTGCCAGCCTGTGCCTGCCCCCAGTATGTCCCAGTATGGCCCAGTATGCACAGTACACTCTGCGTTTGCACATTCTCAGAAGGCACCCTATGTCCCCACACCTGGCTGGGGAAGCCGTTGGTGGCAGTGTTGGTCCACACCTGGTGATGATCTCTTTACTGTGTCTGTTAAATAATGTAGTCACTTTTCTCAATTCTCAGTCCATCTATGCAGGATAAAATATCTGAACAGGCATATGGTTGACTTTAAAAAAAATAATATTTATTTATTTTTAGAGAGAGAGAGAGAGAGAGACAGAGCATAAGTTTGGTGGGGGGCACTAAGAGGGAAACACAGAATAGAAGCAGGCCCCAGGCTCTGAGCTTTTAGCACAGAGCCTGACACTGGGCTCAAACCCACAAACCGTGAGATCATGACCTGAGCCGAAGTCAGACACTTAATCAAGTGAGTCACCCAGGCGCCCCCATACGGTTGACTTTTTAATGATTGCAAAATTCCTTTTTTTTTTTATGAAATTTATTGTCAAATTGGTTCATGCAACACCCAGCGCTCATCCCAACAGGTGGCCTCCTCAATGCCCATCACCCACCTTCCTCTCCCCCCCACCCCCATCAACCCTCAGTTTATTCTAAGTTTTTAAGAGTCTCTTATGGTTTGGTTCTCTCCCTCTTTTTTTTTCCCTTCCCCTCCCCCATGGTCTTCTGTTAAGTTTCTCCGGATCCACATATGAGTGAAAACATATGATATCTGTCGTTCTCTGCCTGACTTATTTCACTTAACATAGTACCCTCCAGTTCCATCCACGTTGATACAAATGGCCAGATTTCTCATTGCCAAGTAGTATTCCATTGTGTATATAAACCACAATTTTTTTATCAATTCATCACTCAATGGATTTTTAGGCTCTTTCCATAATTTGCCTATTGTTGAAAGTGCTGCTATAAACATTGGGATACAAGGACCTCTATGCATCAGCACTCCTGTATCCCTTGGGTAAATTCCTAGTAGTGCTATTGCTAGGTTGTAGGGTAGTTCTATTTTTAATTTTTTGAGGAACCTCCACACTGTTTTCCAGAGCGGCTGCACCAGTTTGCATTCCCACCAGCAGTGTGAGAGGGTTCCTGTTTCTCCACATCCTCGCCAGCATCTAGAGTCTCCTGATTTGTTCATTTTAGCCACTTTGACCAGCATGAGGTGGTATAATCAGTGTGGTTTTGATTTATACTTCCCTGATGAGGAGTGATGCTGAGCATCTTTTCATGTGCCTGTTGGCCATCTGGATGTCTTCTTTAGGAACGTGTCTATTCATGTCTTCTGCCCATTTCTTCACTGGATTTTTTGTTTTTTGGGTGTGGAGTTTGGTGAGTTCTTTATAGATTTTGGATACTAGCCCTTTGTCCGATATGTCATTTGCAAATATCTTTTCCCATTCCGTCGGTTGCCTTTTAGTTTTGTTGATTGTTTCCTTGGCAGTGCAGAAGCTTTTTATCTTGATGAGGTCCCAATAGTTCATTTTTGCTTTTAATCCCCTCGCTTTTGGAGATGTGTCAAGTAAGAAATTGCTGCAGCTGAGGTCAGAGAGGTTGTTTCCTGCTTCTCCTCTAGGGTTTTGACGCTTTCCTGTCTCACATTCAGGACCTTTATCCCTTTTGAGTCTATTTTTGTGAATGGTGTAAGAAAATGGCCTAGTTTCATGCTTTTGCATGTTGCTGTCCAGTTCTCCCAGCACCATTTGTTACAGAGACTGTCTCTTTTCCATTGGATATTCTTTCCTGCTTTGTCAAAGATTAGTTGGCCGTACTTGTGTGGGTCCAATTCTGGAGTCTCTATTCTATTCCATTGGTCTATGTGTCTGTTTTTGTGCCAATACTATGCTGTCTTGACGATTACAACTTTGTAGTAAAGGCCAAAGTCTGGGATTGTGATGCCTCCTGCTCCGGTCTTGTTCTTCAATATTACTTTGGCTATTCAAAGTCTTTTGTGGTTCCATACAAATTTTAGGATTGATTGTTCTAACTTCTAGAAGAATGCTGGTGCAATTTTGATTGGGATTGCGTTGAATGTGTAGATTGATTTGGGTAGTATTGACATTTTAGCAGTACTTATTCTTCCAACACATGAGCATGGAATGTTTTTCCATTTATTTTATTTTTTTTTCAATTTCCTTCATAAGCTTTCTATAGTTTTTAGTGTACAGATCTTTTCCATCTTTGGTTAGGTTTATTCCTAAGTATTTTATGATTCTTGATGATTATTGAAAAATTCCTGATGTCACATGAAAGATTCTGGATGCGTGCACATTATTTCGGATTTTCTGCTAACTACCAAACCTAGTTCAAATCCCCTCCTGGGGGGCCTTTAGTATGTGGCTGTGTATGTAAGAAAAGGGGACAGTTCACAGAGCATGCACAAAGCTGCAAGGCATACTTAATGGCTTGTTCCAAGGAGTAAATTAAGCCTGGAACTGTCACTGTATTAAACTTAGCAGAGAAGGTCCTGAGCATTAAGGAGAGACATTTCTGAGAGAGAGGGTCCATTCTTTCACATTGATTCAATAGTAAAATAGAGTGAACTCTGACAATGTGATTTAGCAAAGACTCTAAAACATAACATGTTGGAATGGCTGTGTATCAAAAGTTATTTTTCTGTTCTATTACCTTTAATGAATGGCTTAGATCACCAAGTATATTCCCAGAGCTATGGCCCGGTACATTTTTGATAAGGAGAAAAGAAGTACCCTGGGTTTTGGTGTAATTTTATATATGCTGGCGTTGCCTGCTCAGTGTCGTGTGTGTGCACAAGTGTCTGTCCCCACGCACAGTGTCCATGTTTGTTTACACACATGGGCATGTGAAGATTTTACCTGTGGGGCTTCGACTGAATCAGGATAGGTTTGATAATAAAGAGCTTTATTGTATTTTTCATCTTAAGTAAATAGAGGCGCACAAAACCCTTTCTTGGAAATTCACTGAAGGGAGACACATCATCAAATTAGTCCCCACAAGGCCAGCTGTGAGGTGAAGTGGTGAATCTATCTCAGATGAGTCACTGCTCTGTGAAATTGCCTCAGATTATTTAATCCATGGCCTTGAAAGGACTAAATGTCTCCCAATGCATAGTTTCAAGCAGAGTTCAAACCCCCCATTCCTTATTTTCAGAGTTCAGGTGGGAAGTTTCCACTTGCCTTCTGGGCTGAGTCTCTTCTCCCATTCCAGCAGCGTCTTCAGCTACTGGGAGGGGAAGACAGTCCATCTGCCCCCGGGGCTGGGTCCGCCAGTGACTGCCCTACTGTAGGACCCCATCCTGTCCCGGGGACCCCTCACCTGGGTGGGGAATCCTGGACAGGAATACTCTCCGTGTGGGTTGTGGTAAAGCCCTCCCCCCCACACCCCGCAGGCTTCTGCCTGGTGTGGGTCAGCATGCCTCAGCTGGGACCACAACATTGCCGACCCCACAGTCATCGGAGGTGCCCCCGTTGCCACCCCCCTGGCCTTTCTTCAAGCAGCTCCCCCTCAGGGCTTTTGCTCTGGCTGCACCTTTTAGCTGGAACACCCCAAGCCTTGTTGCCTTGTCTACATTCCTCTAAGATTTTTCTATCTCTGAATCTATGACCATTCATTCATTCATTCCTTCATTCATTCATGCATTCATGTATAGAATTATAACGTTTATTATTTTTTTTTGAGAGAGAGAGAGAGAGAGAGCACTAGCAGGGAGGGGCAGAGAGGAGGGAGACACAGAATTGGAAGCAAGCTCCAGGCTCTGAGCTGTCAGCACACAGCCTGACGCGGGGCTCAAACTCAGAAACCATGAGATTATGACCTAACCTGAAGTCAGACCACTGATTGAGACACCCAGGTACCCCAACACATATTTTTTAAAGTTTATTTATTTATTTTGAGAGAGAGGGAGAGAGCAAGAGCGAGCAAGCAGAGTGCGCATGAGTGGGGCTGAGGCAGAGAGGGGGAACCCCAAGCAGGCTCCACGCTGTCAGTGCAGAGCCACACACAGAGCTCAAACCCATGAACCGTGAGATCACAACCTGAGCCGATATCAACAGCTGGACTCCCAACCAACTGAGCCACCCAGGCACCCCACGTCAACCCATTTTTGATGACTTCCTCTGGATGGGAGGCACCAGGTATAGGTGTGTCTCTGAACGAGCCATATGGGGGATTCATGTTCTAAGCAGGGGAGACAGTATACGTTTCATGGATGAGGACATGCATCACACACAATCTGTCTTGTGCTTGGCACAAGCCAGGCGTCACATGGGTTCAGGGGCCCTCATTCGGGCTGTCACAAGCATTTGTCACGGTGTGCACCACGCTGTATGAGAAAAGACCTTTTCCACTCCACCGTAAGTTCTGCAGGGCAGAGCCATGCTCTTTTGATCTTTTTATACATAGCGTGAGGCCTTCTTGGTGGCTTCTAGAAAATACATTCAGTAATCCATCCCACAAATATTTACTGAGCTCCTGCTGTGCGGCTTGCCTCATTCTAGGTACCAGAGATGGAGATAGGTGAGGCTGCCACCCCCTGGGGACCAGGGGAGGAAAGGAGGCTCAGTCAACTAGTGCACCTGGGACCCAGCATCCCCAGAGTCTCTGATCAGGAGGCGTGCCACGGGGTTTGAGAATGTGCATTTGCAGCAATCCCTGGAGCTACTGCTGCCAGTGCATAGGACACTCTGAGAAGGGGACGTGGAAATTGAGGCCTGGAGGAGAGGAAGGGGACAGAGTGGTTCAGGGAGGGGCATCGAGGGCAAAGTCCCCGAGGCAGGGGACAACACTATCATAACATCAGGGGCCCTGAGCCTGGCGTCCAGTGAGAGGGGAGGAGGGACGTGACACACAGGGGATTTGGTGTCAGGTAGGTCCCCCGACCTGGGCCACTGAGCTCAGCAAGGAGCTGAGATTTTTGGAACAGCAGTGAGAAAGTGCTGTGGCCTGTTAAGCAGGGAGTGGCATCAGCTCATATACATGACGGCAAACAGTGGCTTCAAGCAACACTGTTCTTCCCAGCTCCGGGCTCACCTGTGGTCTCACGGGGCTGAAGTCACGATGCCCGCACGCCACATTCCTCCTGGAGGCTCCCAGGGAGACTCCCACCTCCTGGCCTCTTCCAGCCTCTAAGAGCCCGCGTGGGCTGGAGTCCACCTCCTCGGTGGTTAAGGCCCATGACGGTGCACCCGCCAGTCTTTCTCTGCTCCCTTTCCCACCTTCAGGGCTGACCCACTTGGGTGCCCCAGGGTACTCTCCACATCCTGCGGTCCACAGACGAGCCATCTTTGTGGGGAGCACTGTTCTGCCCGCACATCTGGTTCACGTTTAAAGTGAACGCTGTGGATACAGTTCAGAGGTGGCGGCACAAGTGTCCAGAACTGGTCCAGGCGTGGGATGGGCGGGCAGGGGTGAGATGAACTGAAGGACGAGGAAGATGAGGGTCAGAGTCAAGGCTGTTCAATCTAGCTCACTTACCAGTATACACACCGGGCTTTAGAAGCACATAAACTGTATTTTTTGAACCAGAAGATGAATCTTGGGCTCTAGAGTCTTAAGGAAATCCATCACTCTGTGGGCTGGCACTGACTGACCTGAAAGACAAAAGGAATCTGCATCAATTCTGGAATGTTTCATAAAGAGAAAAAAGATGTTTGAAGACTGTGCTTGAGAGGAAGTGTGGACTTCTGGGATGGGCACAGGCTGACCTGAGTTTGAATCCAAGTAGGGCACTTACTAGTTGAGATATTCCAAGAACTTGGCTGACTTCCCTGACTCCTTCATCTGGAAATATGCCCTGAGAAAACAACCTGTGGGGTTGTCTAAGACTGGGCATGCTGTAGTTAAATGCCTCACAGATCCTGAGAGTTCATTCTTACACTCTTCAGGTCTCTGTTGAGTTTTAATGAGTTGGAAATCATTTGTTCTGACATTAGTACTCTGAGGCAACGACTTTTTCAGGGTGCTATACAATTACTGATCCAATTGATATGCCCCATGAAGCCTCCTCAAAGCAGCCAATAATTAAAAAATTAAGCTGTGTAAAATGTTCAGCATCCTTAAAATTATTTGTATTATTTGTTCTTCTTGATAGGATAGAAGGTGTTAAGAAAAGTTTTACTTTAAAAAAAATTTTAACGTTTTTTTTTTATTCTTTGAGAGAGAGAGAGAGAGAGAGAGAGAGAGAGAGAGAGAGAGAGAGAGATGGTGAGTGGGGAAGGGGCAGAGGAAGAGGGAGACACAGAATCTGAAGCAGGCTCTAGGCTCTGTGCTGTCAGCACAGAGCCCAATGTGGGGCTGGAACTCATGGACCATGAGATCATGACCTGAGCCAAAGTCAGACATTCAGCCAACTGAGCCACCCAGGTGCCCCAAGTTTTTTTTCCTTTTTTTAAATGTTTATTTTGAGAGAGAGGGAGAGAGAGAGAGAGAGAGAGAGAGAGAGAGAGAGAGAGAGAGAGAGAGAGAGAGAGAGAGCAGGAGAGGTGCAGAGAGAGAGGAAGAGAAAATCCCAAGCAGGTTCCCCACTGTCAGCACAGAGCCGTACATGGGCCTTGAACTCACGAACCCTGAGATCATGAACTGAGCCAAAATCAAGAGTCAGATGCTTAACTCACTGAGCCACCCAGGTGCCCCCCCCAAAAAAAGTTTTTCTTTTGTTTATTTTAAAAAAAAATTTTTTTTTCAACGTTTATTTATTTTTGGGACAGAGAGAGAGACAGAGCATGAACGGGCGAGGGGCAGAGAGAGAGGGAGACACAGAATCGGAAACAGGCTCCAGGCTCTGAGCCATCAGCCCAGAGCCTGACGCGGGGCTCGAATTCACGGAACGCGAGATCGTGACCTGGCTGAAGTCGGACGCTTAACCGAGTGCGCCACCCAGGCGCCCCCCAAAAAGTTTTTCTAATGAAGCATTTGGGAATCTCTGTGAAAGTCCAGCAGCCCTCTTTGAGAGGTAGGAAACATTACATACAAAAACAACACATTATCTGATGTTTTCCAAACTGCCTTACTTCTCTCCTCCCGTGTTCTCATCTCTGTGTACTCTCCCATCTGGCGATGCGCACAAGTACTCGTCAAAAGTCAAAGCCATATTAATATGTTTGTTTTCTCAGACGGTTGGCAGTGAGTGAACAATTAGCAGGTCTGATTATGGTTTTAAATTCAGTCCCGCTTCCTAGTTGCCAAGCATGACAGGCTTCACGACCCACAGACACTGTGAGTTTATTTTTCATTTGTATTCATGACACTCGTGATCTGAAATGGCCATTTTCATGTGTTCCCACTCCTCTTTGCAACAAATGAGTGGAGTCAATTGCTTCTGGCCCGAGGTCTCCCTAGTGTGGCATTTTTGAACCACTATTTAAAAATATTATAAGGTAATATGTACAATATATGACTTTTACAAAGTCAAAATAGAGAAGGAGGTAGAAGATAGATGTTACACACAGGTGTGGTTTCTACCATTCTAAGTAGGATCTCAAAGATGGGGAGGATGTAGAAGTGTAAGATGGGGTTCTCTCCACCCCTTCCACTATGTGCTCCTTTTCGACACTTGACCTTCCACTGTGTACTCATTTTCTACACTTGATCTTAGCCAAAAGGCTGAGAAGCAATGTATGTTTATTTTCTAGAACTAGTATTTTTAGCTTTTAGCTATTTTATTTCTTATGTACCTTTATAGAAATACGTATGCATTTACCACAATGTCATTTATATAATACATCTCTATGGTACTTATAAGGCATCTCCATATATATACATATGCACATTTGAGAAGCCTGATTTAGATGAACGTTTCCCATTCTAAATGCACCTTTTTCCTTATCTGATCTTGAATATTTCAAATGTACAAAAGAGTACATATACTGGGTGCATTCCTGAAAGAATGACAATGAGTCGATTCTCTACCCTACTCAGGTAACACAAGGAAGCCCATGAACACCCATCAACTGTACCCCTTCTCCTGTTACCCCAAATGCTATAATTATTTCTTTGCTTTTCTTATAATTCATCACATATGCATACTTCCCCCCCCTCAAAAAACCTCAATATTTTCTTTTATACACATGGAATCCTCTGATGTTCTGCAGTTTTCTTTTTTGGGGGTAAATATTTTAGTGAAATTAATCTAGATTGATGGATAAAGGCATATAGTTGGATTGGAGATAATATGGGCCAATCAGGGGCGATGGAGGATGCTGACTGGGATGCTGAGAATAAACAGGCCCTTGAGGTTCCCATGGCTGATTCTTCAACGCATCTGGTTCGACCAGAACCCCGTGCTGTCCCCACACAACTCCACCCCTCTAGCCTGGGCCACCAACATCACTCCTGCCTGGGTTATGGCAGCCAGCCATCCTCACTGAGCCCCCGTACCCAAGTTCATGTCCCATCAGCCTGCAGAGCAGTGAGGGCCACACTGTATCTCAGCCCAGAGCCCGTCTGTGGACTCTCATGTCACCCCAAGCAGAAGTCAGGGTCCCTACAATCCTCTCCACGTCCTGACCACGAATCTCCTGGACCTCTGCACAATACCCCTCCCTGCCCAGCAGCCTCCAGCTGCCCCTGACACTCCTCCCCAGCCAGCTTCCTGCCAGCTCACCAGTGTCTTCTAAAATGTAAAATGGGACACCTGGGTGGCTCAGTGGGATGTGTCCAACTTCAACTCAGGTCATTCATGATCTCATGGCTGGTGGGTTCGAGCCCCACGTCGGGTGCTGGGCTGACAGCTCAGAGCCTGGAGCCTGCTTTGGATTCTGTGTCTCCCTCTCTCTCTGCCCCTCCCCTGCTCTCTCTCTCTCTCTCTCTCTTAAAAATAAATAAACATTAAATTAATAAAAATAAAAATAAAGTGTAACCTGCTGCCGAGGGCTCCTTGAACCATCCTCTAAAGAACTACATCCTACTGCCCTCTCCCCAGCTCCCTGCCCCGTGGCCACGGAATGTTTTCAGTACTACTTGTTATCCGCTAACATATCGTGAAATCTAGTCATTTGTGCTGTTAATTGTCTTTCATAGCAAAACAGAATCCCCTGCTAGAATATTAGTGGGGAGTTGTGTTTGTTTTGTTCTCTGCTACATGTCTAGCGTGCAGAAGAACGTGGGGCATGTGGTAGGTACTAAATAAGTCTGTGTTGTATAATTGAAAGGAGAAATAAGAATGGGACAGCCAATTGTGCCCCGGATGTTTGTCTGACTGCGTCCGTGATGTGGGCTGTGGTTAGAGTGTAGGACAGAGATGGACACGTAGCTGGTGCCGGTAGCCTGAGCGAGCTCACCTGGCAATGAGCAGTGGTGCAAGAAGAGGATGGAACAGTGACTGTCAGGGTAGGAGGTGTCCCAGGTGAGCGTGTGCCCTGGGGGCAGAGGAAAGAACATGCAGGGTGCCGCCCTGGTGACAGTCTGACTGTGAGATTTGGTGATGGGATCCCTTGGGTCTTGCTGGAGGAGGTGATGGGAGTAGGGGGTGTGAACGCCCTTCTGTGGGAAGGTTTCATGGAAAATGCGAGGAACAGAGGTGATGACATTGAGTATGGTCACAGCCTCTGAGTCCTTTTCCATAAAGGGGAGAAGAGAGTGAGGTATCTGCTGTGGGAGAAGGGAGCTTACGTGGTTTGTTCAAGGTGGGAGGCATTTTGGCACATCTGTGGCCAGAAGGAATTCTGTAGAGAGGAGAAAGTTGGTAACGAAAGACAAGATGACCGTGGTTGAGTGGTGGCATTGAAGTTGTGAGAGGCCCAGGGCTCTGGTGTCCACACATGGTCCCCAGCCTCCGCAGGGCACACGGGTGTGTGTTTGCAGGAGTAAGCAGGCGGAGGAGACATGGGGACATGGGTGCCAGGCGAGCAATGGCTGAGAGGACCTGTGTCTCTTTCTGGTTGCTACTGTCTCCCTTGGTGATCTGGGAGGGAAGGCCGTCATGGGGAGAGGGGAGACCAGCAGCCCCCGGCCCTTGCAAGATGGGCGGTCTTGAGTCCCAGAGCGATCTGGACACATGTCTGTGCTGGCCTACTGCCACGGTCAGCTGGGTGGGTGCAGGCACACGTAGGCGGAGCATTTGGGTTAGTCAGAGCAGGGGTCTTCTGGCGACATAGGCCACGTGGGCAGAGGCCAGGGGGGCTGACTGCTCAGGAGGGATCAAGTTGCATGAGGAAGGAAGGCAAGGGACCCCAGACAGGCCCCCGGATCTGCATCTCAGAGACTCTCAGAAATGTCTGGAGTTTGGCTGTAACATGACCAGAGCGGGTGAGTCGCTCTGATACGCGTCTAGATACATGTGGTGTTTGGAGAGTGCTGTGCTCCACATGATTGTGTGGAGGTGATGTGGCTTCCCCAGCCACAGGGTTGGGAGAGAGCCATGGGGATGGGTGACTGAGGCATGGAGGGTGAGGTTACTGGAAGAGAGAAGCCAGGAGCTATACGCAGTGTCCTCCTAAATGCTGGGACTTGAGCATATTGAGGGCAGAGGTGGGCTGGCTACTGGGACAGGCAGCCATTTTCTGAGGTTACTTTTATGGGGAATTAGGATGTTGGCTGAAGGAGTTGGGGAGTGCTTGTGTGTCCTTGTGTCAGAGGTGAACGGAGACGATATGAGAGTCACAGAGCGACAGTGACAATGACGATGGTGCTACTCACTGTCCTTAGTCACTTCAAAGCATTGGTTTGGTACGTTTTTCGTGACAACCTGAGGAGGAGGGCTCTGTATTACCCACATGTTGCAGACAGTGAAACTCTGGCACAGAGGGTTTACATCACCAGCTTGAGAGTGAACAGCTCATCAGAAATGGAACTAAGTCCTCACCCCAGAGATCAGATTTCAGAGCCTGTGTTCTCATGACTTGGCATCCGTGCTGGACTCCACCTGCCCGCCATGGCTGTGCACCCCTCTGAGGGATGATGAAGGCCAGGGAGCATCGAGCAGGTCGCCTGGCCACAGGGCATCTCTGGTGGGCTCAGAGCTCAGGGCCACCGTCTGCAGAGCCAGCTGCATCCAGCAGAGTGGGACACAAGTGCCTAAGCCCAGTGTGCACGCAGCCACTACTTTGTTTCCCCTCCAACTTTCCATCGTACACACTTCACACGTACGGAAGAGCTGACGGAGTCTTACAGTGAATGCCTGCATGAGGTTCCTCCATGTAGCTGTTACTATTCTTGTTTTATCACAGCTTCGTCCATCTCTCTATCCCCTCCAAGCATCAAACCATCACATGCTTTTTATGTATTTCAGAGTCACTTGTGGAAGTCAGTGCACATTTCCCTGGATTCTTCAACATACGTGTCATAAACTAGAGTTTAGTATTGATTTAGAATTTTTTTCTTTTGAGGTAAAATTTGCATTAAACGAAATGCACACATTTTAAGTGAATCATCCCATTTCGCTCTGAAAAATGCACGTGTGTAAGTAACCCAGACTCCTGGCGAGATGCTGAACATCCCCCTCACCACAGAACGTTCCCTTCTGCCCATCTCCCATCACCTCCCGCTCCCTGCCCACTCCCCGGAAGCAGCCGCTTGCTGGTTATTTTCCACTGTAGATGGTTTTTGCCTGTTCTAGAACTTTGGATAAATGGTACCATACTGAGTGCTGTTTTCTGTAGACTTGTTTCACTTGGCATAATGATTTTCAGGACTCAGTCAGGTTATGTACCTACTCTGTTCGATTAAGTTACTGAGCCCCAATCATTGTATAGATAGACACACAGAGTGTTTATCCATTCTCCCATTCACTGATGTCAAGATTATTTTTAGTTTTTGGCTCCGGTGAATAAAGCTATGGGGTGTGTAAGTCTTTTGTGGACACCCGTTTTTATTTTTCACACTCACACACACACACACACACACACACACACACACACACACACAGAGTGAGAGAGAGAGAGAGAGAGAGAGAGAGAGAGAGAGAGAGAGAGAGAGAGAGAGAGATGGATGAAACACTGACCAACAACGTGTGAGAGCCCCAGTCTTTCGACACACCCATCGACATTTAATGTTGCCGTTCTTTTCAGTGGTAGTCATTTCGAGAGGGTGTGGTCATTTCCCATTGGAGTTTCAGGTGTATTATAGAGTGAGTGATTCACATCTCTGTACATGACTCCGTGCTCATCATAAATTTACTCTCCATCCCCATCACCTGTCTCACCAATCCCATTACCCGTGTCCTCTCTGGTGACTGTCAGTTTGTTGTCTAAAGTTAAGAGTCTGGTTTTTTGTTTGTCTCTTTTTTCTTTGTTAGGTTGTTTCTTAAACTCCACATGAATGAAATCATATGGTATTTGTCTTTCTCTGACTGACTTCACTTAGCATTATACTTTCCAGCTCCATCCACATTGTTGCAAATGGCATTTTCCATTCTTTTTTATGGCTGAGTAAAGTTCCATTCTATGTATATGAATATATAGCATATACACATATATCCATGCATACATATATGGACATAGACCATGTCTTCTGTATCCACTCATCTATTGATGGACACTTGGGCTGCTTCTGTATCTTGGCTATTATGAATGCTGCAATAAACATGTATCTTTTTCATTTTCTTTGGATACATATCGAGCAGCAGAATTTACTAGATCATATGGTAATGCTGTTTTATTTTTAGTTTTCTTTAATGTTTATTTACTCTTGAGAGAGACAGAGAAAGAGACACAGAGTGTGAGCAGGGGCAGAGAGAGAGGGAGACACAGAATCTGAAGCAACCTCCAGGCTCCACGCTGTCCGCACTCAGCCTGATGTGGGGCTCGAACTCACAAACCTGAGCCAGTCAGACACTCAACTGACTGAGCCACCCAGGCACTCCATGGTAGTTCTATTTTTAAATGTTCAAGGAACCTCCATGCTGTTCGCCACAGTGGCTGCACCAGTTTGCATTCCCACCAATAGTACACGAAGCTCTCTTTTCTCCACATCTTCACCAGCACCTTATTTCTTGTGTTTTTCATTATAGTAAGTCTTGAAGTCAGGTGACTTTCAATTTTGTTCTTATTTTTGGAGATTGCTTTGGTGATTCTAAATTATTCACATCTGCACACACATTTTTAAATAAGCTGGTCAGTTTCTCAGAAAATTCTTCTAAGATATGCTTGAAATCTTGTTGAATTTATAGATCAGTTTAGAACGAATTGATATATTAACATGATCAAGTCTTCCAAGTACATGTGCATGCTATATGTTTTATTTTATTTAGGACTTCTTTAATTTCTGTCAGCTATATTTGAAAGCTACCAGTGTACATGTGCTGTGGATTTCATCAAATTTATTTCTAACCATGTTTCTATTGTAAATGGAATATTGTGAGTTTGTTACTCAAAGTTTTAAACTTAATATTCTACTTGTTTGGTAAGTACAATTGATTTTTTTTCCTTTTTTTTTTTGTGTGTGTGTAGTGAGCTTGTATCCTGTGATTTTGCTAAATTGTCTTATTAGGTCTAACGGTTTGGTTTGTGTGTGTGTGTGTGTGTGTGTGTGTGTGTGTGTGTGTGTTTTGTGTGTTGTTTTTTTTTTGTAGATTCCTTAGGATTGTCTCTGAAGAAGTCTTTGTCCCACTCACTGGCCCAACACTGCCATCTCATGCAGAGTTGTCGGAAGTGGGTATGTCTGCCTTGCTCCTGATCTCAGGTGCGCTAGCGTTTCATAGCTCACAGGTATGACGTTACCAGTAGGGTTTCTGAGATGCTCCTCAGTAGATCAAGGAGGCTCCTTTCTGTTCTGACAGGTTACTGACAGTTCTGAATCATAAATAAGCATTGAATTTTGTCAAATGTTTTCTTCTTTATCGTTGATAGGGTAAATTATGTTGAAATTATGTTGGAGTGTGAAGATGTATTTGTGATCGAGGGAGAAACCACATTTAGTTGTGACATGCCTCCCAGTTTGTGTATTTCTGCATTCAGGGTGGTCATGTTGGCCAAGGAGTGTTACGTTCACGAGGGATATTGGTCTGTAATTTCCCTTTTTTATATCCTCTTCGTCAACTTTTGATGTCAGGGCTGTGCTATCCTCATAAAATGATTTGGAAATGATTATCCTCACATTATAATTTTCTATAAAAATTATGTACAAATTGTGCTATTTCTCCCTTAACCTTTTTTTAATGTGTATTTATTTTTGAGAGAGAGACACACACACACACACACACACACAGAGTGCGAGCAGGGGAGGGGCAGAGAGAGAGAGGGAGACAGAATCCAAAGCAGGCTCCAGGCTCCAAACTGTCAGCACAGAGCCTGACACGGGGCTCAAACTCACGAACCGTGAGATCATGACCTGAGCTGAAGTCAAACACTTAACTGACTGAGCCACCCGGGCACCCCTCTTCTTTAAATATTTGATGGAATTCACCTGTGAAACCATGTGGTCTTGAGGTTTTCCTTTTACACATGGTTTTGCTAACAAATTCAGTTCCTTTTAAAAGACAGAGATCTATCCAGAGTTTCTGCTGCATCTTGCCTCAATTGTGCTAAATTTGCATTTTCAGGGACTTTGTCCAATGCGTCTAAGCTTTCAGATTTCATTCATGCGATGTGACTTCCAGTATTCCGTGTTTCCCGTGTACATTTGTAGTATACAAGTGAGGATGGTACTCCCTTTATGTCTGGTATCAGGAGCGTGTGTCTCTCTCTTTCTCTGTGGACCAGTTTAGGTGAGACCAGTTTTGTTCTCCTTTTCCAAGAACCAAGTTTGGGCACTATGAAATGTCTCTATTGCTCATCTGGTTCCTGCGTCCTGGATTTTTATTGTTATCCGTATAATTCCTGTATTTCCCCAGCACTCTGTTTTCTGGGTATCCACAAGTGGAAAATTTAGGTCATCAATTTTAGACCTTTCTTCTTTTCTAATATAAACATTTAAGGCTATCCATTTCCCTCAAGTACCACCTTATCTGATAGGTTGTACGTTTGTTTCCATTTGATTTTGAAATACTTCCTCATTTTTCCCTTGACCCATGGATTAATTAGAGGTGTGTTGTTTAATTTCCAAATACGGAATTGTGTTTTCTAGGAATCTTGTTATTGATTTTTAATTTAATTCGGTTGGAGTCAAATAACATACTCAGTATATCTCAGTATTTTAAGTTAACTGATACTTAATCTTTGGCCCAGTGTGGGGTCTGTCTCGTGGAGCTCACTGCATGCCCTTGTAAGGAAAATGCCTTCTGCGGTTGTTGAGAGTGGTGTTCTGTAAGATCCACGAAGTCAAGGTGTTTGCTAATGCTGCTCGTATCTTCTAGTATGCATTTATGTATTTGGATGGTTTTTCAATTCCCAAACTGTGCCCAAACTGATGACCTTGGGTATTGTAATGGACCCACAAGTGTACCGTGGCGTATTTAAACATGCTGACGTCTGTCGGACTCTGTGTGCATTAGTGCTGGTGAGTCTTGGGGCAGATGTCCCAAATGTGGACATAGACCATTATACAATATCAAAATCTCATATTCATCAATATCAACACTGACTGATTCAGAAAAACATCATTCACTATTGGGAAGCTGTAAAGTTCATGGCGAAAAATGGAAGTTTTCCAAATTCTTCTCTTTTTCATTTTTTAAATTTGTATTTATTTTTGAGACAGAGAAAGAAACAGAATGTGAGTAGGGGAGGGGCAGAGAGAGGGAGAGACAGAATCTGAAGCAGGCTCCAGGCTCTAAGCTGTCAGCACAGAGCCTGATGCAGGGCTTGAACTCATTAACCTCGAGATCATGACCTGAGCCGAAGTTGGTCGCGTAACCAGCTGAGCTACCCAGGTGCCCCGACATGTTCCAAATTCTAATGCTGATATCAGTTCATAGACCTAGGTCTGAAACACCACAGTTTGTCTCTCAGTCATTTTGTTTTGTTGTTTTGTTTTTCAAGTAAGAATAGTGGTCTCCAAAAAGGCATCGGTTTAATTAGCAACCCACACAATCACACATTTGTGTTTTCTTAGACAGCTGCCGTTGCTGCAGATGTGTTCCAGATGTACTTTCTGTCACATGGGCAGCAAAAGGGTATGTAGTCAAGTTTTGAGATATCATAAAATTAATATACCCCCAAACTAATAATCTCTACTGCTTTTTGAAGAATATTTTCAAGAGACACCAGCTGTGTGTGCCATTGAACGGTGAGTGGGTGATCCAGTTTGCATTCCCACCGGCATTGCAGGAGGGTGGCCATTTCTTCACGTCCTCGCCAGCATCTAGAGTCTCCTGATTTGTTCATTTTAGCCACTCTGACTAGTGTGAGGTGGTATTGAAGTATGAAGGGAGGGTGGAGGAGAGGGGAAATGGGTGATGGGCATTGAGGATGGCTCTTGTTGGGATAAGCACTGGGTGTTGTATGTAAGCGATGAATCCTGGGAATCTACCCCCCAAACCAAAAGCACACTGTATATGCTGTATGTTAGCTAACTTGACGATATATTAAAAAAACAAAACAAAAAAAAACCAATAAAGTAGCTCAAGATAGCCCCCTGCCACAACTCCACCCCAAGCCCCCTGTCCAGTCTCATGGAAACATGGGGATTAATTGCACATTGGTGGGCAGGCTGTGTCAAAGTCATGCTTCTCCAAGCATCAGTGTCCAGAACACAATTCTGTTGGTGGAGGGGTAGTTGGGGGGGGTGGATAGAATAGGAATAATGAGACCCACCCACATTACTCTTCACAGTGGGCTCTTCTAGAAAGGTGAGCTCTTCAGGTGAAAGCCAGTGGACAGGGACACCACCCACCCATAGAGTAAGCATTTAAATCGTTCTCCACAGAAAGGAGTAGTTTAATACAAGGGTTTCATGAACCCTGAGGATGTGTCTGCCGAGTTAGATGGGCGGCATCTTAGTGGCACTAAGTCACATTCATGTTTGTACCTCCCACTGCACAGAGCCGGAGACCTAGCTCGGTGGGGCATGCCAGTGAGCATCTGCTGGCTGAACGTGCAGATGAACTGTGCCCACAGATACCAGGAAGAGTGGCTCGCTCTGGCTTCTCATCTGTAACAGGGCCCTCCTCACCAGGCTTGGCTCTAGAAGTTTCTTCTGTTTTGGAACTTTCACTGTGCAGTTGTCTTTAGCAGCATTTTGGACTCTGATGTCATGTGCTTAAAAATGAGCCAATGCCTGGGGCACCTGGGTGGCTTAGTCAGTTAAGACTCTGACTTCGGCTCACGGTTCATGGGTTCAAGCCCTGCATCCAGCTCTGTTCTTCGTGCTGTTTGCACTCACAGTTGGCCATTTCTGGCCCACTGCTTCTTTTGGATAAGGGTCTCATCCAACCTTGGAAGGGACAGGTTCAGGAGCAGGGTCTGTGCACAGGGGCTTGCCCTGCAGCCACTGGTCCCTGTGCCCCCGCTGGGGGTGCTGACCCACTGTTTTCCTCTCGTGGAGTAGTTGATTCAGATTAGTCAGTTAGCAGCAGGCACCCTGTGCCTACTCCAGGAAGAGCTTCATGCACCCAGGCTTACATCGAAGAAGAGAGAAGAGAGGTAGGCAACAGAGGGCAAGGGCGGGGGGACACGACTTTCTTTCCCATTGCGGTTGTTTCTTCCAGGGAGGGGATAGCCCTTTCTTAACATTAACATCCATGACTGTGTTCCATCCTGAGAAACATTCACCACAACCTATTGTGTGAACAAACACATCCATCACCTCCCTCACATAGCATTGTCTTTATGGGGATGGGGTTGGGATGCATAGGGAACCACCTGTGTTGAATGAATGGGCATCTCCAGATATATAACATTTCTTTGTTTATGACATATGTAATATTCCATTATGCACAATGGAATCTCACGGAGCCATAACAGGGAAGGAAATCCTGCCGTGTGTGACCACATGGATGAACCTGGAGGCATTATGATCAGTGAAATAAGCCAGAAAAAGAAAGATGGATACTGCATGCTATCACTTACATGTGGATTCTTAAAAAGAAGGAAGAGGAGGAGGAGGAGGAGGAGGAGGAGGAGGAGGAGGAGGAGAAGGAGAGGAGGAGGAGGAGGAGGGGAAGGGGGAGGGGGAGGAGGAGAGGTCCTTGAGCATCAGGGACTCAAATCCCTGTAGCTTGGGAGCAGCCATCCCGACACCTGACATCATTTGTCAGCCTGGATGGACTCTGAGGGAGAGTGGGGGAACAGGAGGCTGTGAGCAAGTGTGGGGGGGCGGGGGGGCGGGGACAGTCCGTGGGTAGCAGAAGCACCCTGAGGCTTGCAGAGTGAGAGGACACAGCTAGCGGTGCTGTCACTGTGACAGACGCATTCCCTCCGGGGCAGGGAAACCCTGAGTTGGCACCAGAACGAACTGGAAAGAGCGCGGAACCATGGCACCGCAGGATTCTAAAATACCCGCGATGGGGCGCCTGGGTGGCTCAGTCGGTTGAGCATCCGACTTCGGCTCAGGTCACGATCTCGCGGTCTGTGAGTTCGAGCCCCGTGTCGGGCTCTGGGCTGATGGCTCAGAGCCTGGAGCCTGTTTCCGATTCTGTGTCTCCCTCTCTTTCTGCCCCTCCCCTGTTCATGCTCTGTCTCTCTCTGTCTCAAAAATAAATAAATGTTAAAAAAAATAAAAAAAATACCCGCGAGATGGCCTAATTTCCCACGTTCATTTTGTGGAATATTAATTTACCGGACAGACGAACAAAGTGTCCGTTGTTCCCACCTAAGAGGCTCAGACCCTGGGAATCTGCCTGACGAGGGGATAACAATCTGAGTCCCCGATGGGAGTGAGCATCACACCTCTTGCACAGCCTGGGGTGTAAACTCATTCCAGGTAAGTAAACACATGACCTTTCTCCAGGGTGGCCACATGCTCTCCTTGTGTTGAATCTGCCCCATTGTTGCCCAAATCTCCAGGTCGCACCTGAGATGGGATCAGGTTCTATGCTTCCGGCATACCCTGGTTCTGTGCAGCCTTCCTCTGGTGATTAAAAAGGAAGCTTCCTTTCTAAAGTGTGTGAAATGGGTAAAGAAGGGGTGTTGTGATGGAACCTGAATTTGGCTTAATTAAGCTGAATCTCTGTGCAGCCCCACAGCCCCTCAGACGTTCCAAACAGGATTCCCCTCGGATCTGAAGAGGCTGAAGCTCCTTGGGTAGGAGTGGAAGCCGAGTCCGGAAGCCAGCTGGCCCTTCATGCTGCTTCTTCATTAACTTTGATGAAATCCCTGGCACATGGTGAAATGGGTTGGGAGGGCTTCAGTGGAAGAGAGCCCCGGAGAAATCAGTCTCTGGTTTTCCCTCCCAGTTTGTCAGTTTGTAAATATTACAGTGGCCAAAATAGACCCAAAGGAAAGGCGTGTGTGTGTGTGTGTGTGTGTGTGTGTGTGTGTGTGTGTGTGTGTGTGTGTGTGTGTGTGTGTGTGGTGTGTGTGACCAGCAGGAACATGTAATGTGAAGTGCTCCCACGTCGCCAAGAGTGCTCTCCACACGCATTTGGGGCATCATTGACAGCCCCCACTCCGGGAAGCCTCCTGAGGGAGAGGGGGTCTTCCCTCCGTGTGGGGGGCTCTCCAGGAGGCCCCTTCACCAGTGGTGATGCAGGGGATGGTCTGGCTTCCCCGATGGAGCCATCACTCAAGACTCCGTTTCTTTTGTACACAGAGTCTCCTTATGGCTTTAATTCCTAGCTTTGGGGTATTTCTTAAGAAGCTGGAAGGAACAAAGTAAATTCACCTTCTCTGTCATATCTAAACAGAAGCCTCGGGCATTCTTGTTTTTCCTCCACCATATTGTTGAATTGGGGGAATTTTTAAACCAACTTCAACCTGGTCATCTTCTGCAAGATACCAAGAGTTTTCTGATTTTTCTCCGCAATAGTTTATCTACTTTTTTTGTAAACACATACATTTACACACTCTATACGCACAGCACCCCCCACACAAGCGCATGCACAACCTCTTCTAATATTTGTACTGTTTCCTATTTAGCAGGATAGTCCCTTCTTAGCATACTCTCTGAAAATTATTCACACCAAAAACCCTGCAGCTTTTTAAAAGATGTATTTCATTTTTTTCCTTGTGTCGCACCGAATTAATCAAGGTTCTAATGATTGTTCTGCAGGGGTTATTTCAAAAACAAAAAGTACCCCCCAAATCAGTAAGTTTACAGGGAGACTTTTGATTACAGGAGCTGATGACTATTATTTCTAAAATAGAAGGTGTGAAGTGTGACCAAAATCAAGGACACGGCCATTAGGTTGGAGCTAAATTTACCCAGGTTTTACATTTGTGAGGTTCTTACCCCCTTCTCTGCAAACACTCACCACGTTGTGACTTGTGAGTGTCTACACTTGGATATTTATAACTTATCCTGATGATTTGGGGAAGAATTTGAAAAAATCAATGCCCAGAGATCTACTCAACAATATTACTGAGGAGCTGAACAGTGCAAGGCTTGAGCCTGGGTCACAAAGGCTTTGACACAGGGCTCTTCCCAATGGATTTTCTATTTGAGAGAAGAGACAGACATTAAGCCCACAGGTACCCGCATGCATACATAATCCCAGGAGTGATAAGAAATACACGTGGGCACCTAAATATGGGAGTCATTTTATGGGAAGAGGCCCCAAGGAACAGACGGAGGGCACACCTTGAGTTATTTAGGGCGGTGGAGTCTTCCCTAGGAATGTGGTTGCAGAGAGACAAAACTAATCTGCGTTTTCAAACACTCTCTTTGCCCCAAATCCTGTTCCCTCATGTCAATTTCCAGGACGGTGTGGAGAGCTCAGGTTTCAGGGTTCTTAAAATGTGTGCTGTTGCACACCATTATAAGAAGGCAGGGCCTTCCTTTGCAGAACCTTCTAGAAGTTTGTCTCTACTTTGCAAAACTCACATGTCCCCAGTGTCAGGGGCTGTCAGTGGGGTGTGACTCTGCCCCCTGCCCCTGCCCCAGGGGATGTGTGACAATGTCTGGAGACACTGTCCATGGTCATAACTGGAGGGGCGGTGGTCCTGGCATCTAGTGGGTAAAGACCAGGGATGCTGATAACCATCCTTTAGTGCCCAGGATGGTGACAGTCTCCCCCCGCCCCGCCCCCAACCCCCAGGACACAGAATCATCTGGTGTGAAATGTCAGTGACCCTTCTTCTCTTGTGTCCCTCACTGGACGGCAAGATCCTCGTGGACAGCACGGCAGGTAACACGGAAGCGGCCAATCACACGCCTGCAGGTTCTGTGGGAGCCGCTGGGCAGCTCCAGCTTCTGCCCCACCGCCTACCAGCCGTGCATGCGCCCTGAAAGCTTAAACTCTCACCCCTCCCTTTCCTCCTTGGGAAAATAGCAATGCCTGTGTGGCCACAGGAGCTCAAAGTAACTCCTGGGTGGGCTCCAAGTAAGTGCTCAGTAAATACTGCTGGTCATTGCTAACCCTGGAGGAAGTTCACAGCTCCCGAAGCATTATCTTAAGCCTTGCCCTTCTCCCTTTGAAAAGCCAAAGAAAAGGAGCACATGCCCCCACATTGGAGTTGAAGGGAGAATGTAAAAGGTTCATTGGCCTTTGGAATGGCTCTGGGTCTGAAGTACACACAGGTTAGAGATAAGGATTATCAGTGTCTCCCCCCACTGGGGTCCTGGGTGCCTCCTCCGGATGCATGTCATGATCACTGCTGCAGGCCGCCCCTCAGATTCTTTTATGTGCACACCTCTGAGATCACGCCATTTGGTTAAGGACTGTGCTGTCACACTTTGTCCTCAGAGCTCAGGGGGCTGCCCCACAGCCCCAGACACACAGCCTTCTCCTCCAGGTCTGCGCCGGCCTCCTGCTGGGACAGAGAAAGAGAAGGGACCTCGTGACTGAGCCCCCTCCCCAACCCCCGCCCCGTTCTCCTGACTGTCGTGCCTTCAGTGTCCATGTAACCACAGCCTTCTGCAGGTGTGTGGGTACGTCAGGGCTCCAAAGCTCAACCCAGACCCTCTGTGACGTTCCAGACCTTTGTCCAGTCCATTTGGGGCCCAGGGATCCAGTTGTAAATTAGATCCAGCTCCCAACTTTCTGAAGTGTACAGTCCAGAGCAAGGGAAAGGATAAATTTTGAGGAAATCACGCAAATACATGTAAAAAATGATAATTGGACCAAGTGCTATGGAGAAGGGCAGGTGCTATAGGTACAGGTGACTATGGTCTGATGCAGCGAGCTCCTGGGGGCCTGGCCTGAGTGCGTGGCCATGAAGGGGATTGGCCAGGAGACCTCGAGGAGTCAGGGGAGGAGACCGCTGTGTGGGGGATGAGGCTGGCGAGAGCAGAATCCCCTACTGGGCTGCCAGCTGCCAACACCACTGACCAGCATCTCCATCTGGGATACGATGGACCAGGGTTTTCTCCATCAGAGGAGAGCCCCATGTAGACTTGTTGTCCTACCCCACTAATCCCTTCGTCCCACAGCTGGCACTCTTCGGATCCCACACGCAAGGGCACAGTGGAGTTTCTGCAGCAGAGGGACATGACCAAACCCAGGACTGAAAACTTCCTGGGTGCTTCACAGGGGCTGGATTGAAGCTAGGGACAAGTTGGGTGCCATTGGGGAGGACGTGATGGTCCTCTGGATTGGAAGATGGCCATGGTGGGAGGGGGCGGACGGTGAGAAGAGGCACATTTCCCAGGCTTCTGGGAGTCAGAATCCTTGGACTCAGCATTTGATGGGTTTAGAGGCTGTGGGAAGAGCTGGCAAGAGTGACATCCAGGTTTTGGGCTTCAGCACTTTGGGTACAGTGGCTACACGGACTAGTGTGTGGAGGGCTCACTGAGAAAATCCCCTAGAGCAGTGCCGTGTTGGGGGAGGTGGGAGCACTGCAGAGGCGTGATGGGGACACGCGGCGCAGTCTCATCCCTATATGTCATGTCCTAGACAGTCCATGCCTCCCCAGATGGCCCTCCATCCCTGCTCGAAGTGCACCTCCCTTCCCTCCCCGTCCCCACGCACTGACCGTGTGTTCCTCCTTCCTCTTGCTTCCTGCGCTCTGCACGAAGCCACCCCGCACACCTCCAGCCACGTGTGGACTCACAGGTCCACGTTATCTCAATAGAATGTTAGGGCTCAAAAGAACTCCAGGTCACCAGTTGCCATGACATTTTCCAGTGCTCCACCCCTCAAGGACAGTGGCCATGGATCCCGTCGTGTCCCATAAAGGACAACTATAGAGTTGTTCCTTCTTCCCCGCAAGAATGGCATCAAGTCTTCTCTGCCGGGTAGTCACCTGGCCTCTGCTTGTGTGTCTGTGGATGCTGGAAAGTTCCCTCTTGGGGCTCTTCTGCCCCAAATGCTCAGGTGGGGATCTTCTCCCACCAAGTGGAGTGTCGTTTCCAATTGGGACATTAGGGGTTGGCCGCCTCTCTGTGGCAGGACCAGCCTTTCCCCAAGCAGGAACCAGGGGACTTGTTACTTGGTAAGTGGTCCTAACGCAGAGTTGTCCCCCAGCTCCTGAGGGCAAAGTCCCCTTTGTGCCCAGTGTTTGCTTCTGGGCTGTCCTTGTGTGTTGCTCCTGAAAAAGGGGCAACAAGCAGGGGAGTTTCACCTACTAATGCAACCCCAGTAGACCCAGAGTGGTTAGCCCAGTGACAGCGTCCGTCTCATGTCTCCCTGCCCATCTCACGGGGACCTCGCCTTATGTGATTCTGTGTCCCTAGAACACATCCCTGGAACACGGTCAGTACTCAGTGAACGTTTGCTGAGCCTGTGTCTCCAGAAGGAGGAGATTCCAGTTAGTTGAGCATCTCCAGTCCTCACCACACAGCCACCTCCAGGAGGACCCACATTTCTAGCACATTCTGTTCATTACAAGCAAGCCACTAAGTACACCCCGTGTTTAAGGAGACAGGAATTACCCCCACCTTTTAACATGAGGGTTATCAAAGGGGCTCTTGTGGATGTCCTAATGAGAACAAAGGACCCAGACATGGAGGGACTTCCTTGTAGAGATCTGTCTCTTGGTCCTTCCGTGCTCTCCAGACTCCGTCCTCGTGTGAATCAGACATAAATCCTCTCATCTTTCCAGGTGTGCGGTATGGAAGTTGAGCCTCCCCATCCTTTAAAGTTGGTCCCAGCAGATCTGAGCTGTGAACTTTCCCTTTGCTGACCATTTACACTGCGGACCACTCAATCTGCCCATCCGAGTGCACACAGTACTCACCTGCCCACAGCCTAACAGCTGAAATCTAGACAGCCGCGCCTGGGGACCTCCACCCTGCTGGTAAGGTGTGTGCTCTAGCCTGTCCAGTGGGGAGCGGGAGGATTTCTCCATTAAACAAAGAGGTCAGCCCTCCAAAGCAGCGATAAAGCCAAAGCCACACTTGATACTTGCTGATCGGTTTAGCAAAGGCATATAAGTTCTCCCAACTCCCGCTGGAAAACCCTGTGTTCCCGCATGTGGCACCATGGATTCTGTTGACTGCTGTGGGTTTCTGCCTTGGATGGTGTCCTGAAGGCCTGAGTTCTTCTCCAGAGAATCATGCACGGGCTTCAGGAACTTTCTGAATTTTTATGCAAGCTCTGTGTTTGTTATATATATATATATATTTTTTTAATTTTTTTTTCAACGTTTATTTATTTTTGGGACAGAGAGAGACAGAGCATGAACGGGGGAGGGGCAGAGAGAGGGAGACACAGAATCGGAAACGGGCTCCAGGCTCTGAGCCATCAGCCCAGAGCCTGACGCGGGGCTCGAACTCACGGACCGCGAGATCGTGACCTGGCTGAAGTCGGACGCTTAACTGACTGCGCCACCCAGGCGTCCCTATTTATTTATTAATTAATTAATTAATTAATTAATTAATTAATTTATTTATTTATTTATATATTTATATATATATAAATAGAGTATTATATTAGATAAACATATAGATGATATAGATAGATATAGGTATAGGTATAGGTATAGGTATAGGTATAGGTATAGGTATAGGTATAGGTATAGGTATAGGTATAGGTATAGGTATAGGTATAGGTATAGGTTTAGGTATAGGTATAGGTATAGGTATAGGTATAGGTATAGGTATAGATAGATACAGAAGATATAGATAGATATAGATATAGATATAGATATAGATATAGATATAGATATAGATATAGATATAGATATAGATATAGATATAGATATAGATATAGATATAGATATAGATATAGATATAGATATAGATATAGATATAGATATAGATATGGGTATGGGTATGGGTATGGGTATGGGTATAAATAGATATAGATGATATAGATAGATATCGATATCAATATCAATATCGATATCGATATAGATACAGATACAGATACAGATATAGATATAGATATAGATATAGATAGATATGTTAATGGAGAGAGTCAAAAACTTCTTCAGATCCTTTCAGAATCCCTGATGAATTCCCATGACTGTCCCTCTGTCCCCCATCCAAACACACTCATATCAAAAACAGTAGGTAAGTAAGTAACCCCCCACAACCATGACTCTCCAGAAGACATGCTCTCTGTCCTGAAGTTCGCACCACTGGTGTGTCTGGCTGGTGGACGTGGGTCGACACTCTGAGAGAGTTGTAGCAGCTGCATTTCCCCGATCTCCCGCCATGGAGTCATGAGCTTTGATGGAAAGGGCCAGGACTGAGTCTGCTCTTCGCCGTGGTTTCTCAGCACATGGCTCTTTGTGGAACTGAGGCTCCACGAGCTTGTCAGAGCTTGGCTTCCAGGAGCTGGTTCTGGGCACAGTTGTTCCTGCTGCCATATGCTGGTCTCACCCAAATAGAGCCGAGTATTTGCTAAATGGCTATCAGCTTGTCATGTGCAAAATAAGCAAGATAAACCAGGAGGCAGATACAAACAGAATCTAGGAATTAAATGTGATGCTACGGACTCGGTCCCCTTCTGACTGCGGAACTGTCACCTCCTTCCTTCCCTCCTCCCCCGCTCCCTCAGCAAAACTTACCCCAGATTCGCCCAACACTGTGCAGAGGGCCAGGAGCCTGAGACAAACGGGGCTGTCTTGGAAGTCCCTGTCTGGAAGGGGGGACGTAAGGAACCACCCAACACCATTCATAGCCTGAGAACACCCTGGAGGCAGGAACTTGGTACATCCTTGACCTGCCCTGTGATCTGATTTCAACATAGGAGCCTGAGTGTCCTTCAGAATGGGTTCGGCCACGTTACTTGTGTGCTTAAAACCACCGGCTGCTGGATAGCACTCAGAGCACAAACCACATTCTTATGCCAGCCTGCAGGGCCCACGTTGTCCCCTTCCCTACCAGATCCTCCTCCTTCCCCCCCTCCCCATCCTCTACCTCTCTGCTCTCTCCCCTGTCTCACTGCTGCCCAGCCCTCTCCTCCCATCCACTCAGCTCCTTGAGCACATTGTCCTGGGGCTTCCTCCTGCCCCAGGGCTTTTGCATTGGCTCTTCTCTCTAACTAGCATGTTTTTCCCAGATGTTATTTTCTCTCTTGTTATTCTGTTCTCACCTCAAAAGGCACCTTTCATGGAAGCCCTCCCTACTTATTATTTTCCGTGGGACGCCCTCACTCCATCACTCTCCGGTCTGTTAACCTTTGGCTGTATCTGTCCTTGCAGTACACAGGCTTTCTTGGTTTTGCACATGTCAGCTACTGGAACACCATGCGGGGTGGGGAAGGGCAAATTGCTTGTTCACGTCCGGGTCCTCAGTGTCCAGACCGTGCCTGGCAGTGAGCGGGTGCTGCTTAGTGCCTGAGGAATGAGCAAAGGGGACACCGTTCTTTGTGATTCCCAATCCCTGGCTCCTCCCACCACCCGCTCTGCCCCTACCCTTCTTCCCTTCTAGAAGGTGCAGCTGGAGTAAGAATCCCTACGTTTAAACACTTCTGTTTTCAATGTATCATGTCGACACCCTGAAAACAGGAGATGCTCAGTGGGCATTGGTAGGATGAGTGAAGGAGTGAAGGAGTGAAGGAGTGAAGGAGTGAACGAATGCACAAAGTTTAATCAGAGCTCGCAGATTCCAGCCAAGGGAGTCAAGGGGCCTTCCCAGGAGAGCGGAATTGAGCTCTTTCCTGAGGGAAGACCGAAATCGGCCTGGAAGCTGTGCCCAGGTGTGCCTGCGTGTCCCCTGCACCGGTGGGTCGGAGCCCCCTCCTCCTGTGTCCTCCCCTCTGCCTTGAATGGCTCAGCCTTCCCCTGTGCTGGAAGCCCAGCCCTGCCCTGGCTGTGCCTCTAGGCCAGCCCCCTTTCCCTCCTTTCCTGCTCTCTGAAGTGGACACCCCCTGGGGCTTCCCTCTCCACTCCACCTATTCCCTCCTGAACTGCTTATAGCATTTCTCCCGCAGAGACATTGTTCTCCTTTGGAGCGTGAACCCTGTGGAGCAAAGGTAGGAGCAAAGGCAGGAGAGCTGAAGATCAAGAAGGTCTGTGAAGAATGAGGGTGACTTTTGAAGAAATTGAGACCGTGGAGATTGAGGTGGCAGAAGGATACTGCCTACGACCATTTAGGAAGGCAGAAATGGGTCCCCTGAGCCCAGGGAAAGAGGCCACCATCCCCGTTTCTGAGAGGCAGTGTCTATTGTTAGTGTGCTGGAGTCGGGTGCCTGCATCAGGCCCTGTGATGGGAAGGAGGAAGGAGACTGTGTGTATAAATAGGTAGATGCGTGAGCACATGTGCACAGTCACACACAGACACACACGGCATAATGGCATGTGTCAAGCTAGTGCTTTAAAGCCATAGATCTGGCCTACTATTGCTTCAAATGTAAAGGTATCTGCACAGTTAGATGCAGAAATTCTACTTCTAGTTATGTGTCCTAAAGGGATACTTACGTCTGTATGTGAAGATGGGTAGTCAACGATGTTTATCGTGACACGGTTGTAATAGCCACCACCATGCCCCGCGATGCACAGGAGACTGGGCAAGTCCAGGTCAAACGAGATGAATAAGGACAAATAAGTAAGCTCTCAGTGATGAGGCAAAAGCATTTCCGCCAATACAGGAATATCACCAAACCCCATCACTTTGTGAAAGAAAACAAGGGACGTTTGCATGTTTGAAAAGCTGCTGGGGGGACGCATCCTTTCGTTTAAATTTTCACTACTTTAAAACAAGTGTTATTATTTACTTACTTCTGTGAGAGAGAGACAGAGTGCGAGTGGGAGAGGGGTAGAGAGGGAGGGAGACACGGAATCCGAGGCCGGCTCCAGGCTCTGAGCTGTCAGCACAGAGCCTGAAGCGGGGCTCAAACCCACGAACCGTGAGATCGTTGCCTGAGCCAAAGTCAGATGCTTAGATGACTAAGCCAGCCAGCCCCTCCAAATTTTCACTAGTGTCTTGTAATAAGGTAAGAATGTCCAATTTTCTTAGGTAATTTAAAGTCACCTCTCCAATGGCAGAGATCGTGGGGATGGTTGGGGCTGATGTGAAGCCATGTGCACGCTCAGTGAGGACATTCCCCGGAAAGCTCTTTCTGTCGGTATTTCTTACAAGTAGGAGCTATGCAGGCTTTGGAAGCAAAAGCCTGGAGTAGATTCTTGCCTGTCTCCATAGTTGAAGGAAAAGGCTCTCCTTTATGAGGCTTCCCTCTGGGACACAGCGTGTCCTTTGGGTTTGAAAATCATTCAGCCTCCACAAGTTCAGACAAGACTACCACATGCCTCGTGTTCCAAATCTCCGTCTGTCTGCTGATTGTCCAGTGTGCATCTTGGAGCACTTACTAAGAATCAAGAACTAGGCTAGGAATAGAATATGAGCAAAATTAAACACGTCTTTGCCTTCACAGTCCATGTTTTCAAAGGACCTCACAAATACAACGTGGTAGGCGCTGCAAATAGGTGTTCATAGCACACACAAAAAGCGTGCTATGGGAATGAGTCACGGAAGCTCTGAAGGGGGCCACCTGCACGGTTGTGTGGTCTGTGTACTGACCAAGGGCTTTCTCAAGAGGGTATAATGAGAGGGGACTGAAATGTAGCCCACACTTTGCTGACCAAACCCTGCACCCTAATGTAGGGCTGTATCCACCCGCTGGGGGCACCACCATCCCTCCCCAAGCCTTAAGTCCCCAGGGCTATGTTTGGCCAGAGGCAGATCCTTCCTAATCGTCTACCCAGAAGGGGAGTCACATATTAATGCTTCCACTATGGTCTGTAGGCTAGATGTGTCTGTGGATATGGCCTCGTCGGGGATATCAGGGAGGGCTTCCTGGAGGAAGTGACACATGCTCTCTGGATGAGGAATGAGAAGAGCTCTCTGGCCAAGAGCCAGTGGAGGCCGAGGGTGGGAAAGATCACGGTCCGTGTGGGTGGTGGTGATGGGAGGGGCATACCGGCAGACGCTGCCGTGAGCATCCCTGCCTCTCTGTCTTTTGCACACTTGTGTGAGCGTTCTGCATGACACATGACTGGACACGGAGCTGCTGACTCAGAGCCCGCACTTTCTCCGAACGCAGCAGAAGCAGACAGAACTTAGGAGGGGCCTCACTGGGCCCCTGTGGAACATCTCGTCCTGACCCCTGCCCGCTGGCCTGAAACCTCATCGTCTTGTTCTTCCAGGACATTCTAGTGAACAATTTATTTTATCTATTTTTAAATTTTTTTAATGTTTACGTATTTTTGAGAGAGAGAGAGAGACAGAGACAGAGACAGAGACAGAGAGAGAGAGAGAGAGAGAGAGAGAGAGAGAGAGAGAGAGGAAGTGGGGGAGGGGCAGAGAGAGAAGGAGACACAGAATCCGAAGCAGGCTCCAGGCTCCGAGCTGTTGGCACAGAGCTGGACGCAAGGCTTGAACCCACGAACCTGGAGATCATGACCGGAGCCAAAGTCGGATGCCTGACGGACTGTGCCACCCGGGTGCCCCTCAAAAACTTTTTTTTTTTTAAAGCACCCTCTGAGGGGCACCTGGGTGGCTCCGTCGGTTGAGCTTCCGGATTCAGCTCAGGTCATGATCTCGCGGTCCGTGAGTTCGAGCCGCGCGTCGGGCTCTGTGCTGACAGCTCAGAGCCTGGAGCCTGTTTCGGATTCTGTGTCTCCCTCTCTCTGACCCTCCCGTTCAGGCTCTGTCTCTCCCTGTGTCACACGTAAATAAGACGTAAAAATAAATAAATAAATAAATAAATAAACAAACAAACAAACAAACAAACAAAAGCACCCTCTGAGCATGGCTTGTGGGCGCCACTGGAAGAAAAAGAGAAGAACCATCTTTGACCGTCAGTTAAGTAGCTACAAGGAGGCATCAGAAGGTCTCACTGTGGACAGGTGCAGATGGCAGTGTGGGGAGCGCTGGAGGCGCCTGCGCATTCCACAAAGTCAACCTCATCGGTGGGCGGAGACTTACCATGGGGCTACAGGGCACGTCAGAGGCACGAAGCCTGTGACTGGCCCAAGGCCCCAGAACTCTGCAGAAGTGCCTCCAGGGAGCACTGGGGGAGGACGGGTGTTCCTGGCTGTTTTCTGCTCAATCACAGACACTCTTAATTTAGCTCCCTCCACGATGGGGTCCCCTGGGCATGATGTTTTCAAGTCTCACTGCACAAACAACTTTGTTTTTTTTTTTGTTTGTTTGTTTTCCTTTTTTTTTTTTTTGTAAATAGTGCACCTTGTTTTCTTTTTTTTTTAAATATATGAAATTTATTGACAAATTGGTTTCCATACAACACCCAGTGCTCATCCCAAAAGGTGCCCTCCTCAATACCCATCACCCACCCTCCCCTCCCTCCCACCCCCCATCAACCCTCAGTTTGTTCTCAGTTTTACAAACAACTTTGTACATGGATGGAACCCACCTCCCTTGTTTTATGCAGAAGAGTAACCGAGGGAACAGGGAAACGGAGGTTGTCAGTCTCACAGGTGATTAGTGGCAGAGCCCGGGCCCGGACCCAGAACTGTTTAGAAGATGGCAGTTTTTGTACACTTGGGTTCTGAACCCTGGCTGCACGTGAGAATTACCTTGGAAATGTTTTAAAAATTGCCATGTCTGGGCCCAGTCTGCTCAATTGCATCAGAATCTTGAAGGGTGACACGCACATTCGGTATCTTCGAAAGCTTCCCAGGATATTCAAATGCACAGCTCTGACAACACTGCTGGGTAGAAACCTTCAGTGGGAGGAATCACAGGTCCTCTGGATGGAAAAGTAGCACCGCTGTCCTGCTGCACTATTCAGATGTTCCGTTTCTCCTTGTGACACTTTTGGTAGGTTGTGTTTTCTTTTTCATCTCAGTTGTCAAATTTATTGGCATAAAACCATTTAAACATTTCCTTGTCCATTTATTTATTTATTTATTTATTTATTTATTTATTTATTTATTTATTTATTTATTTATTTATTTATTTATTTATTTATTTATTCGTTCATTTATTCGTTCATTTATTTATTCATTTATTCATTTATTCATTTATTTTATTGACTTGTGTTGTTTTTAATTTTTCTTAAATTGACATCCAAATTAGTTAGCATATAGTGCAACAATGATTTCAGGAGTAGATTCCTTAGCACCCCTTACCTATTTAGCCCATCCCCCCTCCCACCGCCCCTCCAGTAACCCTCAGTTTGTTCTCCATATTTATGAATCTCCTCGGTTTTGTCCCCCTCCCTGTTTTTATATTATTTTTGTTTCCCTTCCCTTATGTTCATCTCTTTTGTCTCTTAAAGTCCTCATATGATTGAAGTCATATGATTTTTGTCTTTCTCTGACTGATTTCACTTAGCATAATATCCTCCAGTTCCATCCACGTAGTTGTTGTTGTGTGTTGTTATTCTTCTCTGAGCAGCTAAAAGTCTCTTAAAGAGACTTACATAATGAGTAAATATATATTTTCTCACTTATTCCCCACTTGTGGTCTTCATTGGTTTTCACGTAAATCCCTGTTTCCATCTATTATCATTTCCCTCGTTCCCGAAGAACTTCCTTTACTATTTCGTGTACCAGGTCTGCTCATCACGAATCCTTTCAGCCTTCTTTTTACACGTAAAGTGTCTGTATTCCAGCTTCGCTTTTGAAATATACTTTTGTTCTGATTAGTGCCCTACGTGGACGGGCTTGTGTTTGTTTTCCCTCAGTGGAGATGCTCTCTGCCGTCTTCTTCCCTGGGGTCTTTAGACTTACGTTTGTTCCTGTTTATGGAAGTTTCTTTGTTCCCTGGCTGCTTTTTTTTTTCTTCTTTTTAAAATATCTTGTGTCTTTTTCTCAACTTAGTATGTTTTCATTTATTTATTTTTTAAGTTTTTAAATGTTTATTTATTTATGAGAGAGACAGAGACAGAGCGTGAGCAGGGGAAGGGAAGACAGAGAGGGAGACAGAGAATTGGAAGCAGGCTCCAGGCTCCGAGCTGTCGGCACAGAGCCTGACACGGGGCTTGAATTCCCAAATGGTGAGATCATGACCTGAGCTGAAGTCGGATGCTCAACCAACTGAGCCACCCAGGTGTCCCATCAACTGGGTATGCTTTTAAAGATTCTACCACAATCTGTACTTTTATCTGCAGTTTTCTCTTTTTCATTCCTAGATAACATCCCCATCTCTGAACCTGTGCTCTTTGTTAACTACAACTTAGTCGATGAACCTGTGAGCTATTTTTAGTCTCGAATCTCTGATTGCTTTTAAGATTTTTCTCTCCATCACTGGTTTTGAAGAAATTACTTATGCTGTACCTTTGTGTAGCTTCCATGTTTCTTGTGCCTCAGGGCGATTGAGATTCTTCCATCTGGGAGTTTATAGTTTTCACCCAATTTAGAAATTTTTCACCGTCATTTTTTCAAATAGTTTTCTCTTCGAACTGCTTCTTATTCTAGGGCTCTTGAAATTATTAGGTAGCTAAATACTCCATTTTATGTTTTGAATCTTTTTAGTCCCTGTGTTTCATTCTTCAGAGCTTGTATCACTGTGTCTTCTGGGTCGCTGATTTTCTCTTCTGTGACATCTACTCTGCCACCCACACGTGTGTCACATGTTGACCCTGTTTTCATGAAATCCATAGTCTGGTCAAGGAGACCCAATTCTCTTGCCCATTTTTTTTTTTTAAATGAATCTTGTGCAAAGTAATGCATCTTGATCCATCTTTTTTTTTTTTTCAACGTTTATTTATTTTTGGGACAGAGAGGGACAGAGCATGAATGGGCGAGGGGCAGAGAGAGAGGGAGACACAGAATCGGAAACAGGCTCCAGGCTCTGAGCCATCAGCCCAGAGCCTGACGCGGGGCTCGAACCCACGGACCGCGAGATCGTGACCTGGCTGAATTCGGACACTTAACCGACTGCGCCACCCAGGCGCCCCACTCTTGCCCATTTTTGATGTGAGTTTCCTTTCTTCCTTCCCCTGTAATCTTCTGAATACAGAACCTTTAACTTTGAAAGCATAGGTTCCCCCTTAATAAATCAGCCAACTGGTTCCTCTAAGAAAGAGAGAAGGTTTTTTGTAATACCGTAATAATGAATGTGGCAAAAAGTATCATTGTTTGTTTTTTTAATGTTTATTTAGTACTGAGAGAGAGCGAGAGCGAGAGCGAGAGCGAGAGCGAGAGCGAGAGAGAGAGAGAGAGAGAGAGAGAGAGAGAGAGAGAGAGAGAGAGAAACCAAAGCAGGCTCCAGGCTCTGAGCTGTCAGCACAAAGCCTGTCAAACTCACAAACTTTGAGATCATGACCTGAGCTGAAGTCTGACGCTTAACCAACTGAACCACCCAGGGACCGTTTCATTGTTTCTAGACTGAAGTACCTTCCTCTTCACCACAGTTACCTTCCTTGTATGAACCTACTTCAAATTCTGTACCTCTCTCTCTCTCTCTTCCCCTCCTCCCACTTGCTCTCTCTCTCTCTCTCCTCCGTCTCTCAAAAATAAATTAAAAAAACATTGAATAAAAAGATGCATACATTCTAGGAATCTAATGAACAACGTAGTGATTACAGTTAACGGTACCATACTGTACACTTGAAATTTGCTAAGAGAGTCGGTCTTAAGTGTCCTCGCCTCACACACGTGATCCTAACCATGAGATGTTGGGGTTTTTCACTAACTTGACTGTGGTGATCATTTCACAACATATCCTGCATTAAACCAACACAGTGTACCCCTTAAAAATAAGGTACAGTATGTATTTCAATAAAACACCCTGGTGTGGCACGAGGGAGGCAGAGAGCCTAGAGGAGACTGTCAGGGGGGGCATAAAGGGAGATTGGAAGCAGGCAGAAGGCCCTTACCATGTTGTCCTAGAAAGCGTGGCCAGCATCGCTGCTCATAGAAAACAGAAAATGGTTAGTGCACTTCTTTACCAAGTGAGTTTTCAGGCCGTGTGTTCACAGGAACCCTCATGGTTTGTTTGTTTGTTTGTTTTTTCCAGCTGACTGTAGTCAGAGGAGTGAAGGAAGAGATGAGCTTTAAAAATAATTTATCAGATGGAGAGGAATCGGGACACGGTGGGTCCCAGATTCAGTACTTTCTCATCCCAGCCCTCTCAGAGAGCCCACAAATCTCAACTCAGGCTATAGCTTCCAGGGAAACCCAAAGCCGGGAGTCTGTTGTTAAAAATCATGGCGTAAAGAAACAGCCATGGATCTGACTTTAAAATTTCTTTGGGGACGCAGAAAGATTGAAGACCCTTTGCAAAGACCACGACCTCCCAGGCCCTCCCTGTTGGACCGTCTTGTCCCCAGCCACCCCCAGGGCATCGTAACCAGGCCGCTTCAGCTCAGATTTGCAGACATGGCTTCTGTCAAATGGCATGAACTCCAATAAGTTTCACAAAAGATGTGCAGGGTATCAAAGAACATTCTGTGCACAGAAATGCTGCCCACGAGGACTAATGGGAAAAGACACAGTGGAAAAAAAGGAAAAAAAGGCTTTGAAACCCAAACATGTTGGCTCAGGAAGCAAACAGAGAAACCAGCTGCTGTAGATGTGAGCTATATATTCATGACAAGGGAGGGACAGTTGGGAGGGCTCAACTGGGAGCCCACGGGCAGAGCCAGGGACCGGGGACAGCCACTGAAGGCAGCAGAACTGGGCAGCCTGCCTCCATGGCCCACCACGTCACCCTATGAACAGGAACGTCGCAGAGGGGGTGGTGGCCCCGTGCCTCCTGTGGGCACGATCAGGGGTCTTTGCAAAGAGAGCTGGACCAGAGGAGCGATCCAAGAGCAGCCTCATCCAAAGCTGGACCCGATGTGAGGTCAGGATCCTGACCTCCAGCTTGAGCCTAATGCATGATGACAGCTTTCGACAGGTATGGGGGACAGTGCGTGGATTTGGCGTGTGGGAGGAATATACATAATTTGTGACCTGAGGAACGACCACAGGGCTTTCGAGACAAGGCCCCAAGTTCTTCATTTCTCCCATTAGTCAGTGGAGGGGTCTGACGCCCCTTTCCTTTTCACGTGGGTGGTCGAGGACCTTGCTGGTCGTTAATGGAATACAGCCAAGGTTGACACTGAGGCCCGGTTAGGAAAGTGAATAGAGCATCCCTGCCGTCTATTGGGTTCCTCACTCTTCGAAGCAAGTTGCTTTCCTGCAAGCCTGGCTTTGCAGAACCCAAGTGCGGACCTTCCCACAAAGAGCCCTTGCTGAGATTCCAGCGGAGGGTGGCTACCCATCGTGACGTGTAAGTGAGGAAGCTTCTCTCCACCGCCCGCCACTGTGGGACCATCACCGCCTAAGGAACCCCAAGTGGAAACCACCCAGCTCGTTCCAGCTGATCCCCAGAACTGTGAGAATTAATAACAGCAGTAAATCGTTGGTGTCATTTAATGCCACCAAGTTAGGGCTGGATTGTTGTGCAAACATCCAGCCTGTGCATACAGCAGACCAGGTGTGGGAAACAGGTGTGCAGAGACCGTGAGGCCACGAGGCGTGCACCCCCTCTGATCCCTGTGCTGTTCCACGACAACCTGGAGATCCACATTTCTACGCAAAATCTCCTGATTTTGAGAACACTGAGGTGGCCAAGCCAAATGGCAATGGGTACGTGCAGCGCCTCGGGGAACTAGCCCCATTGGTGCTCCTTCAGCACGAAGTCCAGACAGCAGAAGACACGCGGCCTGGCCCAAACCTGCCTTTTTTCCTCGGCACTCGCTGCTTCTCCTGCCGTCTGGTGACTTCGGAGGATGTCCGTCGCGTGGCTGTTTGCAGAGCTGTGGTGTCCGCAGTGTGGCTAGGGGGCAGTGTGTCTCGCTTTCCAGAATTGCTAATTGCTGTCCAGAAAGCCCCACCAAAGACCATCAATGCTAAATACTGATGATGCTAGAAGGCTTTCAGGAGCTGGCTCTCAGCCGCAAAGGCGATGCTTATTTATTCATTCTGCCTAATATAGTTCACTAGCCTTTAGAAATATTCTGAGATATCTGAGAGATGCCGTGTGTCCACTGGTGTCAGTATCTGGACATCTTTCTTTAGCCCGGGCTTGTAGCATTAAATAAATCTCAGGAATTGAAGAAACTGTGTCTCCACTCAGTCTTTCAGGGGGGCGCCAGAGAGGTAAACAGTTTGGTAAAGTGATGTTTTGCTTTCAGAAATTTAATTCAAAATTCAGAAATTTTGTTGGGGCTTTCCAGACGGCAGCATTTTCGCCCATGCCGAAAAGTCTCAGAAGGCCCTTTTCTGAGAGGGTCCTGGCATCGGGAGCAGGGTTTCAGAAGCCCTTGGCCAACGTGGCCGTAATGTTCACCTCAACTGAACCGTGGATGGCTTCTTCATGGCGCTAGCCATTGGACCTCTCTTAGAGAGTTTACTTCAGACAGGTCATCATTGTAAATGCTTTCCCTACCCCACGGAGATGGATGTCCTTCCAACCCAGGAAAATAATTGCTGGAGGACCTTTGCGATGGCATCTTCTGGAGAGAGTGGGGACCTAACGCTGATGGGCTCCAGGTGGCAAACACAGACGGCCCAGTCACACAAGAAGACATACGTGAACTCAGGAAGGACTCAGCGTGCCGGACACCTCCTGTCCATCAACAAGCCCTCACCGATCCCCCAGGACTTCCCATCAGCCCCTAGTGCTAACAGCCCCTGCACTTCTTTCCCTCAGCACTCCGATGAGTTCTGACGTGTCTCCTGTTGCAGTCGGTTTGCAGAAAGTCTCTTTTTTCCTGTTCTACTTTGTGTGTTTTGCACCTCCAGGTACACTGTTCCTTACTTTTCAGTTACTGATACTTTTCCTTATTCCTGTTTCGTTTTATTATGTGTCTGAGCTCTGCCATAAGGGGACCCGGTCACTGCTTGCTGGGATTACGGTGCTGGGATTGGAGGGAACGCGACGCTGTGCATGGATTATCACTGGTGTAAATTCCGAAGATCAGATTGCTCTGTGAGTGAAGGAAATACAGGCCACTTATCTTCCAGAACCGCCTCATTCTTTAATGTGTTTTCCAGCGTTGGGTAGTGGCAGAAGGTGTCCCAGTAGATCCATGGTTTTGAACCCAAGGGCTCTTCGAAAGCCACCTCTAATTGAGACTGTCGCTGCTCTGGATCCTTCATGCGTGAGAAATAACTAAGTTTGGCAGCGTTTTGGTTTTGTTTTTTGTTTTTTGTTTTTAAGAATTCCAGTGACAGAAGAGAGAACATGGGTGGACTGTGCCCAAGTGAGCCCCGTGGCTGGGCTCACCTCGTTGCACACGCTGCTCAGCCCTCATTCACCATGTCTGAGTTTGTGATTTGAGCCATCCATGGCCTACCTATTATCAGCTCTGCTCCTCCGAGGTGATGACTTTGCAGCCAGAAGCCACAGTACAGCCCACCCCCAGAGGGATTTTTGTTGGATTGAAAACAAGGATACTTATGCCTGTAACTTGGCTGCCAGTTACCATTTGTCTGAGAACCAGGGGTTGTGGAGAACGTTCCACAAAATATGTCAGGTGCAAGACCTCTTCCTTCTTTGCCGATGCCTACACAAACACTTATGCTGGGTGCCTATTCTGAGCCAAGATCTGTGCTGGACTCTGGGCTCAAAACGTTCATTGAAAAGGTGGCTAACCCACCCACGGAACTTAGAGCAGATTTTCTTCAGTAATAGTTTTTGTCCACCTAAGAATTCCTTTGCTTTGGGGCACCTGGGTGGCTCCGTCGGTTAAACACCAACTTTGGCTCAGGTCATGATCTTGCATTTTGTGAGTTCGAGCCCCAAGTCGGGCTGTGTGCTGACAGCTCGGAGCCTGGAGCCTGCTTCAGATTCTGTGTCTCCCCCTTTCTCTGCCCCCGCCATGCTCATGCGCTCTCTCTCTCGCTCTCTCTCTCTCTGAAAAATAAATACACATGAAAAAAAAAAGAATTCCTTTGCTTAGTGAATAGGGGATTTGATTCTTTTAATTTACATGGGGAACTCAGGCACACATCTGCTGTGTACAGGTGAGTTCCCAACTTACATATGTAAGTGGAGCAGTTTTCCCACAAATAAGAGGAGAAACTATGTATCATCTTAGGTACCGTGATGGCACGTTAGGCAATTTGACAATCTTTGCATATGTGTTTTCCTCTTTTGCTACTACTGTAGCTCTGTGAGCTAGGGATGGTCACTTACGCTTATCCAATGGACAGGGATGCTGGTGCTCAGAGTAATTAGGTGTCTCAAGTAAGGCCACATGGCGGAGGAGGTGACGTGCGCACCCCGGTCGGTCTGTCTGATGCAGAAGGATAACCATAATCCCTTGAGAAGAATGAGAGTTTCACAGATTCTTGAGTCAATGCTCTTTCTTCGAGACCACATTACCTCTTACTTCGCTTTTAAGAGGGACGATCTAATGGAATATTATTCAGCCATAAAAGAGACAGTATCGACATGCTACCACGTGCACTGACCTTGAACATATCATACTGAGTGAAAGGAGTCAGACCCAAGGTCACATGCTCTGTGATTCCACTGATAGGAAATCCACAGAGACAGAAGAATGAGTGGTTGGCAGGGGCTGTGTGAGGAGAGAATGGCGTGGCTGTGTAATAGGTCAGGGTTCCTTTTGGGGTGAGGATGTTTTACAACTGGATAGGAGTGGTGGTTGCCCAGCACTATGAGTGTACTAAATGCCGCTGAATTAGACACTTTAACAGGGTTGGTTTTAAGTTATGTGAATGTCACCTCAATAGAAAACAGTAAATGGAGATCGAAAAAGCAAGCCCCTGACCAGCCTGACACACCAGGAGCAACAGAGGACGCTTCTCCCCGAGAGCTGTGTCGTTTTCCTACCACCCAAGGTTCCCGCCTGTGACATTGCAACACGGCCAGGTGGTGACACTGCCGAGTGTGAGTTGGAGCCTGAGAGCAGACACTGGTCCACGAAAGTGGGTCCTTCCAACATGGGTGCAAGGATCAGCGTTGATGATACCACCCCAAGGACAGCACAGCTGTGAAGAGCCCGGGCTCCGGAGGCAGACGAGTCCAGTGTAGAGCCCGCTGAGGCTCTTTCCTGCTGTGTGATCCCTCAAAGCCTCACTTTCCGCATGTTATGGGGTCAGTAGTATCTTCCTCGTAGGGATGTTGTGGAGGTTAAGCTGACAACGTTCCAGGGCCTAACACAGTTGTGGTGAGCTGCTGGGCTCTGTTTCAGACTCTCATCGCTCGTGGCACAGCAGTATTGTTGGTAAGGGGAGGGCTGGACGTGCCCTGGTTCCCCAGAGCCCACCGACCCAAATGAATCAGCCTTCCCAAGTGGCTCTGCACATGACCTCCCTCACCAGGGCCCTCCGCCTCCCTGGCAGCTGGTTGACTCTAGCTCAGATCATGGGCCCCTATCACAGGTCTGATTTTGTTCAGCTGATTCCAATGGACCACATTCACAGGCTGCGGAAACACAGGAGCCCGTGGTCGTGCACACAAAGTCCTTGGGGACGCACAGGCGGTGAGATTGTCAAGTGCCCTTGAGATAATCACACACGGCGACTTGTAGGAACCGTGGTAATGATGATCCCTTCCCTGAAGGACAAAGGGGCTGGTGCGAGCTGCCCTGACCTGGAGAACATAGCACCTTTCTCCAAGTGCAGCGTGTTTATTTGCAATGTGGTGTTGTTTTCAGAATTTCTGAAGCATCCCTTGGACCAAAGACTGCTGCACAATGGGGGCCCACGGCTCGTCCAGGGCTCCTTGACATTTGGAAGGCAGTACACCTGTTCTCTGCCTTGAAGACATTAAGCACAAGCCCTTGAGGACGCTTTCTGCATCCTTTTGCTTGGGGGAAAAAAAAGGAACATTTTCCTTCTCTGTTCAGTGTGAACACCAAGGGGCTAATTCACCAAGAAACGACCTATTCACAGTCATATGCAGGAGACTTGGTAGAATGGGTTTGCTGGCTCAGGAAGAGCTGTAGTAAACTGTGTCTTGAGCAATTGGAAGCCCTAAGAAAAAGTCCCTCTCCAGCCCCCTGGCTTTATCCGCTGAGCAAGTCCGAATGCCCCGCTGTCCTTCCCTGCACTTGTGAAGCTCGGTCTCGCATAGCTGCCATGCGAGCCAGAGCCTCGTAATGAGAGGAGGATGCCGCTCGAGGCCTGATTCAGGGCTTGGGGTTGATGCTCACCTTGATCCTCGCTGGTCAGCATCTCAGCCCCAGCGTCCCCTGGATGTTCAGCTGTGGTTCTGGGAGCAGTGCAGTATGGGTATGTCTGCAGGTTCAGCTCAAAGCCTTCCCGAACTGGGGCAGTAGTCACCCTTGTGACAGCATAAGGGGACGGCCTAAGGGGAGCTTTTGGGGGGTGCTGATCACATTCTGTTTCTTCATCTGGGTACTGGTTATATGAATGTATTCAATTTGAGAAAATTCGTCAAGTGGTACCCTGTGTGTTTTCAATTTCAGTGAATAAAAGTGTAAAAACAGAGTTGGGTCCTGGCCTGGGGGAACTGTGTTGCTTTCTTACCTCTGTCTTCCACACTGAAGATCCAGTTACACGTGCGCCTGACCAGTCCCTGGGCTCACAAAGTCATGAAGAAAGTAGTACCTGGGGATCAAAGAGCTTTGGGATAATGCAGAAGAAACCAGGTGGTGATGGGTGAGCCCGTGGGAGAGTTTTGCAGAGTGAAGGACTGTCACAGCTCGGAGCCAGAGACCAAGAACATCAGGAAAGCTGGAAAGGCTTCATGGAAGTCTGCGTTGTGCTGATGTGCGGCAGGGGCTCCAGAAGTCTCCGGTAAGATGCCCTGCAGCACATTTGACCCTGAGCCGTCTGATTCTGAATCTCATGCCCTCTCAGCATCCCCACCTGGCCTCTCACCTGCTCCTGCTCCTCCCTGGTCAGACTCTCTAAGCTCTTCTGTGTCCTTTCTGTGCCGAGCCTTTGGCCTGATTCCTCACCTTGTTGCCTGGTCTTGATTTCCTAGTCCCGCTCCCCTTACCCACCTCCTGCACACTTCCCTGACCCTCAGCTCCCCTGGACATTTCTGTTCTTACCACGTTCCTAATATGGGCCTGCTGGTCCCCCTGGTTGATAGCAGAGCCTGCCAGGCCCCTGCCCTGTGTCTGCCAGCACTTCCCTGCCTTCTCTTGCCCAAGTGGCAGCGCAAAACTTTGGAGAACTTTCCTGTTTTGGAAGAAAGCCTGCCTGAAGAAATTAAGCCCTCCTTTTCTTGCTCCATTTTCAGTGAAACCAGAGGACAGTTGGTCATCGTCCTCCACGTTGAGGAAAAGAAAAAAAAAATCTCACCAACAATTAAAATTGAAATGACCAGTATGTAAAAATACCATCTTACCAGAATTCCAAAAGATAAAATAAATAGCAACATTTCCTGGTTGCTGCAAAGCTCAGTGTTAGAGTTCTCTTTTTTTAGAACAGGTGGACTAGTATAAAACTTTAAGTTAAGGGAAGAGAAATGATTTCTTTTTTATTTTTAACTAAGGGTGTTAAGGCCACTAATTTTTATGACCTTCTGTCTTTCTCCATGGCAAGGTCTTTGTACCATTGTCTTCAGAAGAGAGTCTCCTGAGAGCCCTGTGCTGTCTGAGCCTCGCTGCTGTGCCCCTGTCCACAGACAAGGGTGGGAACAAAGTTGCCCTCATTACAGATGTGCAGGGGAGCGCCCTGCTGTAGAGAAACTTCAGGAAACACTCGGAAACTGAACAATGGCTCCTGGAGAACAGGAACAGATACGCCTCAATTTCAGAAACAAATGCACGTGAAAGATCTTCTTTTATTGGAGAACATATATATTAACTTAAACTCTTTTCAAAAACGTAACCAGGAAACAGTGACCTTTCCAACGCCTTCCTGAGCTGTGGTTTTAGGAGAACATGATAAATGCCACGAGACGCTCTGGAACAGAAACCATAGGGATTCAACAAATGAACCTCGGGACACACGGCAAAGATACCCAGTACAGACCTATGTGTACAGTCACTGCTATGTATTATTTTTTCCATCAAAAAGTTGACACTCAGAATATTCAAGAAATAGGAGTGCCCTTTCAGACTTCAAATTGGGACTTATTTCCTGGTGATGCTCTGCTTATTTAGCCATGTATTAGTCTCACGCAACAGAAATGGGCTTTCATGAAAATAAAATCTCTTACTTCTTGCTATCAAAATTCAGCATGAATTCCATGAAGAGAATGACATGTTACGGTAGGTTCGATGCACTAATAGCTCTTTATATGTAGAATTTTAACAGCTGAAACCATCTCTGCTGTGCCTTCTCCTTCGAACATTTGTTTACGAGCATGGATGAGTTCATAAGCTATCCTGAGCCAAGAATTAAGTTCAGGCTAAAATGTAAGGTAATAGTAGAATAAAGAGGAGGATAGGTTACTGTATATATTTGAGAACATGTTCAGATTTTGGTGGTTGGGAGAAAAGCCAGCTTTCTGTGCTAGAATTTTTCCTCGTTTCCGCTCATATGGGTCTATATGCAGAGGTCTACGTTGGTTTTCCTGAGTGTTGACTTATTATGAGGCAGGGCCGGCCACCACTGGACTATTTTCAAGCCAAGTGTGACTATCTGCTCTTGAATTGTCTGTCTTCTTCATGTTCCTACACCCACGTCCTCACTTTCCAGACCCTGTGGAAAGGATGAAGGGCACTGTAGTGTGAGCCCACCTCAGTGCTGAGATGCCTCATGGGGTGACCGACTGACTGAGGGGACAGACTGGCATGTTTCCAAGTGACGGGGCAATGTGCGTCCCCTGGGACCTGGCCCTCACATGTGGCAGCTCAAAATGTCAAGGAAAGCCAACCGTTACTCTTCCTTGGGGACGAACTGTTGTGTTGGCCAATGATGAACATGGAAATTGTGCATCTGAACGTAGAGGAAGCTAATCTTGAAAATCTATTTTCTTATCCTGAATGAGCGTGAAGTGACTTTTTTTTTTAGTCCATGATCCTGAAAAACCGAAAGATTATGGCATACAATTATCTCACTGTCAAAAAGTTGTCTTCTGTCGAACACGAAGTCAACTTCCTTGAATGTTTAGCCCTTCTTTTAATTGATCTCTTTTGAGATTTCACTGGCATGTTCAGGATCCTCAGAAGTTGGGGTGTTATAGACAGTTGTTTACTGGGGTCTGTCATGAAGGTGCCTGGCCCCGGGAATGGCTGCAGATGGAGAGATGCCAGCCCTATGCGGCTCTCATCAGAGATGTGCGCCAGGTGGTGAGGGGTGACGAGTCCCAGTGCCAGAACCCTTCACAACCCGGTCCTCGCCCCTCTATAGCTTCATCCCAACGGCCCCAGCACTCAAGCCCTGTTCACTGGGAGGTGCTCCTCTAATATCATCCGGGTCCAACCGTCTCTGTTTCTGCATCTTTGTCTCTTGACTTCTCTTTCTTCTCCCAGCCCTGCACACACCATGCCTCTGCCTACAATGCTGTTCTCTCCCTCCTGCCTGACTGTCTTCTGTGCATCCATTTGGTACTAGATTAAGTATTGCCTCTTCTGGGAAGACTTCCTTGGCCTTCTTTGAGACCATCGGAGTAGTTCTCATACTTGACTCTATTTATTTAACTCTTTCCTTTGTTAGACTCTATCGTGAAAATCTCTAAATCGTTCTACTTCAAGCCAAATGCTGCTCACTGCCTGTTTTGGTAAACAAAGTTGTATTGGCTCACGGCCATGCCCATTCATTTTGACACATGGCTGCTCTTGCAGTACGATGGCTGAAATGAGTGCCTCTTCCATCAGAGGTGTATGCCTCATAAATCCTAAAATATTTGCTCTCTGGCCAGTAGCAGAATCAGTTTGCTGACCCCTGCTGTAAACAATTAGGTCAGAGACCTGGTACTATTCCGTCATCAGTACTTGGGCTAGCACCGACAGGCATTTATTTTCTGGACATTTGTTGAATGAATGAATGAATGAATGAATGAGTGAATGAATGAATGAATGAATGAATGAATGAATGAATGAATGAATGAACGAACGAACGAACGAACGAACAAACGAACGAACGTGAGTACGGTGGCAGAGAAGCTCAGCACGGAGGTACTAAAGGTAACTGGCTTACATTGGCGGAGGATCCGATACACAGAAAAATGCAGAACATTGATATTCTTGATTCTGTTTGTGCTGATGCTACTTCTAACCAGTTAGCGTGTATTGACTATTCACTACCTGCCACACATAGTGCTAACGGATTTAGCTGGTTTCTCTCCCTCAAGCCTCGCAACAATCCAGCGTGGTAGGAACTAGTGTCATATCCATCTTACAGAGAAATAAAGAAAGTCTTGGAAAGTTTGGTTTGGCCGTGTCCCCCACGTCTAGGAAGCAGACCTTTAGGAGCTCACTTCTTTAACCCATGAGCCTCCAAATGAACTAGCTCATTTGCTTATTTGGGAATTGTGTCTCCAGTTGCATTTTATTTTTATGCAAAGAATATCTTCTCCCTGAACAACTGTCTAGGTGTCGAGGCGAATGGTTAGTTTTGTAGGAAGTCCGGCTTCTGTAATGAAACTGAATTTCCCATAAATTCCATTGTAGCCACAGGTTTAAGATATATTTTCAGGGGCGCCTGGGTGGCGCAGTCGGTTAAGCGTCCGACTTCAGCCAGGTCGCGATCTCGCGGTCCGTGAGTTTGAGCCCCGCGTCGGGCTCTGGGCTGATGGCTCAGAGCCTGGAGCCTGTTTCCGATTCTGTGTCTCCCTCTCTCTCTGCCCCTCCCAGTTCATGCTCTGTCTCTCTCTGTCCCAAAAATAAATAAACGTTGAAAAAAAAAATTTAAAAAAAAAAAAAAAAAAAAAAAAAAAAAAAAAAAAAAAAAAAGATATATTTTCAGAATTGTTATATTTGGACTAAAAAAACGTGTGAACCCAACAATTCGACTAAGAAAGAATTTTCTGAAGTCAGGAAGTAATGGGATGGACGGGTAAAAATCACTGCAACCAAACAATTTCAATGACAAAACAACAGCAACAATAAACGTGAGCAAAGCTGAAAGGCATTTTAATAGATCATCCCCATGAAGAGCGCTCTTATGGGTAAGAAATCTGATGGGTGGCAAGGACCCCAGAGGCCAGGGACATATAATCTTCACATGGGGTTATGAACAGCACAGGCATTTAAGTGGAGCACTCATGGTATTCCATAGAATAAATACTATATTCCGTAATGAATGGATGGAGTGATGTTTACAGTGTGACTTTGGCCTTCTGATAGCTACTGACGTCTACAAGTTGGAATTACTTTTTTATTCACTTACCTCCCATACTTTGATATTATAAGCTATTCATATTTTGTCTCTTTTGTACGAAATAAGCCGTTAACGCTAAAACAGGTCCACAGATACAAGAGGATTTGAATGTGCAATGAAAAGTCAGAGGAAACCTACATTTCCAAGATTTTATGAACTAATTGCCAATGGGAATATGCATAAACTTGGAAGCAATTTGTTTGGTTGAATGAAGAAGTTCTTCATCCAAATTGCAAAATCACATGGGCTTAACATCAGGGCCAAAGTAAAAAGGGACTGAATTGAACATTTGAAGGAAAATCTTCAATTTATGTTTTAATACGGTTCTTTTAAAAGCTGAACTATTTAAATCATTAACCAAAAACCTACAAACAAACAAACAAACAAACGCACAACAGATGCCCAGGACCATGTGACTACTAATGAACTCTAACAGACATCTAAACAATCAGTACCAACCTTTCTCAACCTCTTCCAAAACATGGGAGAGAAAGGAATAGTTCCTAACTTATTCTATAGGGCCAGCGTTACTCTGATACCAAAGTCAGCGAAAGACATAAAAAAAAAAAAAGACTAATGTGCCCATGAATAAAACACAAAAATCCTCAACAATACATTAGCAAACCAAAACCAGTAGCAACAGTAGCAATATGCACCATGAGCAAGTGGGATTCACTCCAAGAATGCAAGAGTAGTTCAACATACCAAAATCAATCAGTGTGATACCTCACATTGATAGAATGAAGAAAGAAAAGAAATCACATAATCATTTCAATAAATGGAGATTTAAAAAAAACGAGCATCTGGTAAAATCTAGTGCCCTTTCAAGGTAAAAACCAAAAAAACCAACTGAACTAAACAAGGAATAAAGGGGACTTCCCTGATGTAATAACAACATTTATGTAAAATCCACAGCTAATATCACACCTGAATGAAACAAGAATTCACACTTTCACCATCTTTTCAGCACTGTACTCGAAGTCCTAGCCAGAGCAATTGGGCAAGAAAAAGAAATAAAAAGACACCAACATGGGAAAGGAAAAGGAAAGTTGTCTCTATGTATAGATGATATAATCAGTTGTATTTCTGTAATGAACTGTCTGAAACAGAAATTAAGAAATCAATTCCATTTACAACAGTATCAAAAAGAATTAGGTACTTAGGAATAATTTGAGGAGGTACAAGTCTTGTACAATGAAAACTACACAATAATGCTGAAAAAATGAAGGCAGCTAAATATGTGCTCATGTGATAGAACACAATATTGTTGAGGTTGTAGTACTCTCCCAGACAATCTATGGATTCCTTTTAATAGCTATCAAAATCCCAATGGCTTTTTGTAAAAGTAGTAAAGCTGGACATACATTCGTAAGAAAATTCAAGGCACACAGAATAGTCAACTCTATCTTGAAATAGAAGAACAAAGTAGAAGGACTTATACTTTTTCATCTCAAAACTCTTTCTTGCATCAAAGGACACTATTCGGAGTGAAAAAAAAATAACTCACAGAATGAGGAAGAATTTACAAATGATATATCTGAAAAGGGTCTAGTATCCAGTATATACAAAGAACACTTACAATTCAACGACAAAAAGACTAAAAGCCCAATTAATGCATGGGATATCAACATGAACAGTCATTTGAGGAATGCAGATAAAACCACAATGAGATAATGTCACTTCACACCCACTAGGATATCTATGATCATAATCATAATCAAGAGGAAATAAGTGTTTGTGAGAATGGGGAGAAATTAGAACACTGTGCATTGCTGATCAGAATTTCAAGTGATGGAGCCACTCTGTACAACACTTTGGGTCATCCTCAGTAGGTTAAACCTAGAATTGCCACATGACCCAGCATTTCCACTCCTAGGTGTATATCCAAAATAATCGAAAACAGAGGTTCAACCAAAAACTTGTATGCGAATGTGTGTTGCAGTACTAACTACAGTAGCAAAAAGGTGGAAACAACTCAAATGCCCATCAAGGGGTGGACAGATAAATAAAGTGTAGTATAGCCATACAACGGAATAGCATTCTGGTATAAAAGGGGATGGCGTACACATACATGCTATAATACAGATGAATCTTGAAAACATTGTGTTAAGTGAGCAAAGACACAGAGGCCACATATTGTGTTATTCCACTTACATTAAACATACAGGATAGGCAAATCCATAGACAGAAAGCAGATTTGTAGATTTTAGGGGACAGGTGTATAGTGGGGTGGGAACGGGATTTCCTCTTGGGGTGATGAAAATGTTCTGGAGCTGGATGGTGGTGGTGGCTGCACAAGAGTGTGGAAATACTTAACTGCCACTGTGTCGTACACCCTGAAGTGGTTAAAATGATAAACTTTATGTTTTGTGTATTTTACCACAGTAAAAAGATTAGCTATTATGGCCAGTTTCTCCGAAGCAATGAAATTATTTTTTATTATGCATCTTGGCAATTTTATACTTTAAATGCCTATTTTTTTTTGGATTAGAAAAACAGTATTTGTTTACTAGTAAGGTTTCAGCCACACAGAAGCACTGTGGGAAAAATAAAAGATACCCGTGTTCCCACTACTAACAAGTAGCCACAGTGAGTTTTTAATGTCAATCCTTCCAGGCTTTTTTTCTCATGGGCATAGGGGTGTGTGCACACACTCATGGTTGTTATTTTCATTTTGAACAAAACCGTTATTATGCAGTACACAGTGTTTTATAATCTGCTTTCCCTCTTGCTATATCATGAGCATTTTCCTATGTCATTTCATGTTCTCCCACATCACATTAAATGGCCAGATAGCATTCCATCTTATGGTTGTAACATAATTTATTTAGCCAATTTCTATTGTTGGATGGATCCTAACATTTTAGAGTTGGAATACACTATAGACATTGTTGTGTCCAAGTTATTCCTTTCCCAAGCTTTATAGCTGCAAGCCTTAAGCACGTGGCACACATAAAACCATTCAACATTTTGAAAACAGACTTAATTTTTCACTTTGCAGCTGGATTTCGGTATTGCAGGGGCTTTGGATTTGCCATTCAGGAATCAAAAAAAGATGGAAATAGCGGATGGGTGGTAGGAGGGGGGAACGAGCCAGGTGTAAAGTAGTGCCCAAGGCATCAAAACTCTATCCTGAATGGTTTTTGTCCCTGAAAAATACATATGGCAGACCACAAAATAGGTTCTATTGAATCTGTTGATGACAGTTCCATCATGCGAAATGGATAATGCCTTGACAGAGACGAGACTAAGTAGAGAACGGGTTGTGGTGAATGTGTCTCTCATACTCAAGCAGCACTTTCTCTTCCCCACAGTTCACAGAACGAGAACATCCAGTCATTCGGTCTTGCTGTGCTGAGCCTCCCTTTGTGTTTCTGGAGGCACGGGGTCCAGGCAGGAGAAGTCGTTCCTGACGCTTTCATTTCAACTGCCCGTCAGCGTCAGAGACTTCAGGATATTCTCTGATGATGTCTTTAAACGCAAATGCGTCGCATCAAGGTAGAAATAACTGTGTTCCTTTCGTGAGGTCTACACGAAATGTGACACATACTCTGGATGTTGGAGGATTATCGAAGCAGTAGTATGTGTTTCCTGGGGTGTCCCTCATGGGACGGAGGCTTTCCAATTAGAGTGATGCACTCTCACTGTCACCGAGGCATTTTCCACAATAGGGTGGCTTCTCAATAACACCCCCCGTTGGCTTAGTTGCGTTTGGTAGAGGGCACAGGAGGCCACCTTGCCTGGTCTTAAGCTGAGGTTTTAAGTCCAAGTTAGATTGGTTTTATGAAGAATCATTCCTAGACTATTTTTTTTTCTATTGTGTTGAATGGATTTTTCTTATTGAGTTCTAGAAAATTTTCTATCTCAGGCACCAATTATTTTTCTGTTGTGTATGTTTCAGGTCATTTCCACATCTTTTGCCATCAAACTATGTGCATAGTATAGAGAAATTTAAGAATCTCATGTAACCAAACACATCTTTCTTTCCTTCCTTGTTTCTGTACTTTATGACTTAATTTAGCAAGGCTGGCCCTCCCCAGTAAGTAGTATTCGCTTTTAATACTTCTTTGTATTTTATTCCTAGCCTTATGTGACATCCCCCTTCCATTTCACTCTCTTATCCACCTGAGTTCAGGTTTGCATGTCATTGGAGGCAGGGGATGAGGCATACTGTTTCAAGACCACCACCTATACAATCTTACGTTCTCCACTAACAAGTGTGTCTTCGGGATGCACTTCCTTCCTCTGGAAATTAAATCTAGAAGCAAGTCTTGCTTGTGAACAGTCAGAGAAGCTTCATTTGGTATGAATTCCCAGTGGCCTTACTTCAAATCAAGGCCAGTACAAAGCCTGGACGCTTATTTCAGTGATCCTTTTGGCTTCTTTCCAAGGGAAGACATTGTAAGGTCATTCACAGATTTATAAAATGTGTTCTCATGGCTTGTGCTGGCTACAGAGGAATTTCTAGTATGGCCCTGTATGCCTTGAAAAATTTGATGAGCTTTCCAGACTGAGTAGGTAAGTCTGTGCTGTAAGATCAAAAGCCCTAAGTCCAGATCACTCTCTTAAAAAGGTCTTCTTCTGAGTGCATGGCCATTGCTTCTTATGCAGTTGTCAAAGGTAACAACAGGAGAGCCACTGGCAGGTGAGGCCTCCCCAAGGTAGGACTTAGAAAGGACTTACAGTGCTCACCCTTTGCAGGGAGGGGCATGATCTAGAACCTCAGTGACCCTGGCTCCCCCCTTTTTTTCTTTCACCAGCTTCCTTGTTCAGGGAGAGGTTTACCTTTGCCAGAAAAAGGCTCCTAGTTCAAGCATGCATCTGTCTGTGGGGACACCGTGTCCCCTCTTTCCCTTACCAGACCACAGACACTCCACAAAGAGCATCTTAGAAACACATCAGAGCCAGGTAAGGTTAACCAGAAGGAAGGAAATGACACTGAGTGATTGGGGTGCAATGATCCTGGGTCACTCCAAATCACCACAGCTTGAACTCACAAAGTCTTTTCTTTGCTCTTGGATTTCTCCCACCAGCACCTCTTGATGCCGGGTGGAAGCATCGCCACCCACAGAAACTTTGCACTGCTGGTTCCAGAGCCTCTTTTCCCAACATAGCAGCACAGATGGATGGTGTCAGCAGAGGGCTAGGTGAGTCAGCAAGGTCAGGCCAGACCATTCAGCCCACGTCTGTGTCTAGTTGAGCAAACAGCAGAGCCTAGGGGATGCTGTCGGGAGTATTCTAACACTGATGCAGTTCGTCTTGTTGGCCTTGATCTCTGATGCAATTACCAAATTCATAGTGAATGTGCTCCTCATAGCTTTGTGCCCTGGAAACTTCTGGGAGATTCCTCTCTCTCGTGCACGTTCTAGGAAGCTGGTGAAAGACAGGGAAGGTGGAATTTTTATAAAACGCAGTCCTTCCTGGAGCTAATGCTGGGTTATGCTTCCTGCCCTCTGGACACGTGCTCCCGTTCAACTTCAGCAGGAGCATGAGGCATTTGCCTGTCACATGGGCACATGGCGGGAAGTGAGAGAGACAGAGGGAGAAAATACAGAGAGAGAGAGAGAGAGAGAGAGAGAGAGAGAGAGAGAGCGAGCAATTGTACATGCGCCTCAGATGTCTGCTCCAGAATTTCCCCATTCATCCCTTTACTTGCTGTGCGGCCAGATGGAAAATGTAAAACAGCGCTGCTGCAGGAAGCCCTGTGACTGCCCGGGGTCCTGAATGATGTCTTTTGCCAGCTTAGAGACTGGACCTTCTCCAGGTCTGAGGCTCCTTGTAGAGATTGAGTTCCAGGATTCCAGAAGGTTCTCCCCTTCTTACAAAAGGAAACGATTGTCCAGGCAGCAGTCCATTCACATCTGGCAAAGGTACAGACAACTTCTTGGAATGGAGCTCAGTATTTTACAGCTGTGGGTGCTCAAATGCTCTCTTGGTGACCACTAGACCCAGCCCTCGATCTTTCTTCTTTGCACGAGAGGGTCTCCCGGAAGTCCAGACGTGTGATGAGGCATAAGGAGAGGTGCACCTGCTTACCGCATTGTGGTCACCACAGAGAAAGTTAGGGGGAAGAGGGCTTTGGGTTGGCTGGGGACGCTTGCTGCCCTTGGCTTGGCACCTCCACCCTCATGGTCGGGAACCTGGCCACGGACTAGCAGATGGGCCCAGGGCTGGAAACAGCCAAGAGACTGCTTCTGCATCCAGAGTGCTTGTGGATGAGCGAGACTCTGATTCACAGCATCAGATGAGTTTGCCTCCATGGCCTCCAACCCTTGGCTGAAGGACGAGGGCTCTCTCGATCTGCTCCGGAATTTACAGAGTGGAGCCTTTGCTGAGAAGCCCACTCAGGAGGCCTTTCTGAGAGCTGAGTGAACGTTCTACAGTGTGTGTCGACAGCTGGCCTCGTAGGAGACCCGTGTGCCGGGGACCCTGGAGAAGTATGTGGCAGGGCTGGCAGGATGAAGCTCTGGGAGACAGTGACAGTGTCCCCTGACAGCCTAGGTGACAGAGGGCTGTTCGTTCGTTGCCTGGGCTTCAGAACAAACACTTCCCCAGAGCAAAGAGACACCGTTTAGCAAACTTGAAGCCAAAGCTAACATAAGAGGCAAGGAAACTCCATGCAAAGGGCGTCAGTACCAAGGGCTAACACCCAATTAGCACTCCCGGCCTATGAAGCCCTGTGCTATAGTGGCCATAATGGGCACTGTCCCTTTCATCTTCAAAGCAGCCCTAGGAGGCCAGTGCTGTGTCATTGTTGTGCCTGTTTGACAGCTGAGACTCAGGCTCAGAGAGGCCAAGATGCTTGCCCTGAGTTGAACAGGAGCAGAGGAGACAGGACCCCAACCATGGCTGTCTGATGCAACAGTAACATTGACTCCTTCAAACCTGTGCTGTGAAAAGTGGTGGTATCTGATACATTCTTTGCAAACTAACTAAAGATCGTGGGAAAACAGAAAGCGCCCTCTCTTTCCGTTTGAGCTCCCCGCCCGTCCCTCCCCGTCTCCCCAGCAGCCAGGCCCCGTGGCCCCCGGAGACAAACTTACTTTAGCACATGGCTGCTTCTGACCCTGCTGGAAAGCCCTGGGAAGCTCTTTTCTCTTATTCCCTGTAACTGCTCTTGCTTGGTGTAAAGCTCTCAGAGATGAAGCTTATCCTGATCCATTTACCCCCCAGATGCCTGGGTTTCTTCTCCCTCGGCGTCTGACCCCCACTTCTCCTCCTCACCCTCACCAGCGTTGGTTTTTGTAGGTTGGAAATCGGAAGGCGCCCGGCAGTCTCCCTGCTGGCACTGAGCTGGCGACTGGGGTGGGTGGGCACAGCGCACGTCCGGGGAAACCACAGCCCGGTGAAAACGACAGCAGCTTCCTTACAAATGTGAGCGAGCAACCCCTCCTCCTCCACCTGGAGCCCTGGGGAGGGGGCTTGTTGTTTCACAGTAACAAGTTAGAAAGTATGTGTGTGTGTGTGTGTGTGTGTGTGTGTGTGTGTGTGTGTGTGTGTGTGTGCCTGTGAGTGTGTGTGCACGTGCACGCATGGGCACCCGCATGCACACTCAGCTCCCTGGTTCCTCAGATACAAAAGATGAAAATGTTGTTTTGGGGTTGTAAGGTTTTATTTATATATATAATATATATTACATATATTATATATATAATATAATATATATATATATACATATATATGTTTATAAGTATGTGTATATGTGTGTCTATATATATAGGTATAACATATATATATGCATAACATATATATGTATAACATATATATGTATAACATATGTCTATGTATAACATAATCTAGCTTTCTTTCCATGACTTATAGCCTACATGTGCAGGAAGCCCCTAGCCTTGGTCCCCATTCAGCCCCTCCACTCTGCAGAAGGGTGTAGACATTTCTTCCAGAAAGGTTTGGTGCTGATTGGCTGTTACGTGCGTGTACTTAGCAAACACATCGATTGCTCATTTGCAGTCAAAATGCCGAACACCCGGCCTCTGGGGCCACCATTCTGTCCTCCTGTTCTGTCCCCTGCCTCTCTTCCGTCTAGAGCAGGTGGCGTTTCTGCTGCAAAACTAACAAATGTATTTGGGGCTCCACCTTGAGGTGGGGTGCTCCTTCAGGGTGATGGCGAATACCAAGCACCAAAGGAAGCTTCTAACTCGTTTGAGAACAGAGTAGAAGAAAGTTTCAGGAAAGCCCGTTCACTCGGTTCCGAATGCCAGAACCCAATACCACAGACGGGACACTCAGACAAAGGGAGTCTGTATCTCACGGTTTTGGAGGTTGGAAGTCCAAGGTCAAGGTGCCTGCAGAGTAGGTCTGCCCAGCTTGTGGCTTCCCATCAGCTCCAGGTGTCCTCCCAGAGCCCCTGCTCTGTGCTTTGTGCGTGTGCCCCTGGCACAGTCTTGTTGGATTAGAACCCCACCCTCGTGACCTCATCTAACCTTGATTACCTCCTTGAAGGCCCTACCTTCAAACACAGTGACATTTGGGATTAGGGCTCCAATCTAGGAACTCTGGGGGGACACAAATTACTACAAGTTACTACAATGTAACTATAACCTAAAAGCCAAGATGAACATGTTCCTCCTACACATGTAGATTTCAATGAGTTTCTTTCTTCCCTTTTTCTATTCCAGTTGGGAGAGTGCATTGTGCACCAAGAAAGCTCAAGTCCCAGTAGGCAGACGGGAGAAGTACCCTACAACCCCTCCAATGCCCCCTGTCTCCACTGTTACCAGGGACACGAGCATAGCCACGCATGCCGCGACAGATGCCCGCTGGCCTGTGCCCTCCCAGTGAGGGGGTCCCCGCTGGCCCTGCTCCTGGTCGGTGTGTGGGCGTTGGGTCACAGACTCTCACACCTCACTCAGAGGTGCACAGGCCATGCTCTGTTTTTGCAAGCGGCTGCTCCAGTGTCCTCGGGGGTCCCCCATTTGCCATATAGCAAGTGGGGGGAGCTTCAGCCCAGCCCAGAGAGCTCGGTCTGAAGAAATAATTTACATCTGGTAAAACCTTGGATTGCAAGTAACTTGTGCTGTGAGTCTTCTGCAAGAGGAGCAAACACTTGTCATAAATTTTAGCTTGATAAAAATAAAAAAAAATAAAAAATAAAAAAATAAAATAAAAAATAAAAAAAAATTAGCTTGATAAACGAGCTATGTCTTGCCATACGAGTCGTAGGTGGCACTGAACGTTCCATGATCACAACTGAGCTAATGGTTCTTGAAATTCACCTTGATATATGAGAGCTGTGGATTCCAAGCGTGTTTCTGGAACGAATTACGCTCGCACACCAAGGATTTATTGAATTTAGTTTAGGATGTTTGATCTCTTCATGTAAAGATTCAGACTTGGGTCACATTCCTCTGTCCCTCTGCAGGGTTGAGGATGGGAGGGTGTAGAGACACAGCTTGTGGCCTGATGGTGGCAGAGGACAGAGGGAGACTGTAGGCTAGGGAGGCACGGCCCCCTCTGGCTATGGCCTGATGCCCCTTCTACACTGGGGACATGGACGATGCCCTGCCTTCCCAGGGAGGTGCCTGTCTCTGGGGACTTCCACACCGTGGCGCCTCTGCTGGCACATGCTCTCCCTTTAGGAAGCCAGTCTCCTTTTCACAGCCTCAGCCTCAGCCCCAAGGGTGTCCTCATTAGGAATCTTAGAGGGGTGGTGCTTTAGGGACAGGGGACCTTCCCCCAGTCGTCCTGTTCCCTGCTCCCCCGTGGCGCCCCGGGGTGCCTTGGCTGGTGGCGTAGGGAGAGGGGGGCTAATGAGGCCCGCTGGAGAAGTGTTTCAGTTCAAAGTTTGAAACGTTGCAAAGCTTCCCCCGACTCGCACACCTCCTTTGCACTCACAGCCTTTTGAAGTGGCTCAGCTGACTGGAACCAGAGAGATTCAAAGCTGAATTTCAACCACTGTTCATTTCTTATTTGAGATTAGGCAAGGCAGATCCTTAGACGGTGAGTGCACCGTGTCTGTTCAGGGGAGAGAACGCGAGCTGCTGCGGGACCTCTTGGGGGTGCACAGCCAGGCTCCTCTCTGGGCTCTGGGCTTGTGGGGGGGCAGGGGGGGCCGGGGGGTGGCCGGGACCACCCCATTCAGACACAGGCCACAAGTCTGCAGCACCTCACTACGAATTTAGCAGCAAGGCAGCGATCACACAGTGATGATAAATTAAAAGATGAAAAAATAAAGATTAAAAAGAGTGAGAGAGCAGCTCAGCTCCTGAATAGAAGCCAAGAGGAATTTGCTCCCAGAGTGGTTGGCGGTGCATCAGGGGTGAGTTAGGCTTGCACATACTTCCTCCTGCCGCCGCGGGCAGTCATCTCATTTATTCTCTCTGGAAGGCACACAGTGTGGGGCGTGCGTTCCCCTTCTGGGCTTGTGAGCACATCAGACGTCTCCTCTGGATGTAACGCAACCAGGAGTGCAATTCCTCAAGATGGCAATTTCAGCCATAGGTCGAGAGGTGGAGTGATCTCCCTGCTCCCTCAGATTCTGGGAGATGTGAGGTCACCAGAATCCTGCCCCCGGCCTGCGTCCAGTGCAAACTCAGCCCTGCTGGCTGCTTGAATCCCGGTCTCCTTCATTTGCATGCTGATTATCCAATTAGTTCATGTTCCCTTCTCCAGCTGAGTGGGCTGGGGTGGGGTGGGGGGGTGCAGAAAAACAGTAGGGTGGAATCTCAGGGCCATAGTAATGGCGTTCTACGCCTTCAGAAGCATTTGATGGGTGTTTTTCCACAGAACTTAATTCAGTTTCGAATATGAATCAGGATGAAAACAGAACAAATCTAATAGCAATCAATAGAATTTTGCCATGGCGGATCTCGGGGTAACTTAAGATGAACTGGCACAAGGCAAGCTAAATCAAACCAATAAAGGCTTCACGCCTTTACCAGCGAGGTCCGACAAGGGCGTCCTTTAGGGTAGAGGTTCTTAGCTGGGGCCTCACAGCTCAGCATTACGGGGTCCGTGTAGTCCTGGACATGGGATTCCAAGCCAGCTGGTGTGTGCATTTTGGGGGGAAAGTTCCTTAATTTTTTCATCAGATTCTTAGAGCAGTGTCAGGTGGTCCCCACTGGCTTTGGCAACACTGTTTAAAAGAAGATTCAGGGATTGATTAGAGACCACAGGGGGAGAGATGGTACCAGACCTGGGCCTTGGAGATGCAAATTGTTGCCGTGTGTGTGTGTGTGTGTGTGTGTGTGTGTGTGTGTGTGTGTGTGTGTGTGTGTGTGTGTTGGGGGTGCACTCATACCCTTGTGCGGGTCTGCCAGACATGCTAGCAGAGTGAGAAGAGCACTGGCCCAATATCTCAACCCTGTTTCTGTCTCCCACTGTGTGACCTCAGACAAGTTTCTCAAACTTCCTGTGCTTCGGCTTCTTACCTGCAGAATGGAGACAGTCGTGGTGCGCATGCCATAGAGGCTTTGAAGGTTAAAACATCAGTCCTCACAGAGATCTGCGGACTGCACACAGCGGAGACAGAGACACAGTGGCCTCTGGCTGCTTTGTGCCTCCGCTTAAGGCAGCGTCGCCGTTTCTATTCTTCATCCCGCGCGCTTCACGCTGCCGGTCATTTCTGCGTTAGGAAATGGGCAATGACCTTTGCACGCGACAAAGTGCCTGGCGTGAGGTGAGCGTAGTAGAGAGTCAAGGAATGTTTGTTCGGGTGCAGTTCTGTCCGCCAAGTGCAGCTGCGCAGTGCGAGAGCCATCCAGGGTGCCTGGAGGAGCCCAGACTTCAAAGCTGGTGACAGCCGCACTTCTGTGAAGCCCTCCTCCTCTGTGCTGATGGCGACAACTTCTATTTGTATTTTCATTGTCTTTCTCCTAAGAGATACATTTTGTGGCCTGCCATTGAGTCTGCTTCCCAAAATGTAGCTTGGAGATTTTGTTGTTTTGTTTTTGTTTTTGTTTTGTTTTGTTTTTTTTTTTTTGAGATAAACTATCCTGTGAATCAAGATAGATACTATATTTTAATCTGGGAACATTGCATTCGGAACATCTTTTTTTTTTTTTTTTAAGGCAACATTACTGGTGCTATCATTCAGAGGATATGGACGTTTGGGGGAAATTTACATCCAATCGTTCATGTGAAGCTTTGCCAGCCCTGGGCAATATTATCTTTCTCTCTGGAAACAGCAGTGGCTATGGATGTAATACATGATCCCGGATCATAGTGCCCTCACCACGAAGGTCTGTGTCCACACATCCCCAGACCCGTTGTGGCTGAGATCCTTACATGGGAGAGCCCCTGCCCTGACAGATGTCGTGTACCTATCGGAGCGAAACCAGGGAGGTCTGCTGGTTAGCGCAAAGGCGGTATCCAACCCACAGGGAGGAAACAGGGGCTGGCATTGAGCCACTGGGGAGCACTCTGCTTAATCCTGCCCCATTTTGGAAACAATGGGGAGGAAGGTGAGCTTGGTGGTTGAAGACACCTAAAATTGTCACCCTGGGGTGTTTCCCAGATTGAAACTAACTTGCCTTTTCTCATAGCAACAAAGATGCAAAAAAAAAAAAAAAAAATCAAGACGCATTAGTTTTGGTCCAGATAGAGCTGGGTGCTTCTATTTGATAGATATTAACCTGTAGAATAAGATGGTCCCCTGTGGGTTGGTCCCACCTCAGAACTCCCTGAGAACCCAAGCATGGTCCCCTCGTCAATGAATCTTCCCGGCCAGTGCCCTCGAGCCCCATGTGCAGTTGTGGGGCCCATTGATTTAAACCTATGTAGGAGAAAATGCACCTGTAAACAATAGTCTTCTTACACATCTGTGGGATATACAATACAGTCGTCCCCCCACAAACTAAAACGTGACCCTTTGCTGCAGACTCGGGGAGCACCCCACAATGTGCCTGATCTGGTGCTTCTCGAGGAAAGGAACAAAACTGCATGACATCAGTGCCCACCCTTTCCAAAGACTTTCAATTCGCCATGGTAATGGGGAGTGGGGCCAAAACATGGGCAAGACAACACCAAAGATATATTTTAAAAATTTTTCTCCAATCTTTATTTATTTTGAGAGAGAGACACAGAGCTTGAGCAGGGGAGGAGCAGAGAGGGAGGGAGACAATCTGAAGCAGTCTCCAGGCTCTGAACTGTCAGCACAGAGCCCAATGCGGGGCTCGAACCCACGAAAGCAAGATCATGATCTGAGCCAAAGTCAGATGCTCAACTGAATGAGCCACCCAGTTTCCCCGATGGTCTTATTTATGGAAACTGTGTGACATTCCTTCCATCCCCAGCCCCTCCCAGTGGGCACTCCGTCTGTGATTTGCTCAAACCTACAGTGGTTTTTATGAGGATGTGTTATCCCACCAAATGGTGGAAACTGACCCAGGGTTCAAATTTGCTGGAACTCAGCCTGTGAAACGGATTACTTTGCACCTTGCTAGAATGTAAACGCAAATTCAAGTTCCCAAGGTGGGGGTGGGAAGGGATTTACTAAGAGCAAGAAAGACTTGAGCTGAAAATGCATTTTGAAAGCGTGGAATTGCGCTGATAGGTATGGGCGTAAGGAAGAGAGGATTCTATAAACATGTATTGGTCCAAAACTTGGGGCAGATGCTGGGCCGGTTAGTGGACAAATACATCTCAACTATGACCTCACAGGAGGACGTAGGTCTAGAGGATGCACACTGGGGCAGGAGAGGGCCTCTCTGGCTGGACAGGCAGGAAGGAGCCTGGGAAGGTGGCCACCCAGAGGAGGTGGGGAGTGGTGCCAGAGGGTGGGCACGCCCACCATTTGGAATGCCGCTTTGGTGCTGAGCAGGATGCGGGATTGTGAGGAGACCCCTTGCTCTTTCAGACCCCAGCTTTGGGGACCGTGGGTCTGCAGACAGTCCTTTAGGTGACAAGCTAACAACATCACTAAAGAGTGTTATCTGCTTCCCTTAACAACGTGGCCAGGGTCGGGGCACCTGGGTGGTTCCGCCAGTTGAGCATCTGACTTTGGCTCAGGTCATGGTCTCAGCCTCGTGGGTTGGAGACCCCCATTGGGCTCTGTGCTGACAGCACACGGATCTTGCTTGAGTTTCTCTCTCTCTCTCTCTCTCTGCCCCCTCCCTGCTCACGTACGTGTGCTCATGCTTTCTCTCTCTCAAAAATAAATACAAAACTGAAGAAGAGAATGGCCAGGGTCCTGACACTGTTTCTGCAAAGAAGGGGCCAGCAGCGGTAGGGACTCACTTTACTGGACATGGAATCGGGCTACAGATGTGTCACTGACACCACCTGTGTGGCACAAAGGCGCACCCTCTGCCCTAGGTGTGTCCTGTTTTCCCTCTCTCTGAACGTTTGTCTGAGTTTCTCCTGAAAAGCCAATACTCCTCTCAAGGAAGCTGTGACCCCTATAAATAGGTCTAGGGAACTCCTAAACCTGGCCCATCTCTCTGTCTCTTGTTCCCAGACCATGGCTCTTAGGAGCTTTAATACAAGTTCAGGAAGTAAGAGGAGGGTGTGATGAGTGATAGTGGCAGGTCGGTGTGGTTTGCTGGGCGACAGATTATGAGTGTCCCCACAGTTCTGTGCGGCACGTCATTGTTGCTCTTCTTCAACATGTGGCTGAGAGTCACGGCCATGAGCAAGGCTGGCTGTCTCTGATGTGCTGTGAGGATGCTGGGGCGGGTTTTGCTAGGGACCGGAAATCCTGGGTGCCTCCAGATGTTCTATTTCTCTTGGAAAAAAAGGCTCTTCTGGGGCCAGTACAAAGAGAATCCTCTGTGCTTCTGTGAGGGGGTGCCAAAAAATATACAAGAACAACAACAACAAAAAGAAATCACCGTCACGTTTATGCCTTAAATTTACAGAAAGCCTGTCACGATGAAATCAAAGATTGACACTCACTTTGTGGACTTAATCTCAAATGACTTAGTGGAGGGAAAGTAGGCACTCACTTTGAAACGCTCGCAATCCAAACACAGACTGACAGCCCAGTGTGAAAAGGGGCCGTTGGGCACTGCTGACCACCTGTCCCACGTTCACCCCCCCTTCTCTGTCTCCCCGCAGAGTCTCCACCCGCGTCCGGCCCTCTGCCTGGAGGTCCACGTGGCTCCAGGGGTGCCGGCCTCACCTGGGGGGCAAAGCACACGCCTGCACGTGTGCACCGGGGGACCTGGAGACACGAGGCCTCCTGGGTTCAGCCACAAGCATTCACACACAGCCTCGGCTTTGGGATTCTGCTGTGTGTCAGGGCAGCGACATGCTGCAGCCACTTACTGGTGGAGGCCAGCCCGGGGGACAGGTGAAGGGTGCTCCGAAGCCAGACGTGCAGGAAGATGGGCCCGGTGACTCCCTCTGTATGGCTGCCATTGGAGTGGGGGCCTCTTTATTCACAGACAAGAGAGTACCTGGAAGCTGAGAGCTGTTCATACTATGTATCTGGGACCCAGGTGATCCCAAGGTGGCCTGCTCAGTCGTTGTTGACTTCGGAGGCCCTTGGGGGGAAGTTTCTCGTGCTCCTGGAGCAGGATCCGCCCAGGCACGGCGTCATTCTCCCCATCCTGCCAGGAGAAGGGCCTCCTGCCCCTGTCCACCCCAGCAAGGCAGCAGAGCGGCAGCACAGAGGCCACTGCATTCCCTGGAGGCCTCAGGGAGGCTGCGTGATGGAGGCTTTCCATGCGCCAGACGCCCTGCACCGCCCACCACCGCTTCTGGCGCCCCTGCACGGCCCAGACCACCCTGGGCGTGGACCCCTGGGCTCCGCCTGTAGGAGGGAGGGTCCCAGGTCTTCAGTGGCAAAGCGTCTCCGGCTGCACAGCCCTCCTGCCACTCTCCCGACAGGCTGTCCTGTGCCCCCCGCCAGCTGAGCGTGGGCAGAAGTGCTGGAGGTCGGGGAGCTTGACGCGGCAGCTCCGGCCACAGGCACGGCCGAGTTTGGAAGGTCGTGGGATGGGAATTGTGTCAGTGCTCAGCGGCTTCTTCAGTGTCAAGGGCTATTTATTTTTGCGTTTATTTAGTTAGGTTTGGGTGAGAGGCTGGGGGGAGCCTGCACATGCAAGTATGAGCGGGGGAGGGGCAGCGAGAGAAGAAGAGAAAATCCCAAGGAGGCTCCATGCTGTCAGCACAGAACCCAATGTAGGGCTCGAACCCACAAACTGAGAGATCATGACCTGAGCCGAAATCAAGAGTCGGACGCTTACCCGACTGCGCCACGCAGGCTTCCCATGTTACAGGCAGTTTAAAATTCTACTGAATTGGTGTTTCTGCGGTGAGCAGAGTGCAGGGCACCCAGGAAGGACCTTGTGCTTTGGGAGGCACCTGGCCAGATGATGACAAGAATTGCAGGGACAACTTCTTTTCGGTAAGGCTTTTCTTCATGTGCCGTCAGAGTGCTACATCCTTCCCCCACCTTCTAACTTATTCCTCCCACCGACCTATTAGCTCCATTTTATAAGTGAAGGCAGAGATCAGAGAGGTTCAGTAACTGTCCAAGATGACACAGCTTGAAGAGTGTGGGCTCAAGATTTGGACCCAGGGCGCCTGAAGGGCTCAGTTGGTTGAGCAACTGACTTCACCTCAGGTCACGATCTCACTGTTCATGCGTTCGAGCCCTGCGTCGGGCTCTGTGCTGACAGCTCGGAGCCTGGTGCCTGCTTCGGATTCTGTGTCTCGCTCTCTCTCTGCTCCTCCCCCCGCTTGTTCTCTGTTTCTCACAAACAAATAAACGTTAAGATTTTTTTTTTTTTTTAAATTTGGACCCAGCTGAGTCTGAATGCCAGACGTGCCTGGACTCTCGCCCTTTACTGACGTGCGCCTAGACCCACGTCTCCATGACAGTTTGCTCATGTAGGGAAAGTGACGGTGAGAGGCTGAAGGGTCTGACTTACCTGGTAGGTTAGAACCAACCGTTCATCCGAGAGGCCTCGCGAACCTCCAGCTCTCTCCCGCCTCGTCCTTACCCTGCCTGCTGACGAGACAGATGCCATTCAAACACTGGCAAGTCTCTGTCATTGCCCCCAGGGGAGGGGTGACCTTAGAACACAGGGCAGCCCCATCTGCCTGAGCTGGAAGAGGGCAGAGAGGAAAAACTTCAGGGAATCCAAACACGAACACCGCGGCCCCCAGTCGGCTGTCCTGTGCTGACGATGTGCTCGTGACAACACATTAATACAATGCTTTTGAATTCCAGTCACTTCAAATGATGAAGCCTTGTACCGTAAACGGACGTCACTGCTGCCCCATGAACGAATGCAGAGGGATTCCTCGTAAAGTCACCTCGAGCTTGCCCCTGACCTCACCTGCTTTAATTATGCACGAGGTGTTCAGATTCCCTTGCAACAAGCAGGCATTCATTACCTATAATTCCTATTTTATAACGTTTTTGTTTGATCTGTCCCAGAATTCATTCTGAAGAAATTCAACAGAATAAATGATCATTCTCCCCGACCACTTGACTGCTGCTTTGAATATGTGAAGAGGCTGCACGTGTGTATTATTTATGAAAAATTGATTGCCACGGAGCCTCCACATCCCTTTCATGCTCTGCAAACGTGGACTTAACACACTGCCTCTGAAACACGCAGCCAGCCCCACGTACGTGACAACACGTTGAAGAAGCCAATGGGTTTATTGGTTTGGGCTGCATGCCCCAGGTAAGGAAATTAGGGGATTTGCAGATATGCAAAATCTGCTCTTGTCTGCATCTCGGCACGCTGCTCTGGGGCCCGAAGACTGCATCAGCCTACAGGGAAGCCCCCCACCCCTGGGAGACATGAGGACTCCATGAGCCAGAGGCAGGCACCCGAAGGCGCTTCTCTTACAACCTTTGCCAGAAAGAAGTACCTGCCAGCGGGGGAACCAGGACACAGCGTCACTGCAGCTCGGGGGCTGACAGGTGCCCCAGGGGCTCTGCGATTGGGGCCCTCAGGTGCAGGCCTTCAGACAAGGACTTGGGTCCAAGAGTTCACTTACAAGGAGATTTCAGAAGAATCGTAGGGGTTGGGCAGGGGCCAGTGATGGGTGTGTTTGTTACCAGACTCGGGGATCCTTGTGAAACACCTCCGAGCTCCCCTGGGGCCCGGGCCCTGCTCTGCTTCATTCCCCACTCATTGCCACCGCCTTTGAGGGGTCACATCACTCAAGGGGACACATGAGCCCTGCTGATGCTCAGTCCCTCGGTTTTTATTGTTGTTAATTCTGCCCTTTGCTGCGATCATGGAATTCTGCTTTGGAAATCATTTTAGGTAAGACTGGTCTCGTGAGTGTTAGAAGTGGCTCTGTATTTTGGCCAGGGGGTGTGTTTCCAGGCTTTGTGAGTTCACTTGTGTTTTATGGGCCCAGCAGGAGGGCCTGGCCCTTCACCTGCGTCACAAATGTATGTGCGCGTACAGTATTCCACACACACGCAGTATCACAGCCTCTCCAAGTGCCAGAGACATCTGTTTACACTGGGCCTTGTTCTCCATATACCCCCACACCTGTCTGATTTGGGCCAACGAAGGCCGCTGTGCAAATGAGCTGACATGCCACTCTGCCCGCAGTGCACCGACACACGCTTCCCGCTTCCCCCCGGGTATGGGGGCCCCGGGAGATGCTGTACGTCATTACCTATCAATACCGCGTCCGATCAATTTCTCCGGGATATGACAGGCTCGTTCTTCCCCTCCAGCTGCAGCCAGTGCTGGGGCCCATCCTGGGTTGGAGATGTCTGCTCCCCTTGGAAATCTCGAGCTTTAATGACTGGTGAACATATCGACTGCCCCCACAAGCCCTAAGGCATCTCCTGCTAAAGGTCAGCCTGCAGCCAGTGTATAATGGCTGCTTCTCCGAGATAATTAGTTACTTTCCTTCAATTAAAATTGGAAAATGCACAGAGCGGGACATTTGTCTCAGTTAACATCCGCTGAGATGCATCTTCGGACCCATAATCGCTCCCCGAAGGTGGGAGGGCTGACTTAGCGGACCGTGGACAAGTCGGGTCTGATGTGGTGGTTTCTTGAAAATCAAGAAAGCACCATCATTCTCACCACGGTGAGCTAATCTTGGCACCGAGCTGGCGTGGGACCTTGGAAGGCCTCGGGGAGATGTGTGCAGGCTTCCCAGACCCCAATCAACACCCCCAACCCCCACCCACTGCCGTCCCATATTGCCTGCGGCGGCCAAGCCAGGGTCCGGGATGTCCGTATCTGATCACCAGCTGCCTCCTGCCTCCTGCCTCCTGCCTCATGAACATGCCAACAGCACAACTCATTATTCAAACAGATGTTTCTGTTTGCTTCAGATTGCTATTCCGAAGGGAATCGGGCTTTCTCGTTTACAAAATGAAAACCGTACTTCAGTTTGTGCAAGATGTGAGGTCCCCCAAATACCCAGCTCATTGGTAGAGAGGCTGACGGCTCAGGGCAAGAGGTTGGATGGGAAAATGGTCACTCTGCAGTCAGCGAGCATTCTGTATTCTCGTGATGGGCCTCCGGCCCTTTATCTCTGTCTCTTGAATATTCAGAATTCCGGGGAGCCTCACTCTGGAAGGGTCCCCCACCCCCTAGCCCCAGACAGGCAGGTTATACACCTGGGTCTACAACACAGCTCTGGGGGCCCAGCCTGAGGGGCGTAAGACCCCGTCCACGGGCTCCTCTCTGCCCTCTTGTTAGATACATCTTGGGTTTACCCCCACACCCTCAGTGGCTGTCCTCCGTTTATAAATAATTCGTGTTCATCATTTAAAAGTCATAAGAGCACACAAAAATAACACGAAGAAAGGAAAAGTCTCCTGAGTCCCTGTTGACCTGGTCTAACCCGTGGCAAATGGTGACTCGACATTTTCATTCAAATCCTTCGACTTACCATTTCTTTCCATTTCTCTCCAGCATTTCTTTGAGGGATGGGCTGGACAGCGTATTCACTTAGGAGTCTCTCCAAGTCAAGACCCTTTACAAAAATTGTTGCACACTCCTTGCTCTGTGGCTATATAATAACTTAGCAACCTTTACCCCAGTGACGAACATCCACTTCGTTTCTAGTTCTTTTTGTTTTGGGGGGTGGGGGGTTTTACTGGCCAGGCAGCAGTGCTACAATGTACTTGATGTGCGTACCTATCCTCATGCACCAGCTCAGTCTTTAACTCCTAGCGAACTCTGGCTTCTAGGCACTGATAAGGAATGCAAGTGGTTGTTTGCAGAGACTATCTCTGGGGAAAGCAAATGCTGTTTTCAGCTCCACTGCCACCTTGTTTTGTACGAGAGTTTGTTCCCATTGCACAGAAGACACCTGAGGCCTGGGGTCATCTTCTCAGATGTGCGAGGCTCTCAGCTCCCATCCCATTTACTCTTGGCTCCCCAGCCCGTATCAGCCATACCTCTCGCGGTTTGCTGAGGTCCCCAGGAATGAGTGACTGACTCTCTATTTTCGAGAACAGTCCGTAGAAGTGTGTCTAGGTCCCTCCTGGATGCCCAGCCTCTGTTTACCTCTGCAAGTAGACCTCTCCCCATTCCTATTTAGCTTCACAACATCAAGCAGATAGCCTTCCAGGGCCAGGAGGAGGCAGGGTTCCTGTGTCCAGACATTGACATAGCCGGCAGGCAGAACGGGGTCATAATTTCATGGTGGGGCCTCCAATGGAAGTATTAGGAGTTCCGGTGGGGATTGGAGAAAGCCGGCTTCAACCGGTTAAATTATGCACACCGTCTGTCTCCATTCTTCTAAAGAATTTTAGGTAGAGGATTCTGATTTCAGAGCACAGGCAGGAGGGGCCAAGTCCTTTGGGGTTTGGGGGGAAAGTGACATTTAGATACGGCCAGGACAGGTCTTAAGCCCTGGCAGAATGGAATCCCTAGATAGAGCCTGCACACCAGAAGTCAGGAAGGTAGGAACGAGATTTTGGACTGGGATGGGGGTCCAGACTCTGGACACGCTGGTAGGCAGGGGGTCAGGTTCTGAGCAAGGGTTGCAGGAAATTCCAGGGGCAGGTTATGTTGAAGAAAACCTGGACATTCCCAGGAGCTCTGGCTGCTCCCGTCTTTGCCTCCTTCGGGACACGCTTTCCCTGTGATCCCACACCTGCTGGAATCAGAGAGAGGCGCTCTAAGGGGTCAGGGCGAGTACTTCCCGGGCGTTGAGAAGCACATCCATTCACAGAAGGGCCATGGACACCTTCAAGTTCGGGCAGGAAATGCGGCGCGTGACAAAGTTTTGGCAGGAGGAATGTTTTCTACTTTAAGATGCCTGAAAGGCGTTTTAACACTAACCTCCCATGTAGCTTTCCTGTGGATGATATATAACTCCATGTACCGCTGTAATCTGGGTAGCAAAATGAATACTCCATCGCTGTACTGTGAATAGTAAATTAACCCAGATAAAAGTGTTCTCCAGCCAATCAAAACCATTAAATAACTAGGAGATTAAGATTAGTGAGCACGTTTGGAAGGCAATTATAATGAATAGCTAATGAATACATTAACTTCAGGAGGGCGGACGGCTTCAGAAGCTTTCTGGTCTCTCCAAATAAAAAGAGGGTAGGTGGGAAGACAGCTGAAGTAATTTCGTAAAAAGGACATATTTATTGATCTATGTGGGGCCATTTAGAATGGGTAATGGGTTCTTAGGGCGACTTGGGCGTCTTAGCCATCAGCAGGATCATTAAAGGAAACAAAGAGAACCGAGAAGTTTTCCCTGCTCACCACCTTTTACAGCCAGGTCAGACCCAGAGGCTGTGCCTGAATCTCAGTGTGGCAACAGTTCTCAGTCTCTTGTGAAGAAACACCATTTTCGTGTTTTAAATGTAAGTGTAATGTATGCTAATTGCAGACAGTATGGAACACTCACCAAAAAATGCGAAACGATACCAAAACCGATCCATAATCCCGTCACCCAGAGACAGCCATTATTAACATTTTGGGGTAGCTAGGTTTTTAAGTTTTTCTAGGTACGTACATTATATGTTTGGATAGTCGTAACTTATTCTGTTCACTTAAGACTAAGGGCTTTAATATTTTGGTAAAAACGATACATCTTATTATATAAAATTCAAGCCATACAGAAAAATGCAAAGAAAGGTTTTAAAAACTTTCACCTGGGGGCACCGGGGTGGCTCGGTGGGGTGATCATTCAACTCTTGGTTTCGCCTCGGGTCATGATCTCGCGGCTTCATGAGTTCGAGCCCTGCGATGGGCTCTGTGCTGCCAGCCCGGATCCTGCTTGGGATTCTGTCTCTCCATCTCTCTGCCTCGTCCCTGATCCCGGCTCCCCCTCTCAAAATAAATAAATAAACTTAAAAAAAAACAAAACTTTCCCCTGAACTCTCACCCAGGGAAGTTAACCATCCTGCATCTTCCTTCAGCTTATGGGCTAATTATGTGCTCTCTCAGAGAGAACAATTACCTTCTGCAAAAAAATGGATGATTGTAGGCTATTTTAATGCAAAAATGGTATTTTTTTTGTAATTTCACGTAAGGCAATAAACAAACCAGAAGGACAAAACACAAGGCTGAAGGACTGTGGCGCTACTGGAAACTGTTTCCAGGGGCCACACTGGTTCTTCTAAGAGATTCCACCCATTCTCTCCCCTGGCTTTCTCTTCTTTGTGCTGAGACCTGTCAGCTCATCCCGTCTTCCAGGCAGCAACAGGGCTCTGGGTAAGGCCCTCGGCCGCACATCCTGCTTTTCCTGACTTCCAGCAGATTCTCTAAGTCTGGTGGCTCAAGCCCAGACACAACAATGGCCGGGTACTGAGAAGTGTTCAGCGCATGGCCAAGGTGACCCTCTGCTGTCTAGCCAGTCACTAAAGGGACATTCTTACATGTACCGCCAACCCGCCTCTTCAGGTGCTAGGGAAAGGTGAACAAACACAAACACCAAACAAAGCAAAGCTTCCAGGACCTAAGCAGTGATATGAGTGAATTAAGTGGCTTATGTGGGATAAGAGCAAAGAAATAAACCTGAACATCCAGAGCAGACAGTGAAAACCCCGAGCCTAGTCTTGCCAGATGGGAATCGGGGTCCATGTGGGCATATCATCAGATGTGTCGGGAGGAACCAAAAATCTAACTGTTTTTAAATTTTTTTGGTAATGTTTATTTTATTTATTTTAAGGGGGGAGGTGATTGGGTTGGGGAGGGAGAGAGAGGGAGACAGAATCCCAAGCAGGCCCCGTATTGTCGGCACAGAGGCTGATTCCGGCTCGAACTCACAAACTGTGAGATGGTGACCTGAGCCACAACCAAGAGTCGGTTGACTGAGCCGCTCAGGCGCCCCCACAGAGACCTAAATTTTTAACTGAAGTCTCCTTACTTACATATATTGAAGGTAAGTTAGAAACTTGAAAACACCGCGCAAAGCAAACAAAACTCACCGATGGGTCAGCCGGATTTCTTTTGCTGTTCTGATACAATTTAGTACAATTCAGGACACCAGTTCAAGAATATCAAGTGAACAGCAGACAATTGTTAGTGAAAATATGACCCACACAATATCTGGCACATATTTATACAAAAAGATATTCATTGCTTTTTTTGTTTGTCTGTTTTTTATCTGAGATTCAAGTTTTACTCGGATGACTTGTCTTTGCTGGTGGGTCTTGGTGGATGAATTCCACCCCCCCCTCATGGGGACCCCCGTCTTAGGAAGTCTGTGAGCTTTCTCTGTGTTCCCTGCCTCTGTCCAGATATCAAAGTATGTGGCAGCTAAGTGTCATGTTTTTGTTTCGGTCCATTTCCTTTTTCATTGATAATGTAGTTGTTTTTCTCTTACTATTATTATTATTTTTTATTTTCTTTTTGTTTCCAGTAGGTTTGGAAGAAATTGTGGGGTAAAAATGCATTTTTTATGCCATTGATGGGCAGTCTCTCCAATCTGCTTTTGAATTTAACATTATATCATATATATCTCCCCATTACGAAATATTCCTATTTAAATTTCTTTTTAATGTTTATTTATTTTTGAGAGAGAGATGGAGAGAGAGCATGAGCAGGGGAGGGGCAGAGAGGGAGGGAGACACAGAATCCAAAGCAGGCTCCAGGCTCTGAGCTGTCAGCACAGAGCCCGACGTAGGGCTCGAACTCACAAACTGAGATCATGACCTGAGCGGAAGTCAGACACTCAACTGACTGAGCCACCCAGGTGCCCCAACGTTTCCTCATTATGAAATATTTTTAAAACACATTCACTCGTATGAATTTCCCAAACCTGTCTTAGGTGAAGTTCAGTTACATTTAATGCTCAGAAAACCTGTGTACAGATATTGGAGCTAGAAGCAGAACTGTGTGGGAGAAAGAGTCGATTGTCCTGCTTGTTCCTAATGGGCCTGGGAGAACAGGAGAACCGTCCACGGTGGGTCGGCTCCGACTGTCCTTAGCAGTCACAACAAATGATGGTTCCTCCCACAGCCCTGGTCCCAGATTTCCAGTGCCCTTCCTTAGCTTTACCTTAAACAAGTCGGGTGAGAGATTTCTTTTTCTCCCCTAAATCATCTGGGGACCTCTTCTTATTAACTGTTGGTTTCTAATGAGCAAGGCAAGCGTACCAACTGGGTTTGATGTGATTAAGAAAAGTGCTTTTCCAAGCTATGATTTTTTTGTGGCGGGGATGATTCTCGGGTAATTAGGCCACACTGTGGAGACACAACTTGATACATTGGCTTATTTGGGTTTTGACAATATGATTAAAAGTCCTAGGCTTTCCCCAAACAAGCTGCTGAGGAATGTTGGCATTCCATTTGGTATCTGCTGGGATCTGAAGTTGTGTGCGGGGCACAAGGGTAAATGCACAGCTAGGGGAGGAAGGCGCTGCCGTGTCCTTTCCGCGTAATCCACCTGCGGGGAGCTGGCGCTGGCTCGCGAAGATGCTAAGGGCACCGTTGGGACCGCATACTGCTTCCCAGGATAACCACATTCCATGAAGAAGGTGGATGGCATCTACCCTGATGGCACAAAACACCGCGAGAATTCCATTCTACTTCCTGTTTTTTTCTCCAGATCCACTCCACTGTGGCACAGTGAGCGAGTCACGATCGTTCTCGGTTTTAGAGCTGGTGTTTTTAATTTTGTTGGCGGCTTCAAATGCCACTTTTATGAAGTTGAGAATCCTGTTATGTAAAAACTATGAGGCACTTTGGGTGACATGTTGGGCCTCCGCAAACTAGCTTTCTTCTTCTTCAGATACAGGACTGGATTGGCCTGTGGGTCTCTGTCTCGCGTGGGAGGCGTCCACCGGCCAGCGCTCTTGCACTCTTCCACCCAGTGCTTGCTGGCCGGCTCAGAGGGTCCATCCATCCTTGTTTTGGCAATCAGTGCCTGAGTCTGGCCATTTTTGGCTAGGGTAGTAAGGAAGAAAGAAAAAGAAATGCAGAGGAGAAGAAGAAAGGCAGAAGGACAGGGGAAGCGGGGGAGGAGGGAGGGAGCAGAACAGGGAGAACATTAGGAAAGATCGATGCTCCAGGATCACTCCACATGCAGAAGGACCACGGGTGTTAGCGTGAGCTTGAGGGCAGGTACCCAGAACGTTATCCGGACTTTAAAGTGTCATCCCCAAAGAGAGAAATCAAATATTCAGTGGCTCCAAAATGCTAATCTACCCAATCACGAGTTGCACCTAGCACACCTCTCCACCTGGAGGCATAGACACAAAAAGGGCTCCATTTCCAGAGCATCTCCTGGAGAGAAAGCTTTGATAAGAAGAAAAGGGAAAACACCCGAGTCTCCTGTGGCCTGCACACCCGCAGCCCAGGAGCCAAGGAGAGGCTGACCGTGGCGTCTCTCTTGCCGGCCTGACAGAACTTGATTCTCAGATGTGATTGAGTTAGTGGGGCTGTTGGCAAAAGCTTGTTTTGACTGGTAAGCGATGCAAGTTCGGGATAGAAGTCGGTGACCGAGGAGGACGGTGGAATGTTGAAGTGTCCTCCTCACTATCACACGTCTGAACCACGGCTACTTCTAATTCTCCTGCCAGCGCGCTTCCTACTATTTTTGCCAACCTCTTATTTCCAAACCCTGGTTTTGCTTCATTTAACCCACTTTTCCTGGACCTTTTAGACAAGGCACCCCTTTGGTGAAAAAACAGACAACCAAAACACCTAAGACACCACTGGGGACTATGTGGCAGCAAACACAGTTTGGGGAGGCCTTGTCCGACAGAAGAGACGCTCCATCGTGTGCAGAGACCATCAACGAGAAAGTTAGAGCAAAGGAAAACTTTGTTCAGCTTTATAACAATTGAAAAGAGAGGGTGCGTTTGAGCTGAGATTTTGAGACAGAAAAAAAGCCTCAGGTATCGACCGCCAGATGGCATCAGTCCATCCTTCCCTTAGGACGCAGGGCAGGAAATATGTCAGCCATGGAGCCCCCTCTGTCGGCTTTAGACTCCCCCTTGCTTTTCGATGCTCCCTGTTCCCTGTAACAAGCCCCTCAGTTGTACACGGTGCCCGTCTGACTCCGCTCCTGCCAATTTGGGAACCAGGCCCACCCAGTCTGGGCATCATCCCACTTATTCTGAGGAGCGGTCAGAAGAGCACTGCTTCTCAGCCGTCGGGCGTTTTGACAGTAGGGCCTCAGTAGGCCTGTGTGGGTGTCGCAGGGAACCCTGCCCGGCGGGAGCTCATAGCCTTTGGTACCTGGGAGGAGACCTCTACTCTTTCTGACTCCAGCCTTTTCTCAAAGAAGCTTCCCTGACCCGACGCGTAAAAGGCGGAGTTCGGACGCATCTGCCAAGCTCCCCACCATGCTGTCTTCTGGTCTTGCTTCCCACCGACAAGACCCGTCCTTTGTTAAGCTGCGACCCTGGTGTCCTTGGGAAGGAGAGCCTTCCCTGGGACCCAGCCAAGACCCCGAGCTGCTCAGCGAGAGCAAAGGCAGGCAGTGATATTTCCTCATTGATCCAAGCGCTCTGGAGTGGAGGCCCACAGGCCCGCCACGCTGCCATTCGCCCAGTTTTCCCATTGGCTAGAAGGAGCAGGTTTCTCTGGGATGTATGAGGCCCGGTTTTGGTGTTCCCAAAGCACAAAGGTAGAATCCAGCGTTTCCCCCACCGGGCCAAGCTCTTCGAAGCAGGTATCACGGAGAGAGAGAGAGAGACAGAGAGAGAGAGAGAGAGAGAGAGACAGTTGGGTTCTCGCAGCTCCGCGAGGAGGCCACGTTTCACATGCACATGTGACCCATAAGAGGCCACCCGTGGAAACAGTGTCATCCCATCCCTGATGCGGATTAGCCTAGCCAGTTGGGGGGGGGCTGTCAAGCTTTCCCACCAGGCAGTGTAAGAGTCTACTTCCTCAGCAGCCCCAGTGCAGAATCAAGTCATAGTAGGAAGGTTCCATGGGCACCTAGAGGCACAAGGCTCTGTGTTCAGCGCTGTGGGGGTGTAAGGCACCTCTCTCATCCTCACGGATTCCGAGTTTGACTGAAGGGCTGAGATCTGTAAGCACGCAGCAGTACCAAGTAATAAAAGATAGGGTACACTTAGGTGCTCGCGGGTTCGGGTGGAACCCCAGAGACCACGTATTACATTTGCCCGTCCAGCTTGTGCTTTGGGGGCTGACCTTCTGGTACTTGTGGTTCCCAAGGGAACGTGATGCAGAAGACCTGGCTCCCGGGGGCCCAGGGCTCCTGTCTGATCAGCGGTACTGCAAGTGGGATCGTGTGCCCAGGCAGGGCCAGTCAAACTTGTTACCAGAGTTTCCTTATCATCTATGGAAACTGCTTGAACCAAGAGCTCTTTCTGCCCAACTGCTCAAGTGTGCACAGGGCTGGCTCTAGGGCCAGGGAGGGGGGAAGCTGGGACACAAAGTGTAAGGGGGGACATAGCTCTCAGGCATCACCCTGAGAGTGAGCGTCTCCTTGATTCTGTGCAAATTTGCCCTGCCCTGGTCCTGGTGCCTCAGGGCCATCGTCCCTCACAGCCATCTTTCCTTTCCGCGGAGAGACAGCCTATCTGGAGAAGGAGAGGGAAACTGCGCAAAGACACAGAGAGAGCTAGAACCCCAGTGATATCATGAGAGCTCCTGGATCCAGCCATGCCTGCAGCTTGTATTTCTGGTCATAGAGCTAATGCATTGAATTGACTTTCTGTCCCTAAAACTGACTTGGCACCTTCAAGTGGAGGGCAGCATGTGACAGGGTACAAAGCGAAACCTTGGCTGAAACGAGGTAACGGTGGGGGGGGGGGTGATGTGAATCACTGTCCCCCGCTGAGGAGTGTGTGAACTTAGTCTGTGCGTGAGGATGTCACAATCTGTCAGGGGAGTTTGTAGATGCTGGGTGATGTTTGCTAAGAGCCCACAGCAGAGGAGGCTCAGTGTACCCGCCAGAAGAGCAGAACGGGACAGAAAAGAACTTTATTGATTGCGTATTTTTCACGACTGAGAGCCCTGGAGCCAGCTGTGCCTGAAGACAGGCCATCCCTCAACTTCTGAGCTATGACAACCAATAGAATGCTCTTTTCTGTGAGCCAGGCCAGGCGACATGGGTAATGCCAACAGAAACTAAGACAGGCTTGGTCCCCCCTCGCCACCACACGCACTGAACTATAAGCAACTTGGGGGTCAGTGTGGTGTTCCGGGCCAGGGTAGGGACAGAGACACTGTAGGCACACAGTCAGCCATGACACCCAGACGGATGGAACAAAGGGTGCGGGGAGTGGTCCAGGGCCCCCTCTATGGGACATGTAGCCCCTGCCTCCTTAGAGCACCTAATCAGGGAATCAAAATGAAAGGAGGCTGAAGGACCATCTGGGGCCCCCGGGCCTGGGTGCTGGGAATCCCAGAACTGAACAAAACACACACACTTCTAATTTTCCGGGCCTCCTCCAATCGCTGTGCCCTGAAAGGATCTGGAGCCGGGGTTGAGAGGGTGTGGCAGACCTACCTACCCGAAGGTGACCTGTGATGAGTCCCACCCTTGTACAAATCCCCTCCCCTCCAGAGCAGGCCGACCAGGGACTTGCTTCTGACCAGCAGAATAGGGCAAAGGGGATGGGAGGTCACTGTCATGAGCACATCATATCACCTGAGAACGGTGAAGGGATGTTGGTTGCAGTTAAGGTCCCTATTTCGCTGGCTATAATTAAATAGAGTTCGACCTGGGTGGGCCTGATCTAACCCAGTGATGGAAAGTTCTTTATAAGAGCATCTCATCCTTCTCTGACATCAGAGACTCCCAGTAGAACAATAGGCTTGTGCTGGCTCTGAAGAAGCAAACAGCCAGGTTGTGAATGGCCCACAGGGAGGGCCATCTGCCAGGAGCCGGGGCCACAAGCAACTGAACACATTTTGGAGCTGGGCTCCCTAGGAGCTGGGCGGCCCAGCTGCTCCTTGGCTGCAGCTGTGGGAAACCCCGACCACAGGAAGGGCCTGCCTGGACCCCGACGCTCAGGCGTGTGGCAACTACGAGTGGTGTTCCAAAGTGTGATGTTTACAGTAATGTGTGCAGCAGCAACGATAGGAAACTCAGGGGGTTTGGGGAGATTCGATGGGGGCTGGGAATCCTCTACCTAAAATGAAAAGTCTTCTACTATGAGATTCAAACCCCGGCTGTGGGGCCGGACAGGGTCAGCAAAGGGTTGGCCCCATGCTGACCACCGAGGAGGGACCCCAGAGTGTGGAAGGACTGTCTACACAGGTGCGTCTCACCCCTGCCCTCAGCCGGAAGACCTTCCGCACTCATGCCGCCGGGCCCGTGCCTCGGGCTCGGATTTACAAAACAGTCCTCGTTCCTGCCCTTTGTGCCCAACCTTCACTGTGCCTCCGTTTCCCCACTGGGCTCCCAGGGAGACCTCATCTCGGCCCTGGCACAAGTCCGCTGCTGGCCTGAGAGTGTGTCATTCAACAGCAGAGCGGGTGAAACGTTCCAATTCCCTCACTCAATGATATTCAATTACGCATTCCCACAAAAAACTCTCCCATTGCTGCATTATTTAAGCAGAAAGAGAGAAATACAGAAGGCCTCTATGTTCCATTCCTGATCTCGTATCATTATAAATATACTGGCTTTTTCCACCCCCTTAATCGTGGATTAACTTTTATGGAGATGGTTGGTTTCCTTTCTATGGAGACACTGTGTTGAATGGAGCCCTAAACCAGGAGTAAAGATCGTGACTAATCTCATTCCCATCGTGCTCACCAGAACACGTGCCCGGGCATTTCTATAGCAACTGCTGCCGAGGGCCCGGAGGCCACGGCGTATCTTGCCCTGGAGGCTGTTTTGCTTCTTGACCCGGCTTGTTACGTGCTCCAAACAAGGCTTCCGAATCCAGGCGGTACCCTCCGTGGGAAATGCATTCGTCATGTTCCGCAGGGATATGCAGATGCCCACACACCGAGTTTTAGCAGACCGAACCCCGCTTGCCCGTCTGTACACTTCGGTTTTGCTTTCCCGAGTGAGTTTCCAGAGGGGGCTGAGGGAACATACACTGGCTCTGCTTCAGACACTTCCCAGCTAATTGTGATAAACCTCCAAGAGGAGACCTCACGACTCAAGTAAACAAATCAATCCGTGTTTGTGCAGAACCCAGGCTTGTTTAGGTACAGCAAATAATGCCATATCAGTTTAATTTTTTTAATGTTTTTGTTTATTTTTAAGACAGAGAGAGACAGAGCGTGAGTGGGGATGGGTCAGAGAGAGAGGGAGACCCAGATTCGGAAGCAGGCACCAGGCGCCGAGCTGTCGGCACAGAGCCCGGCGCGGGGCTCAAACTCACCAACCGTGAGATCATGACCCGAGCTGAAGTCGGACGCTCAACCGACTGAGCCACCCGCGTGCCCCCATATCCCGTTAACAGAGAGGAAATACGGAACAGGGTTAGAGCGCAGCTTCCGGGTGGGGGACGCCCCGGGATTCTCGATCCTGTACTGCTATTCCCCAGCTCTGTGACCTTGGGCTAGTGACGCAGCCTCTCTGTGCCTCGCTGTTTCCGTCTTCAGAATGTGATATTGCTAGTGCTTGGCGCATAGGGAGCTGACCAGGCTTAAGTGAGTAACCGTGTGGAAAGCCCTGAAAATGGTGCTTAGCCCGTAGTAACTTGCATGCCTTTGCGGCTCTTCTTTGGCTATTGTTACCATCGCCTTCATTTTTCCAGGGTGGATTTCACTGAAATGAACACCACAGGCGATTTACTGATTTCCTCACCGCCTCGCCCATGCATTCATTCATGCCCCCAGCATTAACCCGTGTCCCCCACATGGTGCCTGGGGCGGCTGTCATCTGGGTGACAAATATTCGGTGGCACTTTTCTCGTCTGCAGGGAACAGCTCAGATTCACTCCTCCAGGTTGAGCTGAGTCCTTCCTGCCCACACCGAGCCTTCTCCCGCGAGTTCCTGCAAGAGACAGGACACTCCAAATTGTCTTTCTTGGGCTCCAGATGTGTCCACAGAGAGAAAGTCTCACAGACGAGGTCAGTGGGAGAAAATGAGCCAGATACACTCATGCGGGCATTCTGCTGAACCACGGATGCCTTCCCCTCCTCTGGCTTTCCCAGTGCTTCGGGATCTTGGTCATTCTTTGGGTTTGAGCAATACAGGACCGGCAGATTCAGGACTGTGTGGTTCTCTTCTGCAATCTTAGTTAAGCCCTCTGTGAGCATAGGTGAGTTTTCAGTGGCCAACACCTAGCACATAGGAGCGCCTGCATTTCCATCTCATCCATGTGCCAAATCTATTTCAGAGGGGCAGGGATGAGGGCTCCATGGAGCAGTCAGGGTCACGCAGGTTACCACAAATGCATGCCTAAGAAAACACAGCAGCCAGAGAAAGATGTGCCCGGCCATCTAGTCGGGCAGTGCCATTAATTTCCATCACACTACACTGCCTTCAGCCAAACGTTACTCTTCTTTTTACTTATCGCAACAAGTCCTTGGTTTGAGAGAATAAGATCACCTATGGTACACCCGCTCCATCCAGATAATCAAATCACAGCTGTCCTTGCTTCTTCAAATGTAATCAAGGGCAACATCCGTCTACCCAAGATGAGACAGCCTTGCTCAGCACCACCCCGTAAGCAAATGTGTCCTCTCCCGATTACGGACGGCTTGAGGTTCGCAGGTAATTACCCGCATCCATGCTGACCAAATGCTTGTAAACGTCAGAGAATCACATTCAAAGGAGATAAAGTAAATGGGAGGAAAGCAAAAGTTTTGAAGAAGTCAATTTTGTCGACATTTTGATGGCATCTCTTGGTTGAGGTTAGAATTTTTAATTAAAAACGGAAACAACCAAAATCTCTATCATAGCAATCATGCTTCACTCCATCTACATTTGGGGGAGTTGGTGCTGGGGAGCAGTTCTCAATGGGCAGTGAATTTCCCCCTCACCCCGGGGGACATCTGACAATGTTTGGAGACACTTTTGGTGTTGCCATTGGCACATAGCAGGTGGAGGCCAGGGACACTGCTAAACGTCACACAGCACACCAGATGACCTCCCCCCACCCAAGAGAGACCGTCTGGCCCCCACCATCAGCAGTGCCGAGGCTGAGGACCCTATAAGAAGGGACCATGGGGGTCCAGCAGGTGTATTTTTATACAGTGTAAGAAAGCCACTTGCTAGGCTAACTCAAAACGTAGGTAGGACCTGACGAGGAACATTTAACATTTAAGTACCTGTGTTTTCACCCATGGGACTGAAAATCACTGAACATTTTCCTTTAAGCAATGAAGCTGCCCCAAGTCATCATTCTGTCGTGCATGCCGGCGGCATTATTGCAAATAGAAAAGATAAAACATTTGTTGAGCGGTATCACCCTCGCCACGGGAGGAAGTGAGAGAATGCACGTGGCACCTTGGATGCAGCACATGTGTGGCTGCAGGCAGTGTGGCCGTGACCGCCCGACAAGGGCTGCATGCTTTGGGTGATCTGACTGCGATCAGACGGCTCAGTTCTGGGGCGGGGAAGCTGTCTCGCCGGGGGACAGGACTCACGGAGGTGGACCAGACGGTTAGTGGCAAAGCTGAGGCAGGAGCATGCGCCTGGCCTCCTGTGTCTGGCGCACAGAGGAAACACTCCGTCCTCTTAGCTGCCGGCACCATCCGTCGTCTTCGAGCATCTGAGAATGCAGGGGTCAGGCGGAGCACGGCCAGCGGGGGCACCCAGTGTGGCGTGTCAGGGGCGGTAAGGGATTCCAAGCTGTGTGGTTGTGCTACTTGGACGGTCCATGGGCAGCGGGAGGTCAAGCTTGCCAAAAGGCAAACCCCTTTATCTGGCCATAAAGACCCCAAAGGCTGTGGAGAAGGGGATGGGGTCCTTCTGTTCGGAGACCTAGTCTTATATACTTCCTTGAAGATCTTATTTTGAAAGTCCTGATAATGACTTTGTGCCTGTTCTTGGATTTCACACCGCTGTCAGGGTGGCCTGGAGAGGCCGAACATTTTCGAAAGGTGGCCTGCACCCCTTGGTCGGCACGTGGCCAAACTCTTGGCCAAACTCCCGAGTCTCCGAATCCTGCCCTGGTAAGCCATCATATCCCACGGCAAAAAGTCTCCATTTCTTCCTGATCTCCTTAAGGGCCAAGACACCCAGGAAGGGGGTGGGGGTGCAGAGAAGAAAAAGAACCCCTTAGAGCCCACAGACTCACACCGTCTTTGTTTCCCAACGGAACCCCTATGGCGTCACCTGTGGGCAAGAAGGCTGCGGTGCAGAGAGGCCAAGCAGGTGTCCAAGCCCCTGTCACCCGTTAGTGCCGACACCAGGCTTTGTTCCCAGACTGCCTGACAGCACAGCCAGTGATCCCGGGAAGCAGGTGCCCCAGACGAGGCCCAACACTGCAGCCACTTTCAAGTGCACGGGTGACATTGGAGGGCAGTTGATGTCTCAGCGTGCCCATCATCAGTTTGAAAGTGAGGATGACCTCTGTGCCATGCTCAGCCCGGAGACCGGCACACGGCACGTGCACAGGAAGGGTGTCCCCACCGCCACGGTTTCTGATCCAGGTGTCCCACGACGCTGGCCACACAGAGCTTCAATGTGCCGAGGACCAATGTGTGAAATGCAGGTGTGCAGCCAAGCGGGCAGAATTTAGCACAGTCAGCTCAGACCCTCGGGGTACCTGCTCAGTCTCCACCTCCGGGATGTCACCTGGCTTCCTCCCAGAGTGTACAGACACACCCCACACTGCCTCCCCAGTGCATTTCCGCGGGTTTCCCCGTGATGGAGTTCAGCAGCACAGCCGCCATTTCACACTAGAAGTACAATTCTTTAGCCTCCAAGTTCGACCACAATTGTGAAAACCTGAGCCTGCTGTCTGGCCACCAAGACCCTTTCTCCGCACGTGGTGAATCCCTCACCAGCGAAGAGTAGCAGGGCGACTGAAACAGCCTAATTTCTGCATCTTCATTTTTATTTTTTTATTTTTTTTAAGATTTTATTTATTTATTTTTTATATATATATATGAAATTTATTGACAAATTGGTTTCCATACAACACCCAGTGCTCATCCCAAAAGGTGCCCTCCTCAATACCCATCACCCACCCTCCCCTCCCTCCCACCCCCCATCAACCCTCAGTTTGTTCTCAGTTTTTAACAGTCTCTTAGGCTTTGGCTCTCTCCCACTCTAACCTCTTTTTTTTTTTTTTCCTTCCCCTCCCCCGTGGGTTCCTGTTAAGTTTCTCAGGATCCACATAGGAGTGAAACCATATGGTATCTGTCTTTCTCTGTATGGCTTATTTCATTTAGCATTACACTCTCCAGTTCCATCCACGTTGCTACAAAAGGCCATATTTCATTTTTTCTCATTGCCACGTAGTATTCCATTGTGTATATGTACCATAATTTCTTTATCCATTCATCACTTGATGGACATTTAGGCTCTTTCCATAATTTGGCTATTGTTGAGAGTGCTGCTATGAACATTGGGGTACAAGGGCCCCTATGCATCAGTACTCCTGTATCCCTTGGATAAATTCCTAGCAGTGCTATTGCTGGGTCATAGGGTAGGTCTATTTTTAATTTTCTGAGGAACCTCCACACTGCTTTCCAGAGCGGCTGCACCAATTTGCATTCCCACCAACAGTGCAAGAGGGTTCCCGTTTCTCCACATCCTCTCCAGCATCTATAGTCTCCTGATTTGTTCATTTTGGCCACTCTGACTGGCGTGAGGTGATACCTGAGTGTGGTTTTGATTTGTATTTCCCTGATAAGGAGCGACGCTGAACATCTTTTCATGTGCCTGTTGGCCATCTGGATGTCTTCTTTAGAGAAGTGTCTATTCATGTTTTCTGCCCATTTCTTCACTGGGTTATTTGTTTTTCGGGTGTGGAGTTTGGTGAGCTCTTTATAGATTTTAGATACTAGCCCTTTGTCCGATATGTCATTTGCAAATATCTTTTCCCATTCCGTTGGTTGCCTTTTAGTTTTGTTGGTTGTTTCCTTGGCTGTGCAGAAGCTTTTTATCTTCATAAGGTCCCAGTAATTCACTTTTGCTTTTAATTCCCTTGCCTTTGGGGATGTGTCGAGTAAGAGATTGTTATGGCTGAGCTCAGAGGGGTCTTTTCCTGCTTTCTCCTCTAAGGTTTTGATGGTTTCCTGTCTCACATTTAGGTCGTTTATCCATTTTGAGTTTATTTTTGTAAATGGTGTGAGAAAGTGGTCTAGTTTCAACCTTCTGCATGTTGCTGTCCAGTTCTCCCAGCACCATTTGTTAAAGAGGCTGTCTTTTTTCCATTGGATGTTCTTTCCTGCTTTGTCAAAGATGACTTGGCCATACGTTTGTGGGTCTAGTTCTGGGGTTTCTATTCTATTCCATTGGTATGTGTGTCTGTTTTTGTGCCAATACCATGCTGTCTTGATGATGACAGCTTTGTAGTAGAGTCTAAAGTCTGGGACTGTGATGCCTCCTGCTTTGGTCTTCTTCAAAATTCCTTTGGCTATTCGGGGCCTTTTGTGGTTCCATATGAATTTTAGGATTGCTTGTTCTAGTTTCGAGAAGAATGCTGGTGCAATTTTGATTTGGATTGCATTGAATGTGTAGATAGCTTTGGGTAGTATTGACATTTTGACAATATTTGTTTTTCCAATCCATGAGCAGGGAATGTCTTTCCATTTCTTTAAATCTTCTTCAATTACCTTCATAAGCTTTCTATAGTTTTCAGCATACAGATCCTTTACATCTTTGGTTAGATTTATTCCCTGCATCTTCATTTTTAAAGGAGAGTTTTCTTGGACACAGAATTCTTAGTTGATGGTTTTTTTCAGCACTTGGGATTTATCACTACACCCTCTTCGGGCTTCCATTGTTTCTGATGAGAAATCAGCCATTCGTCACATTATTCTTGCCCTATATGTGATAAGAGGCTTCTTCTTTCTATTCTCAAAATACTATCTTTATTTTTCAATAGTGTAACTATGACTTGTCCAATTGTGTTCCTCTTTGTGTTCATCCAAATTGAAGTTATTTCAACTTTTTGGATCTTTCAGATAATTTTCATCAAATCTGGTATGTAAACCACTTTTTCAGTAATATTTTGTCCCTTTTTCTCCCTCCTCTCCACCTGGGACACCTGTTATACATGTGTTACATAATTATGTTGGAGCACCTGATATTGTCACACAGTGCTCTACTGATTGGTGTCCCATTTTTCTCCCCTCTCTATTCTTTGGCTTGGCACATTTCCCTTGACTTACCTTAAAGTTCACTGATTCCTTCTTCTATTTCTAACCTACTGAGTTAATCTAGTAAATGTTATTTGAGTTATTGTATTTTTCAGTTCCATAGCTTTCACTTTTTTAAAAATCACTTCCAGGTGGGAAGATGGCGGCGTAGGAGGACGCTGGGCTCACCGCGCGTCCTGCTGATCACTTAGATTCCACCTACACCTGCCTAAATAACCCAGAAAACCGCCAGAGGATTAGCAGAACAGAGTCACCGGACCCAAGTGCAGACGAGAGGCCCACGGAAGAGGGTAGGAAGGGCGGCGAGGCGGTGCGCGCTCCACGGACAGGCGGGAGGGAGCCGGGGCGGAGGGGCGGCTCGCCGGCCACGCAGAGCCCCCGAGTCCGGCTTGCAAAAGGGGAGGGGCCTGAAGGACTGTGTTCCCACAGCAAGCGCGACTTAGCGTCTGGGAGGTCATAAGTTAACAGCTCTGCTCAGAAAGCGGGAAGGCTGGAGGACAAAGGGAGGGTGAGCTGCGGAGCCCCTGGACGACAGAGCTCAGTTTGGCGGGGGACAAAGGCGCTAGCCAGCGCCATCTCCCCCGCCCATCCCCCAGCCAAAATCCCAAAGGGAACCGGCTCAGGCCAGGGAAATTGCTCGCTCCGCTCGAACACCCAACTCTGTGCTTCTGCGGAGCCAAACCTCCGGCAGCAATCTGACTCCCTCCGGCTGCCACAGGGCCCCTCCTGAAGTGGATCACCTAAGGAGAAGCGAGCTAAGCCTGCCCCCCCTGCCGCCGTGCACCTTGCCTTCCCACCCCAGCTAATACGCCAGATCCCCAGCATCACAAGCCTGGCAGTGTGCAAGTAGCCCAGACGGGCCACGCCACCCCACAGTGAATCCCGCCCCTAAGAGAGGGGAAGAGAAGGCACACACCAGTCTGACTGTGGCCCCAGCGGTGGGCTGGGGGCAGACATCAGGTCGGACTGCGGCCCCGCCCACCAACTCCAGTTATACACCACAGCACAGGGGAAGTGCCCTGCAGGCCCTCACCACACCAGGGACTATCCAAAATGACCAAGCGGAAGAATTCCCCTCAGAAGAATCTGAGGAAATAACAACAGCTAATGAGCTGATCAAAAAGGATTTAAATAATATAACAGAAAGTGAATTTAGAATAATAGTCATAAAATTAATCGCTGGGCTGGAAAACAACATACAGGACAGCAGAGAATCTCTTGCTACAGAGATCAAGGGACTAAGGAACAGTCACGAGGAGCTGAAAAACGCTTTAAAGGAAATGGAAAACAAAATGCAAACCACCACGGCTCGGATGGAAGATTCAGAGGAGAGAATAGGTGAACTAGAAGATAAAGTTATGGAAAAAGAGGAAGCTGAGAAAAAGAGAGATAAAAAAATCCAGGAGTATGAGGGGAAAATGAGAGAACTAAGTGATACACTAAAAAGAAATAATATACGCATAATTGGTATCCCAGAGGAGGAAGAGAGAGGGAAAGGTGCTGAAGGGGTACTTGAAGAAATAATAGCTGAGAACTTCCCTGAACTGGGGAAGGAAAAAGGCATTGAAATCCAAGAGGCACAGAAAACTCCCTTCAGACGTAACTTGAATCGATCTTCTGCATGACATATCATAGTGAAACTGGCAAAATACAAGGATAAAGAGAAAATTCTGAAAGCAGCAAGGGGTCAACGTGCCCTCACATATAAAGGGGGACCTATAAGACTCGTGACTGATCTCTCTTTTGAAACTTGGCAGGCCAGAAAGAATTGGCACGAGATTTTCAGGGTGCTAGACAGCAAAAATATGCAGCCGAGAATCCTTTATCCAGCAAGTCTGTCATTTAGAATAGAAGGAGAGATAAAGGTCTTCCCAAACAAACAAAAACTGAAGGAATTTGTCACCACTAAACCAGCCCTACAAGAGATCCTAAGGGGGACCCTGTGAGACAAAGTACCAGACACATCACTACAAGCATAAAACATACAGACATCACAATGACTCTAAACCCGTATCTTTCTATAATAACACTGAATGTAAATGGATTAAATGCGCCAACCAAAAGACATAGGGTATCAGAATGGAAAAAAAACAAGACCCATCTATTTGCTGTCTACAAGAGACTCATTTTAGACCTGAGGACACCTTTAGATTCAGAGTGAGGGGATGGAGAACTATTTATCATGCTACGGGAAGCCAGAAGAAAGCTGGAGTAGCCATACTTATATCAGACAAAGTAGACTTTAAATTAAAGGCTGTGACAAGAGATGAAGAAGGACATTATATAATAGTTACAGGGTCTATCCATCAGGAAGAGCTAACAATTATACATGTCTATGCGCCGAATACCGGAGCCCACAAATATATAAAACAATTACTCATAAACAGAAGCAACCTTATTGATAAGAATGTGGTAATTGCTGGGGACTTTAACACCCCACTTACAGAAATGGATAGATCATCTAGACACACGGTCAATAAAGAAACAAGGGCCCTGAATGAGACATTGGATCAGATGGACTTGACAGATCTATTTAGAACTCTGCATCCCAAAGCAACAGAATATACTTTCTTCTCGAGTGCACATGGAACATTCTCCAAGATAGATTATATACTGGGTCACAAAACAGCCCTTCATAAGTTTACAAGAATTGAAATTATACCATGCATACTTTCAAACCACAATGCTATGAAGCTTGAAATCAACCACGGGAAAAAGTCTGGAAGACCTCCAAAAGCATGGAGGATAAAGACACCCTACTAACGAATGAGTGGGTCAACCAGGCAATTAGAGAAGAAATCAAAAAATATATGGAAACAAACGAAAATGAAAATACAACAATCCAAACGCTTTGGGACGCAGCGAAGGCAGTCCTGAGAGGAAAATACATTGCAATCCAGGCCTACATCAAGAAACAAGAAAAATCCCTAATACAAAATCTAACAGCACACCTAAAGGAAATAGAAGCAGAACAGCAAAGGCAGCCTAAACCCAGCAGAAGAAGAGAAATAATAAAGATCAGAGCAGAAATAAACAATATAGAATCTAAAAAAACTGTCGAGCAGATCAACGAAACCAAGAGTTGGTTTTTTGAAAAAATCAACAAAATTGACAAACCTCTAGCCAGGCTTCTCAAAAAGAAAAGGGAGATGACCCAAATAGATAAAATCATGAATGAAAATGGAATTAGTACAACCAATCCCTCAGAGATACAAACAATTATCAGGGAATACTATGAAAAATTATATGCCAACAAATTGGACAACCTGGAAGAAATGGACAAATTCCTGAACACCCACACGCTTCCAAAACTCAATCAGGAGGAAATAGAAAGCTTGAACAGACGCATAACCAGTGAAGAAAGTGAATCGGTTATCAAAAATCTCCCAACAAATAAGAGTCCAGGACCAGATGGCTTCCCAGGGGAGTTCTACCAGACGTTTAAAGCAGAGATAATACCTATCCTTCTCAAGCTATTCCAAGAAATAGAAAGGGAAGGAAAACTTCCAGACTCATTCTATGAAGCCAGTATTACTTTGATTCCTAAACCAGACAGAGACCCAGTAAAAAAAGAGAACTACAGGCCAATATCCCTGATGAATATGGATGCAAAAATTCTCAATAAGATACTAGCAAATCGAATTCAACAGCATATAAAAAGAATTATTCACCATGATCAAGTGGGATTCATTCCTGGGATGCAGGGCTGGTTCAACATTCGCAAATCAATCAACGTGATACATCACATTAACAAAAAAAAAGAGAAGAACCATATGATCCTGTCAATCGATGCAGAAAAGGCCTTTGACAAAATCCAGCACCCTTTCTTAATAAAAACCCTTGAGAAAGTCGGGATAGAAGGAACATACTTAAAGATCATAAAAGCCATTTATGAAAAGCCCACAGCTCACATCATCCTCAACGGGGAAAAACTGAGAGCTTTTTCCCTGAGATCAGGAACACGACAGGGATGCCCACTCTCACCGCTGTTGTTTAACATAGTGCTGGAAGTTCTAGCATCAGCAATCAGACAACAAAAGGAAATCAAAGGCATCCAAATTGGCAAAGATGAAGTCAAGCTTTCGCTTTTTGCAGATGACATGATATTGTACATGGAAAATGCGATAGACTCCACCAAAAGTCTGCTAGAACTGATACATGAATTCAGCAAAGTTGCAGGATACAAAATCAATGTACAGAAATCAGTTGCATTCTTATACACTAACAATGAAGCAACAGAAAGACAAATAAAGAAACTGATCCCATTCACAATTGCACCGAGAAGCATAAAATACCTAGGAATAAATCTAACCAAAGATGTAAAGGATCTGTATGCTGAAAACTATAGAAAGCTTATGAAGGTAATTGAAGAAGATTTAAAGAAATGGAAAGACATTCCCTGCTCATGGATTGGAAAAATAAATATTGTCAAAATGTCAATACTACCCAAAGCTATCTACACATTCAATGCAATCCAAATCAAAATTGCACCAGCATTCTTCTCGAAACTAGAACAAGCAATCCTAAAATTCATATGGAACCACAAAAGGCCCCGAATAGCCAAAGGAATTTTGAAGAAGAAGACCAAAGCAGGAGGCATCACAATCCCAGACTTCAGCCTCTACTACAAAGCTGTCATCATCAAGACAGCATGGTATTGGCACAAAAACAGACACACAGACCAATGGAATAGAATAGAAACCCCAGAACTAGACCCACAAACATATGGCCAAGTCATCTTTGACAAAGCAGGAAAGAACATCCAATGGAAAAAAGACAGCCTCTTTAACAAATGGTGCTGGGAGAACTGGACAGCAACATGCAGAAGGTTGAAACTAGACCACTTTCTCACACCATTTACAAAAATAAACTCAAAATGGATAAAGGACCTAAATGTGAGACAGGAAACCATCAGAACCTTAGAGGAGAAAGCAGGAAAAGACCTCTCTGACCTCAGCCGTAGCAATCTCTTACTCGACACATCCCCAAAGGCAAGGGAATTAAAAGCAAAAGTGAATTACTGGGACCTTATGAAGATAAAAAGCTTCTGCACAGCAAAGGAAACAACCAACAAAACTAAAAGGCAACCAACGGAATGGGAAAAGATATTTGCAAATGACATATCGGACAAAGGGCTAGTATCTAAAATCTATAAAGAGCTCACCAAACTCCACACCCGAAAAACAAATAACCCAGTGAAGAAATGGGCAGAAAACATGAATAGACACTTCTCTAAAGAAGACATCCAGATGGCCAACAGGCACATGAAAAGATGTTCAGCGTCGCTCCTTATCAGGGAAATACAAATCAAAACCACACTCAGGTATCACCTCACGCCAGTCAGAGTGGCCAAAATGAACAAATCAGGAGACTATAGATGCTGGAGAGGATGTGGAGAAACGGGAACCCTCTTGCACTGTTGGTGGGAATGCAAATTGGTGCAGCCGCTCTGGAAAGCAGTGTGGAGGTTCCTCAGAAAATTAAAAATAGACCTACCCTATGACCCAGCAGTAGCACTGCTAGGAATCTACCCAAGGGATACAGGAGTACTGATGCATAGGGGCCCTTGTACCCCAATGTTCATAGCAGCACTCTCAACAATAGCCAAATTATGGAAAGAGCCTAAATGTCCATCAACTGATGAATGGATAAAGAAATTGTGGTTTATATACACAATGGAATACTACGTGGCAATGAGAAAAAATGAAATATGGCCTTTTGTAGCAACGTGGATGGAACTGGAGAGTGTGATGCTAAGTGAAATAAGCCATACAGAGAAAGACAGATACCATATGGTTTCACTCTTATGTGGATCCTGAGAAACTTAACAGGAACCCATGGGGGAGGGGAAGGAAAAAAAAAAAAAAAAGGACGTTAGAGTGGGAGAGAGCCAAAGCCTAAGAGACTGTTAAAAACTGAGAACAAACTGAGGGTTGATGGGGGGTGGGAGGGAGGGGCGGGTGGGTGATGGGTATTGAGGAGGGCACCTTTTGGGATGAGCACTGTGTGTTGTATGGAAACCAATTTGTCAATAAACTTCATATAAAAAAAAATCACTTCCATGTGTCTATTGTGATTCTCGGTGGACTCACATCATGTTTCCTACTGTACCTTTGCATACATTTTCCTTTAGTTTTTAAATACAGTAGCTGCTGGAAGTGTTTGTTAAGTCCAAATAGATTTTCCTTTAGTTCTTTAACTATAGTAGCTGCTGGAAGTCTTTGTTAAACCCAAAGGTGGGCCTAGTCTGTTTCTATTTAACTAATCTTTTTCCTCAGTATGGGTTGAACTTTCTTAATGTGCATGTTCATTATTTTTCAGGTGAAAAGTAAACACTTCTTTAGATTATCAGCTCACTTGTGCACGCCTGCGTGTGCAGGCACGCATGCACACACACACTCCTTGCTATCATGACTGGCAAGAGATAAATTTCTCTCTACTCTTACTAATTAGCATTTCCATAACAAAATCCTAGAAACAATGACACACTCATACATGCTAATACAAGCATAGACTCCCTTTATAAAAGGGGCCACTAAAGAACAATTAAAGTTGCTTGAGGAGGAAAGGAGGGATTTGAGATACAGGATGAACACGTGTACCTTTTGAAATTCACATCCACAAACTACCTATTGATTTAAAAAACAAAAACAAAACAAAACCAAAAACAAAGCTGTTTCACTGATACTCAGCAACAGCACTGTGCATTAAAACCTAAAAGCACCTGTTATTTTGCATTTACTACCTTCTCATTATAATCGATTCTTAACTACTAAATAGCAAAATGCATTTTTAAAGCAGGAAACAAGAGTTAGCCTCCAAAACATGGCTAAACCGCCACATCATACACTTTCCTGTTTACAACCATCATGCTTTTATGAACCAAATAAGTGAGGTACCACTCCAATGGTATTCAGATGCTCGCTGACTATTAGCCTTTCAACTACTGACAGTGGGGACAGGTTTGGAAATACTATTCCGTTTAAAAGTAGCAAGCAGATCTCTTTTAACACGAAAGGGACTCAGAGCTGAGCAGAAAAGGTGAGAGCAGTGAAGATACTCCTGGATGGCAAAACCTAGGTTGGCTGAAATCAGAAAATGCTTTTGAGATCAGCTTGTTCAGAAGCTCCCTATCTGAGATCCTTGGAACTGAGAAAACAGAAATGGGATCTCCTGCACTTATTCAACATTTCAAGGAGACTTTTTAAAGACCTCATTAATATTATGAATGAAAAAGCTGCTCTGGATAACAAACCAGGTAGTTTTTTAGGCCCTACATCTTTCTGGTCATACCAGCATTACCAACATTATTTCTCATCATCAGCCCCCAGGACAATAAGTTTCTCTTGTCCCCTCATTCATACTACATTCTTTCTACCTTATACGCCAGTCCCCACTGTCCATTAAACTTCTCTTTATCTTGCAAGATCCACCTCAAGTATTATATTTTTTTTTTTAAAGAACACATTTTTCTTTGTTTTGAGACACACAGAGAGAGAGAGAAAGAGAGAGAGAGAGAGAAAGAGAGAGACAGAGAGAGAGAGAGAGAGAGAGAGAGAGAGAGAGAGAGAGAGAGAGAGAGAGGATGCGAGCACAAGCAGGGGAGCAGCAGAGAGAGAATCCCAAGCAGGTTTAACCAACTGAGCCACCATGAGTACCATCTCTTAATGAAAATATTATCTCTTAATGAAAGCATGAGCTGTGCAGCCAGACGACCTGCCTGGGTCCAAGTTGCAGCGCTAACACTGATTGTAAGACTAGTCTAGGTCTCATCAGGTATGTCATCTGCATCCCAGGTTCCTCCCCAGCAAAATGGAGACGATAGTACCTACTTCATTGGACTGAGGTGGAGATTAAATAAGATAATGCATATAATGCACTCGGCGAGTTATAAACAATAAACGTGCAGTTGATGTTACTATCATATAATATTAATTCTATAACTAATCAGGTTTCCCAAAGGTGCCCAAAAACTTAATAATCCAGGTGGCGTGTCCTTTCTAAAACTCCAAAACCAAAGATATCACTTGACTCAGTTTTTCTAAGGCCACACACCCAAAGGGAGTCCAAGTTCTAATAAAACACCAGACATGTTAATAACCCTGTAGAAGGAAGACAGGCTATCCTACCTTACGATGAAATTCACAAAGCTAGTCATGCGTGCAGATGTTATCACCACAGCATCAGACTGAGTAGAACATTTTCAATGATAAAACCACCACACAAAAAAATTCTGGGAGCCCTGAAAAAAGTGGAGTGAACTTCATCTCAAGCAGATTTTAAAAGCTCTTAAACATGTGATTTGCCTCTGTACTTCTTAGTCTCTCCTTGCCTGGACCAGATGATACTACCAACACCTGAAGAGAACGCTGAAATTCATTATTTTGAATTTGACAATGCCAACTAGCCTTTATTTAATATCATTCCTGATAACACCCAGTAATCCTGTAAATATCTTAAAGTGCTCCAAATACAGTTTTTTTCATCTGCCGTTCAAGTACTGCTTCAAACCCACCAATGATAATAATGACAGTTTTGAAGAAGCGAAGGACATCCAGGGAAGGACTGAATCAGGAAACATCATACATAGCTGCTCCTCACTGAGTCTCCTCCCTTTCATCACACTGTCTTCCTGTGCTCAAGCTAGAATCCTCAGGTGTAATTCTGGATCCGACCCCCACCCCCACCCCCGCCCTAACCCCCAAATCCAGCTGGTCTGATTAGCTCTACCTCCAAAGCAGATCTCTAATTGTGGCAGCTATCATCTCCATGGTAGTAACCACGCTGGTCCAAACCACCATTTCTCACTGGGACTACTATAATATCTGCTAAAGGGTCCTGCAGCTTCCTAAATGGTACCTAGTCACAGCATGATGATATTGGTAGAAGAGAGAAAGAGTAAGCCACGGCTGGAAAAAAAAACTGGATCAAAAAAAGTACTTACTTTATGACCTCATTCATCTAGAACTCTGAAAAATAGAAACTAATATATTGTGACAGAATGCAGATCAGTAATGGGTGGCAGAGAGGAACAAGAGGAAGGGATGACCAAGGGACACAAGGAAACTTTTCGGTGATGGGTATGTTCACGATCTAGACTGTGGTGGTTTCATGGATATGTGTGTGTATATACTTTTTGGTCTGTGTGTATACACATCCACACTGATGTATAAACTTATCAAATAGCACACTTTAGTTTCCTGCAAGTTATGCCAATTATACTACAACAAAACTTTTTAAAAATAAAAACAAACTGGATGATATTTTTAATAAAATGCAACGTGTGGGATTTGCTTCAAATAAACCAGGGGAAGAGGGGAGCAAGGACAAAACGGGTAGAAATACAGATGAAACAAGATTAGACATGAGTTGATAATGTTTACAACTAGGTCCTAAGGACATGGGGGTATAATATAGTATTTCCTTGACTTTTACATATTTGAAATTTTCTATAATAAAAACAATTTTTAAGTTAAAGGGGAGCCAATCGTGAACCAGGATAAACGAAAAGAAGAAAAATACTATGCTGGCTCCAGAGCCCAGACTGCTGGTAGCCAAAGACTTCCTTAGAAGTTGAAGAGCAGGGGAATGTGGAGTTTAAAGGGACACATTTTATTCTCTACTCTATCACCTGAGAAAGGTGCATGTTCCTTTGAGAGCCATGCCATCCTTTCCCTGGTTGGCTCAAAGCTGGGCTCCCTTGCACACTTGACTTCTCATGGAGCCTTCAAGCTGTCAGAACACAGAGGCTTCCACAGATATGCTTCCAACAGCCTGAAGTTTAGGTTAAAAGAGAAACCGTCTTGTCGCCCATTTGAAGTATTTCATGCATGCTGAAGAAGCACCCGGTTAGATAGCCAAGTACTACAGCCACAGGCAACTCAGAAACACACAAACAGAAGCAGCATTTTTATCAACTTTGCCTCCAAGCCTCTGCTCATGGATCTTACAAAAGGAGTCCCAATCACATCAACCAATTTTTAAAGAAAGGAACTCTTGGCCAACATTGGCTTAGAGCACACTAACTCATCATCCCATTTGAGCCTCATGCTTAACCTTGGGAAGCAGCACATATCTTTACCCCCTTTTTAAGCGTGCTAAATACTGAAACGCAGAGAGATGAAACAAATGGAGTGCCCAAGGCCACACAGCTAGCCTGTGGCAGGGCCAGGAGTCGAGGTCCGTCCCACCTCTGCGCCTGTCTAGCATGACTACCTCACAAGTTTAGCAGAAACTCTGATCAAGAAGCATATATGAAGAAAAGTCACATCCCAATTAACCCACTATTTTTTTTACCCAATCTCAAACACGTCAAAGGTTTTTAAGAGTAGGCACATGAAACCATTACTGCAAATAAAGCTTTTTCAGTTTTGTATAATTTCTTTATCCCCTAGCACAAGAATGTATGAAGAAGGGACAGCAATTGACTTTAGACATGACATGAGGAGAGGACAAGGAAGGTAATGCCCAAAGAAAGAAAACTAGCGATCAGACTCGAAAGAACAGCACATTAAACACAAAACCCAAATTAACAGCCCCCATGGTATTTTCTCTGTAAATCCAGCATGTCCTGGGTGGTGATTACCCTGTTAGTGAAATGAAACATAATGGCCATTTTTTTCAGGCTGCTTGTTTCACCCATGCTAGGTTAAGGTGGAAGAGAAATTTTTCAAAACTGTATTAAATTTGCTCACACTGTGGCGATTCTCCATTTTCCAACAAAACATGTCACTTTCAGAGTTCAAAGAAAACAGTAACAATCCTTTCTGCTGGGGTAATGCATGAAACTGGATATTTAAAACATGGATTCTAGTTGTCACAGCTAATAATAGCAACTAGTACTTACTGAGCACATAGTATAAGCAGGTATTGTTTTTAATGCTTTTAATCTTCAAAATGGATCTTCTGACACAGGTTCGATTATTGTTAGGGCAACTATATAGTTTATTGTCCAAATAAAGATACTTTGGGTAATCAAAGGGGAAGATCGTGAGCAGGGGCTCAAACTCAAGAACAGTGAGAACCTTAGCTGAAATCAAGAGTGGGATGCTTAAGTGACTAAGCCACCTATGTGCCCCAGGAACAGAACTCTTCTGTATTATCATTGAGGTGACATTTACATGAGTCTATACAATCTTTAAAACTCAAAGCACTATGCACCCAAATAGTTACTTTATATAATGTTAATTACACAACAAAAAGCATTTTCAAAAAACTACCACATCTGTCCTCATCTCTCCATTTCCTGCTTCCACACTAATTGCTGTCATGTTCACCTCTCCTGGTCAACTGCAATGACTCCTTATCTGATTTCCTCCCAATTATAATCTTCAATCTGTCTTTCTAATAAACTTACGAAATATTACTCCTGAAAAAGTGTTATAAGGAAAAAAAATAAGCCAGATCAACCTAGCTGCACCTTCGTTAGATCATGCATGTACACCACTCCCTATGGTATTTCCAACACGAAGACCCAATGTGCAAATACAATAAGCAGCCAAGGGGAGCCTGAGTGGCTCAGTTAGTTGAGTGACCTATTCTTAGTTTCAGTTCAGGTCACGATTTCGCCATTTGTGGTTTCAAGCCCCAGGTCACACTCTGCACAGAGCCTGCTTCGAATTTTCTCTTCCCCCTCTCTCATCCCCTCCCCTTCCTCACACACACTGTCAATCAACCACCCACCCAACCAACAAACATTAAAATAAAAATAAGCAGCCCAAATCATAAGGGTTTGTAGTATGTTACACATTTATCCCATAGTTCACATAACAGCAAAGAAAACTGGACTATCGTGCCGCAATTATTTTTCTTTCTTATACCCAACTCATTTGGCTCACTTGTGGTTCATTTCTGTGTCTCCTGCTCTAAAGGCAGTGCCCACTTCCACCAGCAGTCCTAGTTGAAGTGAATTTCTAACTGCTTCAACTCAGTACCTTCTTCATTCTGTTGCCTTTGTCATGAAGACCTGGAACAAAAATCTGTGAAAGAATGGACACCCCAGGCCTGGCATGCCAACACTAACACCTGGCAAACAGCAACAACTTCCCAGAGACAGCAACTAGTAAACAATCAGTTGTCTATTTAGGAAACATGAGCGAGAAGACGGAGAAATAGAACTTCCCAAAGGGAGGCTGACAAACAGAAACAAAAACAAAATCCACTGGCATTAAAAAGTGAAAAAGGGTAAAACCAAAGTTTATCTCAATGTTATTGCAGATGTTACTGGATACACTAGATGAACCTGAAGCCAATGATTTCTAAACAACAAAAACAACAGCAGCAGCAGCAGCAACAACAACAACAGCAGCAACAACAACAGCAGCAACAACAAGAGAATCTTCTAAACTATGCCTTGGTATAATTTAGCAGATAATCAGAGCTGCAGAAAACTAGCTTCATGTGGGAATAATGAGAATACCATAGGTACTCAGAGGAGTCACGCTTATTGCTAATAACTGATGCTCAGGTGGTGTGATCACTGTATCCCACAACACCAAGTAAGGGTCTTAAAAAGGAGGAGGGAACCCACGCAGGGCAGCAGATGCCAGAACACATGGGGTGAATCAAGGGCTCAGTGAAACGGGAAGCCTTCAGCACAAAGTGAACAATTTGCCTAAAATTGCTGCAGATTCAGGCCAGCACGCAGGCCTCCAGGCTCCCTGGCAGGAGTCCTGGGAATGCGAGGGGCAAAGCAATGAACTTACAGCTACCAATCACTTCCCTGTGGCAGGCACGTTACCTCATAAAGCATCTCAATTGACCCTGTGTACAGAAGAAATTGAGGCTGAAGGAGATGTTATAATTGCTCAAGGTCATGGAACTAAGAAAGTTATGGAAATGGCCTTTACCCCAAGCACTCGGACTCCTTAGTACATACCATGCTGTCTCAAGTATGCAAAACTCAGCTTCAGTGACCCTTTTACCATCTTTTTAATTAAATTTTTTTCAAAAAGCATTGATTGTTGTATTTTCATTTTTTTGTTTGTTTCCTTATGTCTTTTAATTTCTTCTCTAATTGTCTGCTTGACTCACTCGTTCTTTAGTAGGATGTTTTTTAACCTGCATGCTTTTGGAGGTTTAGCAGACTTTTTCCTGTACTTTATGTCAAGCTCAAAACATTGTGATCTCAAAGTGTGCATGGTGTCATCTCAATGCTGTTATATCTATTAAAGGCTTTTTGCGACCCAGTCTGTGGTCTCTCTTGGAGAACGTTCCACGTGTACTCCAGAAGAAAGTATGCTCTGCTGCTCTGGGATGTAGAGCCCTAAAATATCTGTCACGTCCTTCTGGTCCAACGTATCATTCAGGACCATTGTTTCTTTCCTGATTCTGTCTAGATTTTCTGTCCATTGTTGTAAGTTGAGTATTAAAGCCCCCTGCAATTACCACATCCTTATCAATAAGATTGTTCATATTTGTGATTAAATGTTTTAAATATTTGTGTGCTTCGGAATTCACTACATAGTCCTTATGATTGTTAACTCTTCCTGATGGACAGACACTGTAATTATTTAATAATGCCCTTAAACATCTCTTGCTTCAAACTTTAATATAGGTCAAGTTTGTCTGATATAAGTATGGCAAATACAGCTTCCTTTTGACTCCCAGGAGCATGAAAGGTAGTTCTCCATCCCCCCACTTTCAATAGTAAGGTGTGCTCCGGTCTGAAATGAGTCTCCTGTACGACAGCAAATAGATGGGTCTGGCTTTGTATTATCCATTCTGATACCCTGTGTCTTCTGGTTGGAGCATTTATTCCACTTCCATGCAGTGTTATTATGGAAAGCGATGGTTCCGAGGTATTGTGATGTCTGTAGTTTTCATGCTTGTACTGGTGTCTGTGGTACTTTGTGATACTTGCGACATTTCCCTCAAGGAATCCCTCTTAGGATCTCTTCTAGGGATGGTTTAGCGGTGGTGAATTCCTTCAGTTTGGGTTTGTTTGGGAAGACCTTTACCTCTCCTTCGATTCTGAATGGCAGGCTGGCTGGATAAAGGATTCTTGGTTGCATATTTTTCCTATTCATCACATTGAAGATTCCCCTATTCCTTTATGGTTTGTCTGATTTCAGTAGATGGGTCTGCTCCTATCCCAATACTTCTCTACCTTTGTGTGTTAAGGTCCAGTCATCCCTAGCTGCTTTCAGAATTCTCTCTTCATGCTTGTATGTTGCCAGTTTCACCCTTCTATGTTGTGCAGAAGATCAACTCAGGTTACATCTGAAGGGAGTTCTCTGTGCCCGTTGTGTTTCAATGCCGGTGTCCTTCCCCAGCTTGTGGAAGTTCTCAGCTATGATTTGTTCAAGGCCATCTTCACACCCCTTTTCTGTCTCTTCTGGAAATCCTGTGATATGGATATTGTTCCATTTGATTTCATCACTTAGTTCTCTAATTCTCCCCTCTCGATCCTCAATTTTTTCTCTATCTTTTTCTCCCCTCCTTTTCCCCATATTTTTACCTTCTGATTCATTTAGTCTCCCCTCGGTCTCTTCAATCCGCGCTGTGGCTGCCTCCGTTTTAATTTGCACCTCATTTATAGCATTGGGATTCATCACGACTACGTTTTATTTCCTTGATCTCCGCAATAATTGATTCCATGCTGTCTTCTACGCCTTTGCCAGTCGCAACGATTCATCTTTTGGCTGTTATGCTAAATTCTGATATGTAGCTTATATCTGTTTTGATCAAGTTGTTAGCTGTCCACTTCTTCCCGGAATTTCTTTTGAGGGGAATTCTCCTGTGTCATTATTTTGGCTAGTTTTCTCTCTCCTAGGAGGTTTACAAGCTGTTATTTGCTCTGCACCTGCAAGAATTGCTATATAACAGGGGGCTCACGTCCTGTGCAGGTTCTAGCCCTGCAGGTAGTGTTTCTTGGAGAGTGTTACTTGCTCTCTGTTGCTATGACATTGGCTCTTTGAGTTCTCTACTCGTAATGATGTTTTTGACCCTCCACAAGGGGTGCTTTTATTTGTTCCTTGAAGTAGCCCTGGAAAGGAAAACAAACAAACCAACAAACAGGAAACAGAGACATGTAAGGAAACGTGCAAATAAAAGAAATAAATGGACACACACACGCTCACACACACACAGAAAAACAGTCTGAAATTAAAAAAGAAAAGAAAACAAACAAACAGTCCAGAAACACCAGCTACAAGTACAGAACAAGGTAGAGACGTTGCTGTTGGAAGAACACATATAAAGAGAGAAATGACAGGAGTGGGGAAAGGAAAAACATATATATATTGACCAGGCTGGGAGGCTAAAGGGCTTAATGCAGACAGAGAGAAAGGAAAATAATGAAGGAGGGGGGAACAAAAGGAAGATAAGTTTAGCCACACAGAGAAACTAGATGGCTTGATTATCCCAGGGAGAGTGAAAGGAAAGTATATAAGTGTAGGTAGAAAATGTATCAACGGAATGGATTATAAATGTCTGCTTAAACAAACCAACAAGCAGAGTTATCAACCTAAAGGAGGGAAGAGATAGGAAGGGAGAATACGCCTAAACCACAAGAATTGTCCCGGAATTACTCCAGGCTAGGCAGCATCACGGGTCCGGATGACGGAGCTGCCTGGTTCGACAGCGCCTATCCTGCTCCATCAGGCAAGCAGGTAGCCAGCACAGAGGGGCGTGGTTTGGGGTAGGCTTGTCCCACCTCCACTCTGGACCCTCGGACTGATCCCTGAGGCCCCGCCTTGGTGGTGGAGGTGGTGGTGGTGGTGGTGGTGGTGGTGGTGGTGGTGGTGAAGTGGTGATGCCCAGCGTCTTCTCCATGACCTGGTGTACTCCGTTCCAGTTGTCCTCATTGTGCCAAGAGCACACGCAGGGTGGTCCTTCTTGCTCGGCTGACTCCTTTGGCACAGCGCTTGTCGAGGATTCACAGACCTGTTCCGTGTGCTCTGGCACTGGGGCAGTGCCGCTCTGTGCAGCTCCAAATGTCTTCCTGGCTTTGTTTGGGCTGCTGTGCTTCAGGGAGCCCCGCGTTTTCCTGCTGTGCACTGCGATGCTGACCTCACTGCTGAGCTTGGGCATGGTGGGTGCAGGCAGGCATTGTTTTGTCCCACAGCAACACCCCCAGGGAGGGGGCCACCTTCTCCTACTGCAGACTGCGCCCTACCACCAGCCACTGATCTGGGCGGGGGTGGGTGGTGGATGCGGGCAGGCTTTGTTCTATTGCACAGCCCACCAGGGAGGGGCTACTGTCTCCTTCTGTGGACTGTGCCCCTGCTCTACCCCTGAAACCAATGCTGGCTCCTCTCCTCCCCAGGTGCGCAAACAGGGAGCCTAGCCCCAGACCCAAGAAAGCCCCACAGTTAGAGATAAGATCCCTCTCAGTCCCAGTCCGAGGTTCTCCTCTTATCCACATACAGCCCTACACTTCCGCAGCCACTCTTTCTCTTACTTTTGTCTCTCCGCAGAAGGGGATCTCTTCCCTCCATTCCTACTTGGCCCAATTTATGTACCCCAGTTCACAATCAGCCACCTGTCATCTCTCAAGGTGTCTCCTTTCCTTCAGGGGGTATTCAGTCTGTTTTCCTCGCAGACTTTTGGGGTTCAAAATGCTTTGGCTTCAGCACTTTGTTTGAGAGACATGGGATGTACAGATCCCCCTACTTCTCCACCATGGTGACCCCTCTGCCCCAGAAGGATTTATTTATAAATTGATGGACATCAACTTCTAGATCCTATTTTCTTATTAATGTTATTAGGATTAATCTCAGTACATACATTTAGTTTTAAGAAAAATTCCCTGTGATTTGAATCCTTTGAAAATGTATTGAAGAGGCAATCCGAATAAATATCACATTCCCTTACTGGGACTTTTCTCTCTCCATCTCTCTCTCTCTCTGTCTCTCTGTCTCTGTGTCTCTCTCTCTCTCTGTCTCTCTGTGTCTCTCTCTCTCTCTCTCTCTGACACAAACACACACACACACACACACACACACACACACACACACACACACACACACACACTTCCCACAGACTGTCAGGAACCTCTCTGAGGTGCCCGCCCAACTCCATGGCCAGTACATAAACTTCACCAGTACTCAGGACTAGACATTCTCACTAAGGTTTTCCCAGAACAAAATGGAAGAAAATAGTCTCTGTCTGTCCCCCTCTCCTGCCTGTTCAGTTTCCTCCCTCCTGCCAGGTCTCCCTGACCCCCACCCCACCTTGCTGTCACAGCCCATTCTATAAGTACCTGAGAAACCTAGCTAGTGTTTGATTCTGCAGCAAAACGCAACACAGTTCCAAAAGGTCTCAGCCCTCCCAGGCCGATGAGTCAGCAGGAAAACACGAGGCCAAGAATCACACTAGGAGAATTCTCATTCCAGCTGTACCACTTCCTAGCTGAACATGCACAGTGAAGCTGTCATCCAACAACAGTCTAGCTCCACATCTGCAGACCTCTAGCCCACCTGCATTGCTACCAGGCTCGGGGACACATCCAACAATTTTGTTTCTTGAGCGCCGTCTGGACTGTGTTTGCTTTGTTCCAAATGTCTACCTCTAGGATAAACTAGATTTTGAAACACAAATATGCACAATTCCCCAAGGTAGAAGACACGTCCAGGAGTCTGTTCACTGCACTCATCCAAACCCCCAAAGCACTGATTTCTACCGTGTACATAATTAGAGAGAAGAAGCAGGTAGACACCTGCCCAATGACAATGAAAAAGCAACAGAGGGTGATGGAGAGCCCCACGTGATGTAGTAGCTGGAAGCCCAGAAGTCAAGAATTACCCACAACCACCACGGAGGCAGGGTTATACCTCGAGAACAGAGCCTGGCACACAGAGTCCCTCAGTCAGTTTTCGGTGAGTGGTGAATAAAGCCACAGGTGGACCAATAAACTGACAAGCAAGCGAGCAAAGGCTGACAAGGGAAAATCCACCTGTTCTATGGTGGTGTGGAGAAAGTAGGTGCCTTCAGCAATGCCAGAAAGAGGGTAAACATTATGGAACAGGCGAATTAGTGAATTCTGTGGGTGGACTGTTTCCCCCTGATTACAATGGGCAGCTTATCCATCCTCCAGCTCTGAAGCATATGGTCAGTGGACACCGCATGCTGGGGACAACAAGTTCTGGAGGAAAGGAGTGGAAGTAACAACTGTCCACCTTTGCTAGAATGCCAGCGTCCATTTACAGACCATCCATCTGCCCCCTGGCCCTTTCTTCCTCCCACCCACCCCGATTACTCCCACATATTACATCCTTACTGCAATCTTGCAATCCTTAGTTTTGAAACATCGTTCTAATCAGTTTTGTTGTTGGTTGTGAGGTCTGTCATTTATCTTCGTAAAAACCTGGGAATTACTATCTGAACAAAGGTGAGAGCACCTGGATGGCTCAGTCAGTTAGGCATGTGACTCTATTGCTTTCGACTCAGGTCATGATCTCATGGTTTGCGAGCTCCAGTTCTGCATCAGGCTTTGTGCGGACAGCATAGAACCTGCTTGGGATTCTCTCTCTCCCTCTCTCTGAGCGTTCCTGGCTGTCTCTCACTGTCTTATGTTTGTGTGCTGCTTTTTTAACAAAAATTTTTTTTCAACGTTTATTTATTTTTGGGACAGAGAGAGACAGAGCATGAACGGGGGAGGGGCAGAGAGAGAGGGAGACACAGAATCGTAAACAGTCTCCAGGCTCTGAGTCATCAGCCCAGAGCCCGACGCGGGGCTCGAACTCCTGAACCGCGAGATCGTGACCTGGCTGAAGTCGGACGCTTAACCGACTGCGCCACCCACGCGCCCCTGTGTGCTGCTTTTTAAACTGGCCGACGAGTAATTTGGGACAAGTGGTATGATAAGTAACCTTCTCTTTCACCTGCTATGACAGCTCTAACGTTCCCGTTACTCTGATGTGTTAAGACAGAGCTAAGGCAGAGTGTCCCGAGATCCTCAACCAAACTACACGGTGTAATCGTATGAGCATAGGTATTCACACTTCTGTCCATTCCCTCTATAACTCAGTCATTTCACAAATAGCGAACACTTACGCGGTGCACTCTGAGGAATATGACAGTAAGCAAAACAGCCTTCGTAAATTAAATTTTTTTTCCGCCTTGGGATTTCATGGGCCTATAGTATCCAGTCCTATGTGATTCAGTGCATGATTAGGATTAACGTATTTCACTTCTTCCAAAGATGTTTCTAAAGTTTGGCAGAGGCAGTGGGATGTGACCGATGCTGGTTCAAATCCTAGCTCTGCCACATAGATGTGATATTTGGCAAGTTATTTAAACTGTCTAAGCATTAGCCTAGTTGCCTGTTAAGTGGGAATAATAATACCTTTGCCACAGGCCTGTTATGTTTGCTTGAGAGGGAAACATGTGTGAATTGCAGAGAACTGTACTGGTGTATGGTGGGAACTGAAGTAAAATTAGTTTGTTCCCTCTGTTTTCCTATGGCTTTCTGATCATCTCGTTATGGGTTGGTTCCGAGGGCCTTGTGCCTCTCTGTGCCTCTCTGTGCCCTTGAGTATCGCCTTGCAATCCCCAGCATCAGGGAACTGGGCTTCATTCTACCAAGTAAGCCTGACTCTCACACGGTGCCTTCCATAGTTCACCTGTTCTGTACATTCAACCCAGCCAACGTGAAGGTTTTAAGTAAGCAAGCAGCGACTTTGTCAAAAACGTAATTACATCACTGATAGAGGCGAGTGTTTACTGACTCGCAGTGAAGGGGGTTCCATGCATTATTCTAAGTGTTTTACCGTTGTTACCTCACTGAATTCATTTCAGCGCTCTATGGTGAAGGTGCTAGGTTGTGCCTGATGTTACAGCTGAGAAAACTGAGGAACAAAGAGAAAAAGTAAGTTGTCCAAAGGTCTGCTGCTGGAAATAGAGCAAAATAGGATATGAGATCCCAGGGAGCCTGGCTCCAGGGGTAGTCACTGAAATATATTGCTTCTTGCTAAGCAAGAATTTACTGTAGGATAGGGAATTTAAGTGGTATTGGGTTGCAAATAAGATCCTAAGAAATGGCAAAGGTTCCATCCAATTCATCTGATCACAAAAGGGTGAGAGTTAATCAAAAGTTGATGATGCAGGTGCTTGTAAAAAGAGAGAATCCGCCGTATAGACTGCTGCTGTTACACATCAAATTGAAGTGAGACAGCTAGTTCTTCTGTAAAAATTGGGAACTGAAACTCCATAAATACATTGCATTCATTCATTATGTCCAGGGTCCTTTGCCCATGGCTGGCACTGTAGTAACGACAGACGGATGGCTAAGGTGAATCCTGCCCATGAGGAACACATGGTCTAGGAGGGGAGCAAGGGCTACGTAAGGAGGTTCATGACAACACAAGTAGTGGGAAGAAGAACTGTGGACGCACAAAGGGGAAGTAAGCACCCCCAAGACACTTTCCATAAAGAAAGACATAAGAAAGGAACGAAACCTCTTCGAGTTCTGGAAGCATCCTTCTTTAGGTCTCATGAGTGTATTTTCACTAAGTCCGTAACAATTGGGAGCTGATCCCTGCTGAGCCAAGCTCCTCCAGGACAGAACCTTCCTCTGCTCAGTTGGCTTCAAGGGAACCTGGGTATTCAGCACTTCTCCAGTGTCCCTCTCCTACCATCCCACTTCTGGCCCTCTTGATTCCTAGATTCCTAGGACAATCAGCCTATCAGGTCAAATCCTTATTTGTTGTTAGTTCCTTCCAGAGACAGGGTCTCCACGATGCTATCGATTATTTCAGCGGAATCCTGCCCATGGGCTGCACAAGGAACTCCATGATACGAGTTCAATGGCTCCTCAAATGATGGGTTTTATGAGAAGTTAAGTCCTGTGAGCTTGGGTTAGAAATAGTCCACATCATTCCCAATCTCAAGGCTTGTTTTGGACAAAGGATGAAGATAAAAAGCAACGAATACATAAAAGACTATTGGAAGAAGCTCAGCTTAAATCTTTTCTCAGCAGAAGAAAAGATAGGGGGAAAGTGTCTTTTCATTTCATGTTAACAGCCAAAGAGAAAAACTTCTTTAGATTTCAAGAAGAAAGGGATAATATCAGTACACAAAGCAAGCTTTAAAGGTGAGCTTTATCATCGTGTCAGTAGAGCTTTTTAGTACAAACTCTACAGATTATGGTATTTCTCATAACTCCTTGATGCTCTAGGGAAAAGTACTTAATTGCCTAACTTTTATCTGAGTTCATGGCTATTTTCCTTTCATTTTTAAAGCTTAGCAAATCTTATTTCATCAAATAATTTTTTTTCTTTTTTTGATGAGAGAAATCTCATTTACACTCCTGAACGTCCTATTACCCTTGACAGGTACCTAGCATTCTGCCTTGCACATGTACTTAGTTATGTGGGGAAAATGAAAAACAAAAACAAAAACAAAAACCGGCATTTGTTTCTTCGCCGTCCACAGACAGAATAAACTCCTAACGGAAATAATAAAATATTTGGGCACTGAACACGTGACTGCTCTTAAATGTTCACATATTCAAATTGAGGAAATGTTTTATTTGACAGGTTTGGTCAAATGCCCAAGAGAACGATTCAAAAATAAAGAGAACTCTGGGAATCAATGGGTTAGGAAGGTCATGAAAAAATTGGAGACTACGATCCAGAACTTAAAAAAGCTCTGAATGTATACTCACAAAACTTAACGACTTTGGATAACCAGGTTAAAAATAGTGCTTCGAAAGTCCATAGAGCTGTAGCATTCAAAGGCAGGGTTTCTTACAGTATGGTCTGATACCTCTCCCTAATCAAGGGAATCACGGTGGGCTACCTACAGGTACGGATTCCGAATTCACACGGAATTCTACATTTTTAGATAATGTGCCCGTTTTTGTTAAGATAACCCAAACTAGGAACAGCATTCCAATCTGCAAAGGACACACGAGCCCCACTCTCTTTAGCATAAAGTTTGGGTTGCTTTGGTAGGTGGATGAAAGCAACAAAACACAGAAGTCTGCAGGGAGAAGTGGAGCCTTGAATTGTTTGAAATGCATACTGTCCCATTTCTCAGGGAGGGCACAGATACTGCTTGATGGCACCCAAATGAGGCATTTCTGTCTGAACCAGTCCTGCTACCCAGGCCACAGTCAACCATAAAGTTTATCCAGAGAAATGATCTGCATCTGCATCTGTATCTGCTGGAGATTCTCTGACTAACCAGATGGTCACTGCTGCTGGGGTTGGGGGTGTGGGGTGGGAGGTAGATAAATAGAGAGAATCAGAGAAGCCCAAGTGGCCAAGAACTGGATGGAGTCCACCCTAACTGTTACCGTGGCCATATCTGAAGTTTCCAGAGCTGACGATGCTACATTCGGGGCCACCATTGTTCCCTGATGATATTGCAGTGGGTATATGATGCTAAGAATTAAAACAAGGAAACGTGGTAACTTAGTATACATTATAACGTGTCAACAAGAAGGCAAAGAAAACTCTTGGTTTGTACTTCGTTGGCAATTACTAATAGATATGAAAGTTACCGTGCCTCCTAGGAGGCAAGGTTCTTGCCAACAGAAATACAACGCTAATACAGGAGCACCTTCCAAGGGTTCATCTGAGAGTACACTGAATGGCTTGAGTATTTAATGTGACTTGATAAGGCCGAACTGGTTTCTCCATGGCCCACAAGTATTAAATTCTAGAATTCCTATGAGTTTGCTTGATGCATTGATAAGCAAAGGAAACCTAGGAGGGGATTTGGTGAAGCCACATGCCCTAGAAATATGACAGCTAATTTTTGACTTAAGAAGAAAACGAATGACCTCCAAAAGACATCAACAATTCTACCTCACCGACGTGCTGTGAGCTTGAAATGCTCACACATGTGCTGCATCTTGAAGACGGTAAGTGGTAAAAACATTGGTATTATTATATTAATGGCTGCTACCCTTTTCCCCAAAATTTTGTAGGAGGTCATAAAGAAATTGGCAGCTCTGCCATGCCATGCAGCCTGCTGCAGATGACACTGCTGCCTTAATGGAGCACAGCCTACAGCCTCTTTGTGAGTAAAACTCTCTTTGATTATGCCACTGGTGGCAGCCTTTCTGTGACAGCTGAACACGTCCCTAACCGATACTACTTGCACTTCCTCAATGCCATTCAAATACAATTTCATGTTTTGTTAGCACAGAGAACATCAATAATGTCACTCTTATTGAAGGTGAAATTACTACCAACATCACTTAGCAGATGACGTTGGGGAAAAGATGCTAGAAAAATTTCCTAAATGAAGAAGGGTCTTGGAGCATACCAGTGTTCTATCTCATAAGCATACCCTCGCAGAGTAAACTGTGGGGCACACGGTTCTCTCTGTTACAATATCACTTGAAGTTTAGGAGTGTTTTTCCTTATAAATGTTTGAAAAAGTACATGGTAGAGACGGGTTTACTTAATCCCAGAGAGTAAAATGAAAGAAGGCTTCGGACCCACAAACTCCTACAGTCAGTAAGTAGGCCGAGACAACCATAAGGCTGTAAGACACAGGCTACCTTTCATGAGAAGGGAAGAATGACTTGGAGGTTGAAAGCCAGAACCCTGGAGGAGCTAGGGCCTTGGAAAATCATTCCCAGGCCTTAAGACCGAAAGAAAGGACTGCCTACCTGTGCCAGCTGAACTTCAGAATTGCTATGGAACAGTGACTCATTCATGATTACCTCCTTCCTTTCTTTGGAACAGCAATGTTTGTGTTTTTTTGGCATGTTTGTTTGTTTTTTCTGTGTGTGTGTGTGTGTGTGTGTGTGTGTGTGTGTGTGTGTGTGTGTGTTTGTGTGTGTTTTGTGTGTGTGTGTTCTGGTTATCACATGCCCGTGTTGGTTGTATGCTTAATTCATAGGTCTTCATTCATAGGTCTTCAGATTGAAAGTGTAGTCGAGGACCAGTGCGCCCAAGGGGACTCATTCACACCTGGACGTAATTTAGATAAAAATATCCTGGACTTTGAGCTGATGTTACAAGGGTTGGGTCTTTAAGAGGGAGGATTCTTGGGGTAGGGTGAGGATATTTTTCATGCAGGATGAGAGTGAATAATAGGAGGCCAGCAGACAGGCTGTGGCAGTCTAAAATATGTTCATAAATACTCTTTTAAGCCCTTCAAAAGGGGGACCTCTATTCCCTTTTCCTTAAGCATAGGCCAAACGGACTGAATGATTTTGAAAAATAGAAGAAGGTGGAAGTGATAGTGAGTTAAAAACACTCTAAAGAGCAGATATTGCAGTTCCAGTGGTGTCGTGATTAGGGGAAAATCGATGGAAGGGGCAACTGGCCATTAGACGCTAGAATTCTATGAGTGGAAGAGATGAACATAAGCGACGAGAAACAAAAATTATATAAAATCAGGGAGGGGGCAAAACAGAAGAGACTCATACATATGGAGAACAAACTGAGGGTCACTGGAAAGGTTGTGGGAGGGGGGACGGGCTAAATGGGTCAGGGGCACTGAGGAATCTACTCCTGAAATCATTGTTGCACTACATGCTAACTAATTTGGAAGTAAACTTTAAAAAAATAAAAATAAATCAATTAAAAAAAGAAGCTAGATTTCTACACGTATCAAAATTATCAATGAAATTGGCGAGTGGACTCAAGATATCTTCAGACGTGCAAACACTCAGAACATTTGAGTATACTCATTCTTCATTAGGAAGTTATCTGAAGGTGTACTCCAGCAAAACAAGGAGAGAAAAAATAAAGAGAAATTATACTTAATAATAGGCAACACTAACAGAGTGGTTATTTTTGTGCCAGACACTGATATGGGTTATTTTCTATATTATTACATATGAAGCACACAACAAACTTATAAAGTATACAAAATTACCACGATTATCTTCGAGAGGAGGAAAGAGGGTTATAAAGAAGCCAAATAACTCATGCAACATCCAACTTACACAGTTGGTAAGTGGAACAAGTAAAGTCTAACCCCGGGCCGTCTGGCTCAAGAATCCAGGCTTTTACATGCTCCCTAACTTCCCAGATAGCCATATTACCATGAAACCATGGAAACAAACTGGGAGCGTAGCAAAGGAAAATCACAGAAAGGAAGCTAGGAAGCAGACCTACTGAGTCACCACCTAAATGAGGCAGGAAAAGAGAAGGGTCCAGTGAGAGACCGCTAAGAGGTTAGCAGGAAGATGTCATAAAGTGGCATGATTTGAAAACACTGAAAGAGTGCAATAAAACAAAGAAGTGCAATTAGAAAATTAAGGAGAACCAGAAAATATCCATAAGTCGGTCTTACTCTGAATGAGCCAAGTGAAACATGGCATGGTTTAAAGCACTGATGGGATACAAAGAGAAAGGATCCATTTCACCTTGATGCCAGAGATGTCCTCATTCAGCAGGTCCAAGGACTCCAGGAAAAGAGTAGTAATTCTAATGTTTGCATATTATTTAATAATCCCAATAATTTAAACCATTTATTAGTGTTCAAGTTTTAGAATCAACCTTGAACCCTCTAAAGAGACTTGATTGCAGAGCATAATAGCAGTGTTAACAACAATGACAAACAGAAGCCCAAAGCTGATAGGAGACAGAGAAAAAGTGCAGCAAGGTTAAGGAAGACCTTTATCTTACAATGTAAGGAATGAAAAATGATAGTACAGGTAAGGGAAATAGCTCTCTATTTTAAAATTACATCTTGTGGGGTTCCTGAGTGGCTCAGTGAGTTCAGAATCCAATTCTTGATTTTGGCTCAGATGATGATCTCACAGTTCATAAGACTAAGATGAGCATTAAGTTCTGCACTGACAGCTCAGAATTCTCTCTCTCTGCCCCTATCCTGCTTGAGCATACGCTCTCTCTCTCTCTCTCTCTCTCTTTCTCTCTTCCAAATAACATACATTCATACATATGTACATATACATACATACATACATACATACATACATACATACATACATACATACATACAAGCATACAAACATAAAATTATATCGTGTGATGGTTAATTTCATGTTTTAACTGTGCTAAGACACAGGGTACCCAGGTATATGGCTAAACATTATTTCTAGTGAGTCTGTGAGGACATTTCTTAGTACAATTAACATGTGTATATCAGTAGACTAAGCAAAACATATTGCCTTGCCAAACACTGGGTGGCATCAACTAATCGATTGAAGACCTGAATAGAACAAAAGGCGGAGTAAGAGAGAATCCACTCTGTCTATCTGACTGTCTTCAAGCGGCGATATTGGTCTCCTGACTTCAGGCTCAAACTTGGAATGGAACATCCATCATCAGCTCTCCTGATTCTTAGGCTTTTGGAGTCTGCCTGGAACTAAACTATTGGATCTCCTGGGTCTGCCCATCTCAGCCTCCATAATCCTGTGAACCAATTCCTATTGATACTGAGTCTCTGGAGAACCCTAACTAGTACCTATATGTAACTTCATCCGTTATGTCTTTTTGCCCTCAGATCCAGTTCCTGCACTTCTCCTACAGACTCTGTTTCCTGGTTCCTTGCCAACTGGCTTCCAGAGGGGTTTGACCAATGGTGTTTGATGGGAGAAAGGGAGGAAGGTATGAGCCCAGAGGTTTTTCTCTCTCCTGCTCCACTTCCTAGCAGTGATTTTATCTCCTCCAAATTCTAGCTTCTTTCCAAGAGCCTCTTCTCCCATGTTCTCAGTTCCTGCTAGGTATGGTTCTGAATTTCTCTAGCTCTGGGAGTGGAATCAGCTTTCTGACGATACTAATTCCTGATTGCTTCGCCATCCTTTGTTTGGCTTCTGGGATTTCCCATCACGTGTGTAACTGTTTAAAATACCTATGGTGACTCACCGGCTGGCTGGACCTGACTGAAACAGTATACAGATAGAAGTTCGGGAATATATCGGAAGGTGAGGAGAGAGAAGACAGGTGGCTTCAGCGACCTATACGTCAACTTCACATAGGAAGTCAGTAGACGGGGCTTAAAACTGACAAATCAATAAGCAGCAGTATACTATATGACTTATATTCATGAAGATTCCTAACAAAAGAATATAAAACTGGAACAGTTAAAAGTGTTGCCTCAAATAATGGAGACAGGAAAGAGACCTGTGGTTGCCAGGAACTCAGGGGGGAAGGGAGAGATGAATAATAGATGAAGTACAGGGAATATTTATGGCAGTGAAACATCTTGTAAGACAGTGAAATGCTTTGAATCATGGCATTGTGCGTTTGTCAAGACTCACCGAACTGCACACCACAGTGAATGCTAAGGTAAACTTCGGACGTTAGTTAATAATAGTTTTCATATGGGCTCATCCGTTGTAACAAATGCACTACACTGACACAAGAAGTTTACAATAGGGAAAAACTATGTTTTGGGGGGTAGGAGGGAGAACAGGGGAACTCTGCACTTTCCAGTCTTTTTCTGTAAACCAGCTTTTTAAAAGCTGTTTTAGAAAATAAACTCCCTTAATGAAAGGGAGGCAGAGAGACAGAAGAGGAGGGAAGGAAAGAGGGAGAAAGGGAGCTACTTAAAAGTCATGGAGGAAACTTAAGTGTGGATTACTAAGTGAAGGGATCCAATACGAGAAAGCCATTTGCTTTACGTTTCCAACTATGATAACGTTCTGGAAAAACAAAACAAAAGAAAAAACAACGACACCTCTACAGCAACAACAACAACAACAACAACAACCACAACAACAAAACGCCTTCGAAGACAGTAAAAAGACCAGTGGCTATTAGGGTTTAGGGGGAGAGAGGAAGTGGTAATAGGCAGAGCACAGTGCACTTTAGGGTGGCGTTACTATTCTGTATGATACTGCAATAGTAGATACATACCATTATACATTTCTCAAAACTTATGAATCTATATAACACAAAATAAACCCTAACTGTTAGTTAATGATAATGTTTCAAATGATAATGTGTCAATCAAGAATGGCTCATCCACCACTTATAATTAATGTATCCACATTAGTGCAAGGTACTATAGAAACAAATGGGGGTGAGGAACCTGTATTTTTTGTGCAATTTGTCTCTAAATCTAAAATTGTCCTTAAAAAATGGTCTGTTTAAAAAAGCCCTGATTTAAAAAAAAAGAAAAAAAAGACAAAAGAAAGTGTTGCCTCTGGGGAAGAGGTGTTCATGGGGAAAAAAGCTTTTGATTTTTTATTGCAAGTACTGATCTGCAATTTGGATGTTGTGGGTTTTTTTTTTAACTATTTGTATACAATACTTGGATTGATATATCTCAAATAAAAAAAAATCTGTACACCTGCCAGAATAGATAACATGAGAAAGACCATATTAGCAAGTGTTAGCAAGGCTATCAAGTATTCAGAGCTCACAGGCACTATGCAGGCACTAGTATAAAAAGAAGATTGTTTAAATCGGTATAACCATTTTGGAAACAGTTTGGAGGAATCTTACCAAAGCTGATAAGTTGGATGACATGTGACCCAGCAAATTCTCTCCTAGGTAAATAAATACTATTGTAGAAAATGTTCACCAAATGACGTGTCCTATAATGTTCACTGAAGCTTTATTCATAATTACCCTAAGCCAGAACCTACATAAATGTCCACCAAGAGTTGCAGAAATATTGTAAACTATTCATGGAATGAAATTCTATACACCAATGAGCAGAAAGGATCTATACATACAATAACATGAATATCACTAACATAAGTTTGAGTGAAGGAAGCTAGGTGTAGGACACATAATTCCATTTCTATATAGTCCCAAAACAAGCAAAAGTTGTATATTCTGTAAGAAGTCAGAATAATTGCCGTCCCAAAGGAGAGATAGACCGTGACTGAAAGAGGCACAGGTGGTCCCTTGGGGTCCTGGTACCTTTTTTAATGAGTGCTGATTCCACAAGTATATTGAACTTAATTGCATCAAGCTGTGCTCAGAATACTTCTAATAATATATGTTCTTTTTTGCGTGCCTGGGTGGCTAGCCACTTAAGTGTCCAACTTTGGCTCAGGTCATGATCTCATGGTTTGTGAGTTGGAGCCCCGCATCAGGTTCTGTGCTGACAGCTCAGAGCCTGGAGCCTGCTTCGATCCTGTGGCTCCCTATCTGGCCCTCCCCTGCTCACACGGTGTCTCTCTCTCAAAAATAAACAAACATGAAAACAATAATATATGTCCTTTTGAATGTGTACTACACTTCAGTAATCTTATTTTAATCTGAGTGCAGACCCCTAAGTCACACCCTTTTTTCTCTACTGTCTCTTCTAAACATTTAAAGAATATGTACTTTAAAACATCCTAGAAGATATATACATATACACACACACAAAGAAAGAAAGAAATTGGCGGGAGGAGCCGGGAGGTGGGTGAACAGCAAAGAAACTCCAGCTTTATTACACAGGCATGGAACCAAATTCCTTTGGAGAGGGTGGGGGTGGAATGGCTTCTTCTGACGACTTCAGACCAATGAGGGAACAAGAGAGAACACGGATCTGCCCCTACAGTCCTGGAGACCTCTCAATCTGGGCTTAGGAAGCAAAGGGACCTCCCTTGCGGTCCAGGGGTCTCCTCCCTCCGCAGACCCGGTGCTGGGAGGCAGCAGAGGGCACAGCTGCCCCGGAGTCCCAGAAGGCGGCGCCGCATCCCGGGGGCGCGGGCCGGGACCGTCTGGTTCTTCTTCGCCCGTAAAGTGCACTAGGGGACGCGGGCCCGGCTCTCACTGGTTCATCCCTCCAGGCACAACCCGTCCCGGGGCTGAGAGGTCGCGCGGCGGTGGCCCGCATCTGAAGCCCAGGCACTGGGAAGCGGCAGAGTCTCACCACGGGTGCCAGGTTCACTCCCAGGACTTGGCGCGCGTGGCGCCGCGCTTCTGCCAGGCTGCTCTCGACCCACACGTCGCCGACTACGTGGATGGTGGGCAAGGTGGTCAGCGTCTGGGTGGCCGCCCTCCCGCTCTCCTCCAGGGTGCGGCCCCCGAAGCAGGGCCCGGGGGCTGCGGGCTTGCGGTGGCTGCTGTCCGCGCGGGACGGCGGTGGCGGGGGCAGCACCTTCCTCTGGCGGACCGCGACCATCCGGGCTCCGTGGCGCCTCCTCCTGGCAGCTGGCCGGCACGTCTGGAGGCGGGCCTCGTGGGGCTGGTGCCCCCTTGTGTACACCACCTTCTCCTCAGGCGCCTCCAGCGAGGCCCCTCCTGCAGCGCTAGAGGCTCCTCCCCGAGCGGCCCGGGCCAGGGCCTCCCGGGGCCTGCGCCGCCGCCTCTTCATGCGGCTCAGGATGTGAGGCCGCTAGGGGCCGCCCGCGCTTGCCAGGTCTCGCCGCCGCCGGGCCCTGATGAATTTCCTACCATGAAGCCAAATCAGGCGGCAGGCTGTGAGAGTTACACCGCAGTTGCTAGGAGACCAGGCCCTTTGTGAGGTCACAATGTCTGCCTATCTTATCACTGCTGGCTGCCCAACGCTGCCTTAGGTTGGGCTGTGTTTAAGATTGTGCCCTCCAGAAAGATCTGCACGTAATCTTACCTGAGAAGGCCCATAGTTCTTGACGCGTTCAAGAGGGTTGTCCTCGACGTGAACGCACTGGTGCATCAGCCTCCATTAATTCCATCTAACATGAGATGACACTTAGCGGTGGAGAGTACACACAACTTGCAATCAAACATGACGCTAAGAGGGTTTTAGCTAATTAAATGTCTTCTCATGCAACGCACTGAAAGCCAAATTGAAGTAACTGTTCTACTCTTTAAAAGAATACAGATATACTGTGCCTTGCTTACGGTTCCATATGTCTTGCTATAGCTCACAGTTCAGGAAGCTGTTCTTCACAGCAGCAGCAAACACTTTGCCTAGTTAGTATCCATGCTCACTTTCACGCAGCTTAGGGACGACCGAATCATTGTGTGCGTCAGAGCAAAGTGTCAACGAATTCTGCGTGAGTGGCCATTAGGGCATTCAGTGCCACTAAAACCTATTCGGTACCTACCAATTCATGATATTTCAGGTAAGTCATACACAAGGTAGTAAAAGACCGTATGGGATTCCAAGGGTAGAACACGTGTTACACCGTCCGTGTAAGTGCTTTGAAAGCACCCAGCATGGTCCATCCGTCATCACCACATACACAAATAATTCACAAAATATTACAAGGACCACCTACCATGATCAATTGAAATCCACTTCCTCATGAAAGGATGACACCAAACTATGTGAATCAATAAAAGTGATAAGTCATGGTAACAATCAGAAGAGACACGTGCCAAGGTCAACGTGATACATGTGAGAGGCCTCTGTCTTTACTCAACTCCTTTTCTTTTTTTTTTTTAATTTTTTTTTCAATGTTTTTTTTTTTTTTTTTTTTTTTTTTTTGGGACAGAGAGAGACAGAGCATGAACAGGGGAGGGGCAGAGAGAGAGGGAGACACAGAATCGGAAACAGGCTTCAGGCTCCGAGCCATCAGCCCAGAGCCTGACGCGGGGCTCGAACTCACGGACCGCGAGATCGTGACCTGGCTGAAGTCGGACGCTTAACCGACTGCGCCACCCAGGCGCCCCTCTCAACTCCTTTTCTTAAACACACAAACCAAACTTTTATCTAAGCAGCTTAGGCCAGTACGACCTCACATTCATAAAGTGCTGAAAATGGAACGCTCTCCTCATATTCAGTAAGAGCAACCACTGGATTTCCTTTTTCATTAAAAGTACTTTGTTTTCAAATTGGTTTCCATGCAACACCCAGTGTTCATCCCAACAGGTGCCCTCCTCAATGCCCGTCACCCACTTTCCCCTCTCCCCAACCCCACGTCAACCCTCAGTCTATTATCAGTATTTAAGAGTCTCTTATGGTTTGCCTCCCTCCCTCTCTATAACTTTTTCCCCCATCACCTCCCCCATGGTCTTCTGCTAAGTTTCTCAGGATCCACACATGGATGAAAACATATGGTATCTGTCTTTCTCCGCCTGACATCTTTCACGTAGCATAATACCCCCCACTTCCATCCACGTTGCTACAAATGGCCAGATTTCGTTCTTTCTCATTGCCAAGTAGTATTCCATAGTATACATAAAGCACAACTTCTTTATCCACTTGTCAGTTGATGGACAGCTAGGCTCTTTCCATAGTTTGGCAGTTGTTGAAAGTAGTGCTATATGGGTGTTGTATGGAAACCAATTTGTCAATAAATTTCATATATAAAAATAAATAAATAAATAAATAAAAAGAAAGTAGTGCTATAAACATTGGGGTACGTGTCCCTATGTCTCAGCACTCCTATACCCCTTGGGTAAATTCCTAGCAGTGCTATTGCTGGGTCTTCGGGTAGATCTATTTTGAATGATTTGAGGAACCTCCACACTGTTTTCCAGAGTGGCTGCACCAGGTTGCATTCCCACCAACAGTGCAAGAGGGTTTCTGTGTCTCCACATCCTCACCAGCAGCTATAGTCTTCTAATTTGCTCACTGTAGCCACTCTGACTGGCATGAGGTGGTATCTCAGTGCGGTTTTGCTTTGGATTTTCCTGACAAGGGGTGCTGTTGAGCATCTTTTCATGAGTCTCTTGACAATCTGGATGTCTTTTTTACAACAGTGTCTATTCAAGCCTTCTGCCCGTTTCTTCACTGGTTTATTTGATTTCCGGGTGTGGACTTGGTGAGTCCTTTTTACAGGTTTTGGATACTAGCCAATTATCCACTATGACTTTTGCACACATCTTTTCCCATTCGGTCAGTTGCCTTTTAGTTTTGTTGATTGTTTCCTTCATTGTGGAGAAGATTTTTATTTTGATGAGATGCCAATAGTTCATTTTGCTTTTAATTCCCTTGCCTTTGGTGATGTGTCAGCTTAGAACTTGCTGACGCTGAGGTCAAAGAGGATTTTTCCTCCTTTCTCCTCCAGGGTTTGATGGTTTCCTGTCTCACATTCATGTCCTTCATCCATTGTGAGTTTATTTTTGTGAGTGGTGTAAGAAACTGTTCTAGTTTCATTCTTCGGCATGTTGATGTCCACTTCTCTTAGCACCATTTGTTAAAGAGACTGTCTTTTTTTCCATTGGATATTCTTTCCTGCTTTGTCAAAGATAGGTTGGCCATACGTATGTGGGTCCAATTCTGGGGTCTCTATTCTATGCCATTAAGTCTATGTATTTGTTTCTGTGCCAATACCATGCTTTCTTGATGGATATAGCTTTGTGGTAGAGGCTAAAGTCTGGCATTGTGGTGCCTCTCACTTTGGTTTTCTTCTTCAGTATTACTTTGGCTATTCAGGGTCTTTTGTGTTTCCATACACATTTTATGATTGCTTGTTCCAGCTTGGAGAAGTGTGCTGGTGCAATGTGATTGGTGCTGCATATAATGTGAGGACTGCGTTGGGTCGTATTGACATTTCGCCAATATTTATTCTTCCAAACCACGAGCCTGGAATGTTTTTTGCTTTCTCTGTATCTTCTTCAATTTCCTTCACAAGCCTTCTATAGTTTTCAGCATACAGATCGTTTGCCTCTTCGGTTAGGTTTATTCCTACGTATTTTATTGATGAGTATTTGATCAAGAGTATTTGATGACTCTTGGTGCATTGTAAATGGGATCCGTTTCTTTATTTCTCTTCCTGTTGCTTCATTATTGGTGTATAAAACGCAACCAATTTCTGTACATTGATTTTGTACCCTGCAACATTGCTAAATTCATGTATCAGTGCTAGAGGACTTTTGATGGAGTCTGTCGGAAATTCCATGTATAGTGTCATGCCATCTGCAAAAAGTGGAAGTTTGACTTCATCGTTGACTTAATCGATGATACCTTTAATTTCATTTACTCTCTGATTACTGATGCTAAGACTTCCAACACTATGTTCAACAACCGGGGTGAGAGGGGACATCTCTGTCTTGTTCCTGATCTAAGGGGAATGCTCAGTTTTTCCCCATTGAGGACGATATTTACTGTGGGCTTCTGATAAATGGCTTTTATGATGTTTAAAGTAGTTTCCTTCTATCCCAACTTTCTTGAGGGTTTGTATTAGGTAAGGATCCGGTATTTTCTCAAATACATTTTTCTGCATCTATTGACAGTGTACTATGGTTCTTATCTTTTCTTTTATTAATGTGAGGTAGCACAATGATTGATTTGTGAATATGGCACTAGCCCTACAGGCCAGGAATGAATCCCACCTGACCGTGTTGAATAATACTTTCTATATGCTATTGAATGTGATTTGCTAGTATCTTGTTGAGAATTTTTGCACCCCTATTCATCAGGGATATTGGCCTGTAATTCTCCTTTTTTTCTGTGTCTCTGTCTGGTTTGGGAATCACTGTAATGCTGGCTTCATAAAATGCGTCTGGAAGTTTTCCTTTCATTTCCATTTTTTGGAACAGCTTGGGAAGGATAGCTATTATCTCTGCTTTTTTTTAATTTATTTTTTTCAACGTTTTTTATTTATTTTTGGGACAGAGAGAGACAGAGCATGAACGGGGGAGGGGCAGAGAGAGAGACACAGAATCAGAAACAGGCTCCAGGCTCCAGGCTCCGAGCCATCGGCCCCGAGCCTGACGCGGGGCCTGAACTCACGGACGGCGAGATCATGAGCTGGCTGAAGTCGGACGCTGAACCATCTGTGCCACCCAGGCGCCCCTGTTATCTCTGCTTTAAATGTCTGCTAGAAATCGCCAGGGAAGCCACCTGGACCAGGACTCTTATTTATTGGGAGATTTTTGACAACTGATTCAATTTCCTCACTAGTTATGGGTCCGTTCACATTTTCTATTTCTTCTCGTTTGAGCTTTGGAAGTGTGTGGGTATGGAGGCATTTGTCCATTTCTTCCAGGTTGTCCAGTTTGTTGGCATAGAAGATTTTATAGTGTTTCCTGATGAATGCTTGAATTGCTGAGGGATTCTTTGTAATAATTCCATTTTCATTCGTGATTTGACCTATTTGGTTCCCCTCTCTTTTCTTTTTGAGAAGCCAGGCTAGACGTTTATCAATTTTGTGTATTTTCTCAAAAGCACCACTCTTGGTTTCATTGATGTGCTCTACTGTTTTCCTTGAGACTCCATATTGTTTATTTCTGCTCTGATCTTTATTATTTTTCTTCTTCTGCTCGCTTTGGGGTGTCTTTGCTGTCCTGCTTCTAGTTCCTTTAGGTGTTCTGTTAGATTTTGTATTGGGGATTTTTCTTGTTTCTTGACATAGGCCTGGATAGCAATGTTTGTTGTTGTTGTTGTTGTTGTTGTTGTTGATGTTGCTGTTGTTTTTGTTGTTGTGTTTTGTTTTGTTTTTGTTGTTCCCTGTCAGGACAGCCCTTGCTGCATCCCGAAGGTTTGCATTGTTGTATTTCATTTTCATTTGTTTCCTTATATCTTTTAATTTCTTCTCAAATTGCCTGGTTGACCCATGTATTCGTTAGTGGGATGTTTTTTAACCTCCATGCTTTTGGAGATGTTCCGTTTTTTTTTTCTGTGTTTAATTTAATGTCCCCTGCAATTACCACATTCGTATCAACAAGGTTCTGTATGTTTTTAATTAATTGTGTTATATATTTTTGTGTCTCCGAATTTGGTGTGTAGACATTTAAATTTTTTAGCTCTTCCTGATGGAGAGACCCTGAAATTAATGTAGAAAGCCCTTCGTCATCTCTTGTTACAGCCTTTCATTTCAACTCTACTTTGTATGATATAAGTTGGCTACTCCAGGTTTCTTTTGACCTCCAGTAGCATGAGAGATAGTTCTCCATCCCCTCACTTTCAATCTGAAGGTGTCCTCATGTCTAAAATCAGTCTCTTGTAGACAGCAAATAGGTGGGTCTTGTTCTGTTTTTTGTTTTTGTTTTTTCTATCCATTCTGATACGCTATGTTTTTTGGTTGGAGCATTTAGTCCATTGAAATTCCGTGGTATTATGGAAAGATATGCGATTAGAGTCATTGTGATGTCTGTAGGTTTCATGCTTGCAGTGGTGCAGCAGTTTCCTTTCCCACCAACAGTGAGAGAGGGTTCCTCTTTCTCCATATCCTCACCAGCATCTGTGGTTCCCTAAGTTGCTCAGTTTAGCCACACTGACTAGTGTCAGGTGGTATCTCAGTGTGGCTTTGATTTGTATTTTCCTGATGATGAGTGATGTTGAGCATCGTTTCATGTGTCTGTGGGCCATCTGGATGTCTCCTTTGCAAAAGTGTCTATTGATGTCTTCTGCCCATTGTTTCACTGTAGTACATTTTCCACGTGTGACTTGGGTAAGTTCTTTATACATTTTGTATAGTAACCCTTTATCCAATATGTCATTCGCAAATATCTTCACTCCTTCCATCGGTTGCCTTTTAATTTTGCCGATTGTTTCCTTTGCAGTGCCGAAGTTTTTTACCCTGACCAGGTCCTGATCATTCATTTTTGCTTTTCATTCCCTTGTCTTTTGAGACATGCCAAGGAAGAAATTGCTGCAGTTGAGGTCAAACGGTTTTTTTCCTCTTTTCTCCTCTAGTGTTTTGATGGTTTCCTGTGTCACATTTAAGTCTTTCATCCATTTGGCATTTATTTTCGTGCACGTTGTAAGAGAGTCATCTAGTTTATTCCTCATCATGTTGCTGTTCAGTTCTCGCAGCACCCTTTGTAAAGAGACTGTCTTGTATCCATTGGATTGTCTTTCCAGTTTTGTCAAAGATTAGTTCACCATATATTTGTGGGGCCCCTTCTGGGTTCTCTATGCTGTTTCCTTGGTTCATGGGCCTGTTTTTGTGCCAATGTCATACTATCTTGATGATTACAGCTTCGTAGGAGAGGCGAAAGTCTGGGCTGCCTCCCACTTTGGCTTTCTTTTTTCACATAACTTTGACTACTCAGGTTCTTTGGTTGTTCCGTGCAAATTTTCAGATTGCTTGCTCTAGTCTGGAGAAGAATGTTGGTACAATTTTGATTGGTATGGCATTAAATGTGTAGATTGCTTTCGGTAGTATTGACATTTTAACAGTATTCATTCTTCCACTCTATAGGCATGAATTGTTTTGTTTTGTTTTGTTTTGTTTCTGATTTTGTTGTGTCTTCATCATTTTCTTTCATACATTTTCTATCCTTTTCACTGTATAGATCTTTTACATCTCTGGTTAGGTTTCTTGCTAGGTATTTTACGGTTCTGGATGAAATTGTAACTGGCATTGATTTCTTGACCTCTCTTTCTGTTGTTTCCTATTGGTGTATAGAAATGCAACCAGTTTCTTTACAGTGATTTTGTATCCTGTGAGTTTGGTCAGTGCATGTATCAGGTCTAGCAGCGTTTTCATGGAGTCTTTTGGGTTCTCCGCGTTAGGTCTCATGTCATCTTTGAAAGGCCAAAGTTTGACTTTCAATGATATATGTTCAGTTAAGTGTAGTTAAAAAAGAATTTACCCTTTGGGCTCTATGTTAACTTCATAATTGCACAATAAGTGACAAATAAGCAAGAACTGTGCATGTTATCCCACATTAGAATTGGTAACTGGAATCTAACTCTTTAAAACATATTGAATCCCTCACGATATGGATAGAAGTATGAAACATCTAACTTCACCCGGTGCACACGTGTGTATTTGTAAACACATACGCTAAACAGCAAAATTGTAATACTAGTGAGGTGAGCCAAATTTTACATGTTCATGGTACAGATAATATTGTTTTACTGTCTTTATGGTAGCAGCCCAAAGAAGACATTTGGAATCAAGGAGAGAATCCAGAACCTACAGGGTACATTCTCCATGCTCTATTCTGGCTTTCAAATAAATGAACAAATGGAATTAAAAAAATAGATTGCACTGATAATCATGTTTATTGCAATTGTGCAATAACTTTTTATGGACTCTAGCCATAATAAGAGTGCACGTGAATAGGTGTTGGAAATAACACACTTCATTTGACATGAGCAAACTCACTAGAAACATATACTTTCAAAAAGTTTTTAATATTCATTTTTTTAGACATTCTATAAGGCCTAATAACTTATGACTCGACATTTAGAAGAGCAAAGGTTGACATGGTGAACTTTGCACGTGTTACAATGGCTATCACATAATATTATTTGATATCCAAGAATTTTAAACAACTATACAGCTGCACGGCTCATGCTAGGTATTTAAACCTTGACATATTTTAGCTTTCTGTTTTTCATTTTGTAATCGTTTTTTTTTAGAATTAGCTTTTGCTACAATCGCATAACTACTAACTTGGGTAATGGACATCCAAGGTTCCAGCTTATCTGTTTTTGTATCAGTGATGAAAACCAATCTCTATGTCATTGCCTTTTCAATGAACCATGGCTATGGTTTAGTTCTTTTATCACTGAAATAATAAATTCTCTGTTGTCTTCTATGCCTTTTTCGAAGCCCAGTGATTCATCGTATGACTATGATGCTACATTCTTGTTCTTATACTGCTTTAATCTATTTTGATCAATTCTTTAACGGTCACTTCTTCCTGGAATTTCGTCTGAGGGGAATTCTTCCGTTTCATCATTTTGGATAGTTTTCTATCTCTTATGTGTTTTAACGTTGTTGTTGTTGTTATTGTTGTTGTTGTTTTGTTTTGTTTTGTTTTGTTTTATGTGCTCTGCACCTGAGAGCACTGCTACATTAAAGTGGGCTCACAGCCTCTCCGTGGCCTGGCCCTTCAGGGGGTGTGTTTTGGAAAGTGTTACTTGCTTCGTGTTGCTATGACTTTTGTTGTTTGATTTCTCATCTCAGAGTGATTTTTGAAAATCCCACGAGGTGTGCTTTGATGTGTTCCTTGAAGTACCAAATGAAGTAATTGGAGGTTTGCACTATCTTGACAGGGGTTAAAACACCTTAAGTTGCCATGGATGGGTGTTCTTGCCCTTCCCAACAATGGGGGTTACTCCTGGTAGTGAGATCCTGGAGATGTGATGGCGCCAAAGCCCCGGCGCCACACAGACAGCTCCTCTGAAGAGCTCTAGGCAGCTGCACTTATGAAAGCCGCTCATTTTCTGATTTCCCAGAGGTTACCTTGGGCAAAATTGTGGATTTTTTAAATTCCCTGGCCCCATCTCTTTCTTCTACCAGCCAGATCTTAGATTGTAGGCAGATGATACCTCCGAGGTTGCTTTTCCAATTTGTAAAGGGGAAGTATAACGCCTATGTCCAGTATAGTGGTGAGATTATAGGTAATGCCTGTAAATTTGTGGGAAAACTCATGGCACATTACACTCCATAAACACTGTATTTTGTTTTGATTTCCTCATAGTTGTCACTGCACCCATCTCCAGGGTGGGGTCTTTTGTAGGTCAAAATGTAAGCTACACCATAGAAGCTATCAACGAGGCAAAGTGTTTCTCCTATGCTTGAGGACGTGACCCTTCCCTTTTTTGTATATGTATACTAAATTTGGTGGTAGAGATTATTGAAGACTTGAATGTATATTGCAGTCTAGCACACCGGGAGATACTTAAAATCCCCTATTTCAGGCATCGTGGATACACATATTGAACACCTTAGGTGTCAGGTGCTATTAGGTTCAAGTACACAGTGATGATGCAACATGCACGCTCCATATACTCAGGATGTTTCAAACCTTAGCTACAAATGGTACACGTGTAATTACACCTTGTGGCAAATGCTGTTAAATAAAAGACTAAGTGTTATGAGAAGGAATGGCACAGGGGACAAAGTGTAGATTAGAGGATTGGCCAACAAAGGTTTGTTGGGGAGAAAAGTCCTTTATTCAAACTTGGACCCGTAGCAAGAACTGGTAAGGAAACTAGCGAACACAAAATGCATTCTAAGCAGAACCTACGTGGGTCTAATTTGAGCAACCAGGAGAAGAGACCGTCCTGGTCACCTACTGAAAGAAGAATGAGGAAAGATGGCATTAGAGGGGTGACAAGGCAGGACTGCCAGCATCTGGTGGTCACGTTACAGATTCTATGTGTCATTTTGAGTACAGTGGAGATTAGAGGGTTGTCTTAAGCAGAGGAGTGAACTGCTCAGTTCAGGATTTTTGGATTGCATTCCGGATGCAGTGAGAAGAATGAAGTGGGATTTTGGTGGGAAGGGAAAGGCAGCATGGGGCTAAGAACGAAAATGGAGAGTAGGCAGAAGGTGGTGAGAAACTAGCTGGCTTGGCATACGTTGGAGGTGGAGTTGAGAGCCCCTGCTGCTGAGTGGATCACAGGAAAGACGATGAGGAGGGGAGGACTGACAATGAGCCTCTTTCCCTCTTGAGCAACTGAAGACAATGCCCCATTAACAGAGAAACACAAGAGGGGTCTTAAGTTGGTCATGCATTTCAATTGATTGTTGATTGGGTATTAATTCATATGCTTAGAGTATTTTGCTTAGAATTTTATCTTTTCATTGTTTTCTTTCTACAAATTGCTTCGTTATTACCATCTTGAGGTTGTAACTGATGGACTCCAATTCTTCGCTGTCACCAAGACCTCCTTACGTAAGAGTATGGACATGATGGGTTATGTAGGTACATTATCTTCTACCCAGTCTTTGTCATCGTCACAAATACTTAATGGCCACTGTTGTAGAGGAACCTCAAGCTCCAGCAGGGTTGTTCTCCCTGTTCTCGGAATGCCTGCCCCTCCTTTATTCCCGCACATTTGCTTTTGTCCCCTTTTTCCTCCGCCTTTCTGCCTGCGAACTAGAAATGTGGTCATCCTTTAAGATTCTTTGTGCTATGCCTCTGAGACGCTTTCCTGATCACCTCGGCTCAGTGGACTTCTCCTGATACATGAAACTTGACCTTGAAGTCTCACTGTGCTTTGTATGGTGTTTGGGTTTTTTCTACCCTCAAATATTGAAAGTTTCTTGAAGGCAAGGATGAGGTCTTGCATGCTTTCAGAAACTTTTATAAACACTCAAACATGGTCAAAGTTTAGAAATCTTTCTTAGTGAAGTGGTTGAGTCAACGTCAAATCAGGTGGGAAGGGAGTCTGCTGAAACCATAACACTGGACTGTTTGAAACTATCCTTGATATGTTGAATGGACCTAATAAATTTATTAATTGACACATTTTATTTTATTTTATATATATATGAAATTTATTGACAAATTGGTTTCCATACAACACCCAGTGCTGATCCCAAAAGGTGCCCTCCTCAATACCCATCACCCACCCTCCCCTCCGTCCCACCCCCCATCAACCCTCAGTTTGTTCTCAGTTTTTAACAATCTCTTATGCTTGGGCTCTCTCCCACTCTAACCTCTTTTTTTTTTTCCTTCCCCTCCCCCATGTGTTCCTGTTAAGTTTCTCAGTATCCACATAAGAGTGAAACCATATGGTATCTGTCTTTCTCTGTATGGCTTATTTCACTTAGCATTACACTCTCCAGTTCCATCCACTTTGCTACAAAAGGCCATATTTCATTTTTTCTCATTGCCACGTAGTATTCCATTGTGTATATATACCACAATTTCTTTATCCATTCATCAGTTGATGGACATTTAGGCTCTTTCCATAATTTGGCTATTGTTGAGAGTGCTGCTATGAACATTGGGGTACAAGTGCCCCTATGCATCAGTACTCCTGTATCCCTTGGATAAATTCCTAGCAGTGCTATTGCTGGGTCATAGGGTAGGTCTATTTTTAATTTTCTGAGGAACCTCCACACTGCTTTCCAGAGCGGCTGCACCAATTTGCATTCCCACCAACAGTGCAAGAGGGTTCCCGTTTCTCCACATCCTCTCCAGCATCTATAGTCTCCTGATTTGTTCATTTTGGCCACTCTGACTGGCGTGAGGTGATACCTGAGTGTGGTTTTGATTTGTATTTCCCTGATAAGGAGCGACGCTGAACATCTTTTCATGGGCCTGTTGGTCATCTGGATGTCTTCTTTAGAGAAGTGTCTATTCATGTTTTCTGGGCATTTCTTCACTGGGTTATTTGTTTTTCGGGTGTGGAGGTTGGTGAGCTCTTTATAGATTTTAGATACTAGCCCTTTGTCCGATATGTCATTTGCAAATATCTTTTCCCATTCCGTTGGTTGCCTTTTAGTTTTGTTGGTTGTTTCCTTGGCTGTGCAGAAGCTTTTTATCTTCATAAGGTCCCAGTAATTCACTTTTGCTTTTAATTCCCTTGCCTTTGGGGATGTGTCGAGTAAGAGATTGCTACGGCTGAGGTCAGAGGGGTCTTTTCCTGCTTTCTCCTCTAAGGTTTTGATGGTTTCCTGTCTCACATTTAGGTCCTTTATCCATTTTGAGTTTATTTTTGTAAATGGTGTGAGAAAGTGGTCTAGTTTCAACCTTCTGCATGTTGCTGTCCAGTTCTCCCAGCACCATTTGTTAAAGAGGCTGTCTTTTTTCCATTGGATGTTCTTTCCTGCTTTGTCAAAGATGAGTTGGCCATACGTTTGTGGGTCTAGTTCTGGGGTTTCTATTCTATTCCATTGGTCTGTGTGTCTGTTTTTGTGCCAATACCATGCTGTCTTGATGATGACAGCTTTGTAGTAGAGGCTAAAGTCTGGGATTGTGATGCCTCCTGCTTTGGTCTTCTTCTTCAAAATTCCTTTGGCTATTCGGGGCCTTTTGTGGTTCCATATGAATTTTAGGATTGCTTGTTCTGGTTTCGAGAAGGATGCTGGTGCAATTTTGATTGGGATTGCATTGAATGTGTAGATAGCTTTGGGTAGTATTGACATTTTGACAATATTTATTTTTCCAATCCATGAGCAGGGAATGTCTTTCCATTTCTTTAAATCTTCTTCAATTACCTTCATAAGCTTTCTATAGTTTTCAGCATACAGATCCTTTACATCATTGGTTAGATTTATTCCTAGGTATTTTATGCTTCTTGGTGCAATTGTGAATGGGATCAGTTTCTTTATTTGTCTTTCTGTTGCTTCATTGTTAGTGTATAAGAATGCAACTGATTTCTGTACATTGATTTTGTATCCTGCAACTTTGCTGAATTCATGTATCAGTTCTAGTAGACTTTTGGTGGAGTCTATCGGATTTTCCATGTACAATATCATGTCATCTGCAAAAAGCGAAAGCTTGACTTCATCTTTGCCAATTTGGATGCCTTTGATTTCCTTTTGTTGTCTGATTGCTGATGCTAGAACTTCCAGCACTATGTTAAACAACAGCGGTGAGAGTGGGCATCCCTGTCGTGTTCCTGATCTCAGGGAAAAAGCTCTCAGTTTTTCCCCGTTGAGGATGATGTGAGCTGTGGGCTTTTCATAAATGGCTTTTATGATCTTTAAGTATGTTCCTTCTATCCCGACTTTCTCAAGGGTTTTTATTAAGAAAGGGTGCTGGATTTTGTCAAAGGCCTTTTCTGCATCGATTGACAGGATCATATGGTTCTTCTCCTTTTTTTTGTTAATGTGATGTATCACGTTGATTGATTTGCGAATGTTGAACCAGCCCTGCATCCCAGGAATGAATCCCACTTGATCATGGTGAATAATTCTTTTTATATGCTGTTGAATTCGATTTGCTAGTATCTTATTGAGAATTTTTGCATCCATATTCATCAGGGATATTGGCCTGTAGTTCTCTTTTTTTACTGGGTCTCTGTCTGGTTTAGGAATCAAAGTAATACTGGCTTCATAGAATGAGTCTGGAAGTTTTCCTTCCCTTTCTATTTCTTGGAATAGCTTGAGAAGGATAGGTATTATCTCTGCTTTAAACGTCTGGTAGAACTCCCCTGGGAAGCCATCTGGTCCTGGACTCTTATTTGTTGGGAGATTTTTGATAACCGATTCAATTTCTTCCCTGGTTATGGGTCTGTTCAAGCTTTCTATTTCCTCCTGATTGAGTTTTGGAAGAGTGTGGGTGTTCAGGAATTTGTCCATTTCTTCCAGGTTGTCCAATTTGTTGGCATATAATTTTTCATAGTATTCCCTGATAATTGTTTGTATCTCTGAGGGATTGGTTGTAATAATTCCATTTTCATTCATGATTTTATCTATTTGGGTCATCTCCCTTTTCTTTTTGAGAAGCCTGGCTAGAGGTTTGTCAATTTTGTTTATTTTTTCAAAAAACCAACTCTTGGTTTCGTTGATCTGCTCTACAGTTTTTTTAGATTCTATATTGTTTATTTCTGCTCTGATCTTTATTATTTCTCTTCTTCTGCTGGGTTTAGGCTGCCTTTGCTGTTCTGCTTCTATTTCCTTTCGGTGTGCTGTTAGATTTTGTATTTGGGATTTTTCTTGTTTCTTGAGATAGGCCTGGATTGCAATGTATTTTCCTCTCAGGACTGCCTTCGCTGCGTCCCAAAGCGTTTGCATTGTTGTATTTTCATTTTCGTTTGTTTCCATATATTTTTTGATTTCTTCTCTAATTTCCTGGTTGACCCACTCATTCGTTAGTAGGGTGTTCTTTAACCTCCATGCTTTTGGAGGTTTTCCAGACTTTTTCCTGTGGTTGATTTCAAGTTTCATAGCATTGTGGTCTGAAAGTATGCATGGTATAATTTCAATTCTTGTAAACTTATGAAGGGCTGTTTTGTGACCCAGTATATGATCTATCTTGGAGAATGTTCCATGTGCACTCGAGAAGAAAGTATATTCTGTTGCTTTGGGATGCAGAGTTCTAAATATATCTGTCAAGTCCATCTGATCCAGTGTCTCATTCAGGGCCCTTGTTTCTTTATTGACCGTGTGTCTAGATGATCTATCCATTTCTGTAAGTGGGGTGTTAAAGTCCCCAGCAGTTACCACATTCTTATCAATAAGGTTGCTTCTGTTTATGAGTAATTGTTTTATATATTTGGGGGCTCCGGTATTCGGCGCATAGACATGTATAATTGTTAGCTCTTCCTGATGGATAGACCCTGTAACTATTATATAATGTCCTTCTTCATCTCTTGTTACAGCCTTTAATTTAAAGTCTAGTTTGTCTGATATAAGTATGGCTACTCCAGCTTTCTTCTGGCTTCCAGTAGCATGATAAATAGTTCTCCACCCCTCACTCTGAATCTAAAGGTGTCCTCAGGTCTAAAATGAGTCTCTTGTAGACAGCAAATAGATGGGTCTTGTTTTTTTATCCATTCTGATACCCTATGTCTTTTGGTTGGCGCATTTAATCCATTTACATTCAGTGTTATTATAGAAAGATACGGGTTTAGAGTCATTGTGATGTCTGTATGTTTTATGCTTGTAGTGATGTGTCTGGTACTTTGTCTCACAGGGTCCCCCTTAGGATCTCTTGTAGGGCTGGTTTAGTGGTGACAAATTCCTTCAGTTTTTGTTTGTTTGGAAGACCTTTATCTCTCCTTCTATTCTAAATGACAGACTTGCTGGATAAAGGATTCTCGGCTGCATATTTTTGCTGTCTAGCACCCTGAAAATCTCGTGCCAATTCTTTCTGGCCTGCCAAGTTTCAAAAGAGAGATCAGTCACGAGTCTTATAGGTCTCCCTTTATATGTGAGGGCACGTTTACCCCTTGCTGCTTTCAGAATTTTCTCTTTATCCTTGTATTTTGCCAGTTTCACTATGATATGTCGTGCAGAAGATCGATTCAAGTTATGTCTGAAGGGAGTTCTCTGTGCCTCTTGGAATTCAATGCCTTTTTCCTTCCCCAGTTCAGGGAAGTTCTCAGCTATTATTTCTTCAAGTACCCCTTCAGCACCTTTCCCTCTCTCTTCCTCCTCTGGGATACCAATTATGCGTATATTATTTCTTTTTAGTGTATCACTTAGTTCTCTAATTTTCCCCTCATACTCCTGGATTTTTTTATCTCTCTTTTTCTCAGCTTCCTCTTTTTCCATAACTTTATCTTCTAGTTCACCTATTCTCTCCTCTGCCTCTTCCATCCGAGCCGTGGTGGTTTGCATTTTGTTTTCCATTTCCTTTAAAGCGTTTTTCAGCTCCTCGTGACTGTTCCTTAGTCCCTTGATCTCTGTAGCAAGAGATTCTCTGCTGTCCTGTATGCTGTTTTCCAGCCCAGCGATTAATTTTATGACTATTATTCTAAATTCACTTTCTGTTATATTATTTAAATCCTTTTTGATCAGCTCATTTGCTGTTGTTATTTCCTGGAGATTCTTCTGAGGGGAATTCTTCCGCTTGGTCATTTTGGATAGTCCCTGGTGTGGTGAGGGCCTGCAGGGCACTTCCCTTGTGCTGTGGTGTATAACTGGAGTTGGTGGGTGGGGCCGCAGTCCGACCTGATGTCTGCCCCCAGCCCACCGCTGGGGCCACAGTCAGACTGGTGTGTGCCTTCTCTTCCCCTCTCTTAGGGGCGGGATTCACTGTGGGGTGGCGTGGCCCGTCTGGGCTACTTGCACACTGCCAGGCTTGTGATGCTGGGGATCTGGCGTATTAGCTGGGGTGGGAAGGCAAGGTGCACGGCGGCAGGGGGGGCAGGCTTAGCTCGCTTCTCCTTAGGTGATCCACTTCAGGAGGGGCCCTGTGGCAGCCGGAGGGAGTCAGATCGCTGCCGGAGGTTTGGCTCCACAGAAGCACAGACTTGGGTGTTCGCGCGTAGCGAGCAATTTCCCTGGCCGGAGCCGGTTCCCTTTGGGATTTTGGCTGGGGGATGGGCGGGGGAGATGGCGCTGGCTAGCGCCTTTGTTCCCCGCCAAACTGAGCTCTGTCGTCCAGGGGCTCCGCAGCTCACCCTCCCTTTGTCCTCCAGCCTTCCCGCTTTCCGAGCAGAGCTGTTAACTTATGACCTCCCAGACGCTAAGTCGCGCTTGCTGTCGGAACACAGTCCGTCAGGCCCCTCCGCTTTTGCAAGCCGGACTCGGGGGCTCTGCTTGGCCGGCGAGCCGCCCCTCTGCCCCGGCTCCCTCCCGCCAGTCCGTGGAGCGCGCACCGCCTCGCCGCCCTTCCTACCCTCTTCCATGGGCCTCTCGTCTGCACTTGGGTCCGGTGACTCTGTTCTGCTAATCCTCTGGCGGTTTTCTGGGTTATTTAGGCAGGTGTAGGTGGAATCTAAGTGATCAGCAGGACGCGCGGTGAGCCCAGCGTCCTCCTACGCCGCCATCTTCCCACCTGGAAGTGATTTTTAAAAAAGTGAAAGCTATGGAACTGAAAAATACAATAACTCAAATAACATTTACTAGATTAACTCAGTAGGTTAGAAATAGAAGAAGGAATCAGTGAACTTGAAGGTAAGTCAAGGGAAATGTGCCAAGCCAAAGAATAGAGAGGGGAGAAAAATGGGACACCAATCAGTAGAGCACTGTGTGACAATATCAGGTGCTCCAACATAATTATGTAACACATGTATAACAGGTGTCCCAGGTGGAGAGGAGGGAGAAAAAGGGACAAAATATTACTGAACAAGTGGTTTACATACCAGATTTGATGAAAATTATCTGAAAGATCCAAAAAGTTGAAATAACTTCAATTTGGATGAACACAAAGAGGAACACAATTGGACAAGTAGTAGTTACACTATTGAAAAATAAAGATAGTATTTTGAGAATAGAAAGAAGAAGCCTCTTATCACATATAGGGCAAGAATAATGTGACGAATGGCTGATTTCTCATCAGAAACAATGGAAGCCCGAGGAGGGTGTAGTGATAAATCCCAAGTGCTGAAAAAAACCATCAACTAAGAATTCTGTGTCCAAGAAAACTCTCCTTTAAAAATGAAGATGCAGGGAGGGGAAGATGGCGGTGTAGGAGGACGCTGGGCTCACCGCGCGACCTGCTGATCACTTAGATTCCACCTACACCTGCCTAAATAACCCAGAAACCCGCCAGAGGATTAGCAGAACGGAGTCCCCGGAGCCAAGTGCAGACGGGAGGCCCACGGAAGAGGGTAGGAAGGGTGGTGAGGCGGTGCACGCTCCACCGACTGGCGGGAGGGAGCCGGGGCGGAGGGGCGGCTCGCCGGCCAAGCAGAGACCCTGAGTCTGGCTGGCAAAAGCGGAGGGGCCTGAAGGACTGTGTTCCGACAGCAAGCGCGACTTAGCGTCTGGGAGGTCATAAGTTAACAGCTCTGCTCGGAAAGCAGGAAGGCTGGAAGACAAAGGGAGGGAGAGCTGCGGAGCCCCTGGACGACAGAGCTCAGTTTGGTGGGGAACAAAGGCGCTCGCCAGCCCCATCTCCCCTGACCATCCCACAGCCAAAATCCCAAAGGGAACCAGTTCCTGCCAGGGAAATTGCTCGCTCCCCGCAAACACCCAACTCTATGCTTCTGCGGGGCCAAACCTCCGGCAGCGGATCTGACTCACTCCGGCTACCACAGGGCCCCTCCTGAAGTGGATCACCTAAGGAGAAGCGAGCTAAGCCTGCCCCCCCTGCCGCCGTGCACCTTGCCTACCCACCCCAGCTAATACGCCAGATCCCCAGCATCACAAGCCTGGCAGTGTGCAAGTAGCCCAGATGGGCCACACCACCCCACAGTGAATCCCGCCCCTAAGAGAGGGGGAGAGAAGGCACACACCAGTCTGACTGTGGCCCCAGCGGTGGGCTGGGGGCAGACATCAGGTCGGACTGCGGCCCCGCCCACCAACTCCAGTTATACACCACAGCACAGGGGAAGTGCCCTGCAGGTCCTCACCACACCAGGGACTATCCAAAATGACCAAGCGGAAGAATTCCCCTCAGAAGAATCTCCAGGAAATAACAACAGCAAATGAGCTGGTCAAAAAGGATTTAAATAATATAACAGAAAGTGAATTTAGAATAATAGTCATAAAATTAATCGCTGGGCTGGAAAACAGTATACAGGACAGCAGAGAATCTCTTGCTACAGAGATCAAGGGACTAAGGAACAGTCACGAGGAGCTGAAAAACGCCTTAAATGAAATGCAAAACAAAATGCAAACCACCACGGCTCGAATGGAAGAGGCAGAGGAGAGAATAGGTGAACTAGAAGATAAAGTTATGGAAAAAGAGGAAGCTGAGAAAAAGAGAGATAAAAAAATCCAGGAGTATGAGGGGAAAATTAGAGAACTAAGTGATACACTAAAAAGAAATAATATACGCATAATTGGTATCCCAGAGGAGGAAGAGAGAGGGAAAGGTGCTGAAGGGGTACTTGAAGAAATCATAGATGAGAACTTCCCTGAACTGGGGAAGGAAAAAGGCATTGAAATCCAAGAGGCACAGAGAACTCCCTTCAGACGTAACTTGAATCGATCTTCTGCACGACATATCATAGTGAAACTGGCAAAATACAAGGATAAAGAGAAAATTCTGAAAGCAGCAAGGGGTAAACGTGCCCTCACATATAAAGGGAGACCTATAAGACTCGTGACTGACCTCTCTTTTGAAACTTGGCAGGCCAGAAAGAATTGGCACGAGATTTTCAGGGTGCTAGACAGCAAAAATATGCAGCCGAGAATCCTTTATCCAGCAAGTCTGTCATTTAGAATAGAAGGAGAGATAAAGGTCTTCCAAACAAACAAAAACTGAAGGAATTTGTCACCACTAAACCAGCCCTACAAGAGATCCTAAGGGGGACCCTGTGAGACAAAGTACCAGACACATCACTACAAGCATAAAACATACAGACATCACAATGACTCTAAACCCGTATCTTTCTATAATAACACTGAATGTAAATGGATTAAATGCGCCAACCAAAAGACATAGGGTATCAGAATGGATAAAAAAACAAGACCCATCTATTTGCTGTCTATAAGAGACTCATTTTAGACCTGAGGACACCTTTAGATTCAGAGTGAGGGGTGGAGAACTATTTATCATGCTACTGGAAGCCAAAAGAAAGCTGGAGTAGCCATACTTATATCAGACAAACTAGACTTTAAATTAAAGGCTGTGACAAGAGATGAAGAAGGACATTATATAACAGTTACAGGGTCTATCCATCAGGAAGAGCTAACAATTATAAATGTCTATGCGCCGAATACCGGAGCCCCCAAATATATAAAACAATTACTCATAAACAGAAGCAACCTTATTGATAAGAATGTGGTAATTGCTGGGGACTTTAACACCCCACTTACAGAAATGGATAGATCATCTAGACACACGGTCAATAAAGAAACAAGGGCCCTGAATGAGACATTGGATCAGATGGACTTGACAGATCTATTTAGAACTCTGCATCCCAAAGCAACAGAATATACTTTCTTCTCGAGTGCACATGGAACATTCTCCAAGATAGATTATATACTGGGTCACAAAACAGCCCTTCATAAGTTTACAAGAATTGAAATTATACCATGCATACTTTCAGACCACAATGCTATGAAGCTTGAAATCAACCACGGGAAATAGTCTGGAAGACCTCCAAAAGCATGGAGGTTAAAGAACACCCTACTAACGAATGAGTGGGTCAACCAGGAAATTAGAGAAGAAATCAAAAAATATATGGAAACAAACGAAAATGAAAATACAACAATCCAAACGCTTTGGGACGCAGCGAAGGCAGTCCTGAGAGGAAAATACATTGCAATCCAGGCCTACATCAAGAAACAAGAAAAATCCCAAATACAAAATCTAACAGCACACCGAAAGGAAATAGAAGCAGAACAGCAAAGGCAGCCTAAACCCAGCAGAAGAAGAGAAATAATAAAGATCAGAGCAGAAATAAACAATATAGAATCTAAAAAAACTGTAGAGCAGATCAACGAAACCAAGAGTTGGTTTTTTGAAAAAATAAACAAAATTGACAAACCTCTAGCCAGGCTTCTCAAAAAGAAAAGGGAGATGACCCAAATAGATAAAATCATGAATGAAAATGGAATTATTACAACCAATCCCTCAGAGATACAAACAATTATCAGGGAATACTATGAAAAATTATATGCCAACAAATTGGACAACCTGGAAGAAATGGACAAATTCCTGAACACCCACACTCTTCCAAAACTCAATCAGGAGGAAATAGAAAGCTTGAACAGACCCATAACCAGGGAAGAAATTGAATCGGTTATCAAAAATCTCCCAACAAATAAGAGTCCAGGACCAGATGGCTTCCCAGGGGAGTTCTACCAGACGTTTAAAGCAGAGATAATACCTATCCTTCTCAAGCTATTCCAAGAAATAGAAAGGGAAGGAAAACTTCCAGACTCATTCTATGAAGCCAGTATTACTTTGATTCCTAAACCAGACAGAGACCCAGTAAAAAAAGAGAACTACAGGCCAATATCCCTGATGAATATGGATGCAAAAATTCTCAATAAGATACTAGCAAATCGAATTCAACAGCATATAAAAAGAATTATTCACCATGATCAAGTGGGATTCATTCCTGGGATGCAGGGCTGGTTCAACATTCGCAAATCAATCAACGTGATACATCACATTAACAAAAAAAAAGAGAAGAACCATATGATCCTGTCAATCGATGCAGAAAAGGCCTTTGACAAAATCCAGCACCCTTTCTTAATAAAAACCCTTGAGAAAGTCGGGATAGAAGGAACATACTTAAAGATCATAAAAGCCATTTATGAAAAGCCCACAGCTCACATCATCCTCAACGGGGAAAAACTGAGAGCTTTTTCCCTGAGATCAGGAACACGACAGGGATGCCCACTCTCACCGCTGTTGTTTAACATAGTGCTGGAAGTTCTAGCATCAGCAATCAGACAACAAAAGGAAATCAAAGGCATCCAAATTGGCAAAGATGAAGTCAAGCTTTCGCTTTTTGCAGATGACATGATATTGTACATGGAAAATCCGATAGACTCCACCAAAAGTCTACTAGAACTGATACATGAATTCAGCAAAGTTGCAGGATACAAAATCAATGTACAGAAATCAGTTGCATTCTTATACACTAACAATGAAGCAACAGAAAGACAAATAAATAAAATGATCCCATTCACAATTGCACCGAGAAGCATAAAATACCTAGGAATAAATCTAACCAAAGATGTAAAGGATCTATATGCTGAAAGCTATAGAAAGCTTATGAAGGTAATTGAAGAAGATTTAAAGAAATGGAACGACATTCCCTGCTCATGGATTGGAAAAATAAATATTGTCAAAATGTCAATACTACCCAAAGCTATCTACACATTCAATGCAATCCCAATCAAAATTGCACCAGCATTCTTCTCGAAACTAGAACAAGCAATCCTAAAATTCATATGGAACCACAAAAGGCCCCGAATAGCCAAAGGAATTTTGAAGAAGACCAAAGCAGGAGGCATCACAGTTCCAGACTTTAGACTCTACTACAAAGCTGTCATCATCAAGACAGCATGGTATTGGCACAAAAACAGACACATAGACCAATGGAATAGAATAGAAACCCCAGAACTAGACCCACAAACGTATGGCCAACTCATCTTTGACAAAGCAGGAAAGAACATCCAATGGAAAAAAGACAGCCTCTTTAACAAATGGTGCTGGGAGAACTGGACAGCAACATGCAGAAGGTTGAAACTAGACCACTTTCTCACACCATTTACAAAAATAAACTCAAAATGGATAAAGGACCTAAATGTGAGACAGGAAACCATCAAAACCTTAGAGGAGAAAGCAGGAAAAGACCCCTCTGACCTCAGCCGTAGCAATCTCTTACTCGACACATCCCCAAAGGCAAGGGAATTAAAAGCAAAAGTGAATTACTGGGACCTTATGAAGATAAAAAGCTTCTGCACAGCCAAGGAAACAACCAACAAAACTAAAAGGCAACCAACGGAATGGGAAAAGATATTTGCAAATGACATATCGGACAAAGGGCTAGTATCTAAAATCTATAAAGAGCTCACCAACCTCCACACCCGAAAAACAAATAACCCAGTGAAGAAATGCCCAGAAAACATGAATAGACACTTCTCTAAAGAAGACATCCAGATGGCCAACAGGCCCATGAAAAGATGTTCAGCGTCGCTCCTTATCAGGGAAATACAAATCAAAACCACACTCAGGTATCACCTCACGCCAGTCAGAGTGGCCAAAATGAACAAATCAGGAGACTATAGATGCTGGAGAGGATGTGGAGAAACGGGAACCCTCTTGCACTGTTGGTGGGAATGCAAATTGGTGCAGCCGCTCTGGAAAGCAGTGTGGAGGTTCCTCAGAAAATTAAAAATAGACCTACCCTATGACCCAGCAATAGCACTGCTAGGAATTTATCCAAGGGATACAGGAGTACTGATGCATAGGGGCACTTGTACCCCAATGTTCATAGCAGCGCTCTCAACAATAGCCAAATTATGGAAAGAGCCTAAATGTCCATCAACTGATGAATGGATAAAGAAATTATGGTATATATACACAATGGAATACTACGTGGCAATGAGAAAAAATGAAATATGGCCTTTTGTAGCAAAGTGGATGGAACTGGAGAGTGTAATGCTAAGTGAAATAAGCCATACAGAGAAAGACAGATACCATATGGTTTCACTCCTATGTGGATCCTGAGAAACTTAACAGGAACCCACGGGGGAGGGGAAGGAAAAAAAAAAAGAGGTTAGAGTGGGAGAGAGCCAAAGCCTAAGAGACTGTTAAAAACTGAGAATAAACTGAGGGTTGATGGGGGGTGGGAGGGAGGGGAGGGTGGGTGATGGGTATTGAGGAGGGCACCTTTTGGGATGAGCACTGGGTGTTGTATGGAAACCAATTTGTCAATAAATTTCATATATATATATATATATATATATATATATATATATATATATATATATATATATATATATATATATATATATATATATATATATATATAAATAAATAAAATCTTAAAAAAAATTAAAAAATAAAAATGAAGATGCAGAAATTAGGCTGTTTCAGTCGCCCTGCTACTCTTCGCTGGTGAGGGATTCACCACGTGCGGAGAAAGATTCTTGGTGGCCAGACAGCAGGCGCAGGTTTTCACAATTGTGGTCGAACTTGGAGGCTAAAGAATTGTACTTCTAGTGTGAAATGGCGGCTGTGCTGCTGAACTCCATCACGGGGAAACCCGCGGAAATGCACTGGGGAGGCAGTGTGGGGTGTGTCTGTACACTCTGGGAGGAAGCCAGGTGACATCCCGGAGGAGGAGACTGAGCAGGTACCCCGAGGTTCTGAGCTGACTGTGCTAAATTCTGCCCGCTTGGCTGCACACCTGCATTTCACACATTGGTCCTCGGCACATTGAATCTCTGTGTGGCCAGCGTCGTGGGACACCTGGATCAGAAACCGTGGCGGTGGGGACACCATTCCTGTGCACGTGCCGTGTGCCGGTCTCCGGGCTGAGCATGGCACAGAGGTCATCCTCACTTTCAAACTGATGATGGGCACGCTGAGACATCAACTGCCCTCCAACGTCACCCGTGCACTTGAAAGTGGCTGCAGTGTTGGGCCTCGTCTGGGGCACCTGCTTCCCGGGATCACTGGCTGTGCTGTCAGGCAGTCTGGGAACAAAGCCTGGTGTCGGCACTAACGGGTGACAGGGGCTTGGACACCTGCTTGGCCTCTCTGCACCGCAGCCTTCTTGCCCACAGGTGACGCCATAGGGGTTCCGTTGGGAAACAGAGATGGTGTGAGTCTGTGGGCTCTAAGGGGTTCCTTTTCTTCTCTGCACCCCCACCCCCTTCCTGGGTGTCTTGGCCCTTAAGGAGATCAGGAAGAAATGGAGACTTTTTGCCGTGGGATATGATGGCTTACCAGGGCAGGATTCGGAGACTCGGGAGTTTGGCCAAGAGTTTGGCCACATGCCGACCAAGGGGTGCAGGCCACCTTTCGAAAATGTTCGGCCTCTCCAGGCCACCCTGACAGCGGTGTGAAATCCAAGAACAGGCACAAAGTCATTACCAGGACTTTCAAAATAAGATCTTCAAGGAAGTAAATAAGACTAGGTCTCCGAACAGAAGGACCCCATCCCCTTCTCCACAGCCTTTGGGGTCTTCATGGCCAGATAAAGGGGTTTGCCTTTGGGCAAGCTTGACCTCCCGCTGCCCATGGACCGTCCAAGTGGCACAACCACACAGCTTGGAATCCCTTACCGCCCCTGACATGCCACACTGGGTGCCCCCGCTGGCCGTGCTCCGCCTGACCCCTGCATTCTCAGATGCTCGAAGACGACAGATGGTGCCGGCCGCTAAGAGGACGGAGTGTTTCCTCTGTGCGCCAGACACAGGAGGCCAGGCGCATGCTCCTGCCTCAGCTTTGCCACTAACCGTCTGGTCCACCTCCGTGAGTCCTGTCCCCCGGCGAGACAGCTTCCCCGCCCCAGAACTGAGCCGTCTGATCGCAGTCAGATCACCCAAAGCATGCAGCCCTTGTCGGGCGGTCACGGCCACACTGCCCGCAGCCACACATGTGCTGCATCCAAGGTGCCACGTGCATTCGCTCACTTCCTCCCGTGGCGAGGGTGATACCGCTCAACAAATGTTTTATCTTTTCTATTTGCAATAATGCCGCCGGCATGCACGACAGAATGATGATTTGGGGCAGCTTCATTGCTTAAAGGAAAATGTTCAGTGATTTTCGGTCCGATGGGTGAAAACACAGGTACTTAAATGTTAAATGTTCCTCGTCAGGTCCTACCTACGTTTTGAGTTAGCCTAGCAAGTGGCTTTCTTACACTGTATAAAAATACACCTGCTGGACCCCCATGGTCCCTTCTTATAGGGTCCTCAGCCTCGGCACTGCTGATGGTGGGGTCCAGACGGTCTCTCTTGGGTGTGGGGAGGTCATCTGGTGTGCTGTGTGACGTTTAGCAGTGTCCCTGGCCTCCACCTGCTATGTGCCAATGGCAACACCCAAAAGTGTCTCCAAACATTGTCAGATGTCCCCCGGGGTGAGGGGGAAATTCACTGCCCATTGAGAACTGCTCCCCAGCACCAACTCCCCCAAATGTAGATGGAGTGAAGCATGATTGCTATGATAGAGATTTTGGTTGTTTCCGTTTTTAATTAAAAATTCTAACCTCAACCAAGAGATGCCATCAAAATGTCGACAAAATTGACTTCTTCAAAACTTTTGCTTTCCTCCCATTTACTTTATCTCCTTTGAATGTGATTCTCTGACATTTACAAGCATTTGGTCAGCATGGATGCGGGTAATTACCTGCGGACCTCAAGCCGTCCGTGATCGGGAGAGGACACCTTTGCTTACGGGGTGGTGCTGAGCAAGGCTGTCTCATCTTGGGTAGACGGATGTTGCCCTTGATTACATTTGAAGAAGCAAGGACAGCTGTGATTTGATTATCTGGATGGAGCGGGTGTACCATAGGTGATCTTATTCTCTCAAACCAAGGACTTGTTGCGATAAGTAAAAAGAAGAGTAACGTTTGGCTGAAGGCAGTGTAGTGTGATGGAAATTAATGGCACTGCCCGACTAGATGGCCGGGCACATCTTTCTCTGGCTGCTGTGTTTTCTTAGGCATGCATTTGTGGTAACCTGCGTGACCCTGACTGCTCCATGGAGCCCTCATCCCTGCCCCTCTGAAATAGATTTGGCACATGGATGAGATGGAAATGCAGGCGCTCCTATGTGCTAGGTGTTGGCCACTGAAAACTCACCTATGCTCACAGAGGGCTTAACTAAGATTGCAGAAGAGAACAACACAGTCCTGAATCTGCCGCTCCTGTATTGCTCAAACCCAAAGAATGACCAAGATCCCGAAGCACTGGGAAAGCCAGAGGAGGGGAAGGCATCCGTGGTTCAGCAGAATGCCCGCATGAGTGTATCTGGCTCATTTTCTCCCACTGACCTCGTCTGTGAGAGTTTCTCTCTGTGGATACATCTGGAGCCCGAGAAAGACAATTTGGAGTGTCCTGTCTCTTGCAGGAACTCGCGGGAGAAGGCTTGGTGTGGGCAGGAAGGACTCAGCTCAACCTGGAGGAGTGAATCTAAGCTGTTCCCTGCAGACGAGAAAAGTGCCACCGAATATTTGTCACCCAGATGACAGCCGCCCCAGGCACCATGTGGGGGACACGGGTTAATGCTGGGGGCATGAATGAATACATGGGCGAGGCGGTGAGGAAATCAGTAAATCGCCTGTGGTGTTCATTTCAGTGAAATCCACCCTGGAAAAATGAAGGCGATGGTTAACAATAGCCAAAGAAGAGCCGCAAAGGCATGCAAGTTACTACGGGCTAAGCACCATTTTCAGGGCTTTCCACACAGTTACTCACTTAAGCCTGGTCAGCGCCCTATGCGCCAAGCACTAGCAATATCACATTCTGAAGACGGAAACAGCGAGGCACAGAGAGGCTGCGTCACTAGCCCAAGGTCACAGAGCTGGGGAATAGCAGTACAGGATCGAGAATCCCGGGGCGTCCCCCACCCGGAGGCTGCGCTCTAACCCTGTTCCGTATTTCCTCTCTGTTAACGGGATATGGGGGCACGCGGGTGGCTCAGTCGGCTGAGCGTCCGACTTCAGCTCGGGTCATGATCTCACGGTTGGTGAGTTCGAGCCCCGCACCCGGCTCTGTGCCGACAGCTCGGCGCCTGGTGCCTGCTTCCAAATCTGGGTCTCCCTCTCTCTCTGACCCATCCCCACTCACGCTCTGTCTCTCTCTGTCTTAAAAATAAACAAAAACATTAAAAAAATTAAAGTGATATGGCATTATTTGCTGTACCTAAACAAGCCTGGGTTCTGCACAAACACGGATTGATTTGTTTACTTGAGTCGTGAGGTCTCCTCTTGGAGGTTTATGACAATTAGCTGGGAAGTGTCTGAAGCAGAGCTAGTGTATGTTCCTTCAGCCCCCTCTGGAAACTCACTCGGGAAAGCAAAACCGAAGTGTACAGACAGGCAAGCGGGGTTCGGTCTGCTAAAACTCGGTGTGTGGGCGTCTGCATATCCCTGCGGAACATGACGAATGCATTTCCCACGGAGGGTACCGCCTGGACTCGGAAGCCTTGTTTGGAGCACGTAACAAGCCGGGTCAAGAAGCAAAACAGCTTCCAGGGCAAGATACGCTGTGGCCTCCGGGCCCTCGGCAGCAGTTGCTATAGAAATGCCCGGGCACGTGTTCTGGTGAGCACGATGGGAATGAGATTAGTCACGATCTTTACTCCTGGTTTAGGGCTCCATTCAACACAGTGTCTCCATAGAAAGGAAACCAACCATCTCCATAAAAGTTAATCCACGATTAAGGGGGTGGAAAAAGCCAGTATATTTATAATGATACGAGAATCAGGAATGGAACATAGAGGCCTTCTGTATTTCGCTCTTTCTGCTTAAATAATGCAGCAATGGGAGAGTTTTTTGTGGGAATGTGTAATTGAATATCATTGAGTGAGGGAATTGGAACGTTTCACCCGCTCTGCTGTTGAATGACACACTCTCAGGCCAGCAGCGGACTTGTGCCAGGGCCGAGATGAGGTCTCCCTGGGAGCCCAGTGGGGAAACGGAGGCACAGTGAAGGTTGGGCACAAAGGGCAGGAACGAGGACTGTTTTGTAAATCCGAGCCCGAGGCACGGGCCCGGCGGCATGAGTGCGGAAGGTCTTCCGGCTGAGGGCAGGGGTGAGACGCACCTGTGCAGACAGTCCTTCCACACTCCGGGGTCCCTCCTCGGTGGTCAGCATGGGGCCAACCCTTTGCTGACACTGTCCGGCCCCACAGCTGGGGTTTGAATCTCATAGTAGAAGACTTTTCATTTTCGGTGGAGGATTCCCAGCCCCCATCGAGTCTCCCCAAACCCCCTGAGTGTCCTATCGTTGCTCCTGCACACATTGCTGTAAACATCACACTTTGGAACACCACTCGTAGTTGCCACACGCCTGAGCGTCGGGGTCCAGGCAGGCCCTTCCTGTGGTCGGGGTTTCCCACGGCTGCAGCCAAGGAGCAGCTGGGCCGCCCAGCTCCTAGGGAGCCCAGCTCCAAAATGTGTTCAGTTGCTTGTGGCCCCGGCTCCTGGCAGATGGCCCTCCCTGTGGGCCATTCACAACCTGGCTGTTTGCTTCTTCAGAGCCAGCACAAGCCTATTGTTCTACTGGGAGTCTCTGATGTCAGAGAAGGATGAGATGCTCTTATAAAGGACTTTCCATCACTGGGTTAGATCAGGCCCACCCAGGTCGAACTCTATTTAATTACAGCCAGCGAAATAGGGACCTTAACTGCAACCAACATCCCTTCACCGTTCTCAGGTGATATGATGTGCTCATGACAGTGACCTCCCATCCCCTTTGCCCTATTCTGCTGGTCAGAAGCAAGTCCCTGGTCGGCCTGCTCTGGAGGGGAGGGGATTTGTACAAGGGTGGGACTCATCACAGGTCACCTTCGGGTAGGTAGGTCTGCCACACCCTCTCAGCCCCGGCTCCAGATCCTTTCAGGGCACAGCGATTGGAGGAGGCCCGGAAAATTAGAAGTGTGTGTGTTTTGTTCAGTTCTGGGATTCCCAGCACCCAGGCCCGGGGGCCCCAGATGGTCCTTCAGCCTCCTTCCACTTTGGTTCCCTGCTTAGGTGCTCCAAGGAGGCAGAGGCTACATGTCCCACAGAGGGGGCCCTGGACCACTCCCCCCACCCATTCTTCCATCCGTCTGGGTGTCATGGCTGACTGTGTACCTACAGTGTCTCGGTCCCTACCCTGGCCCGGAACACCACACTGGCCCCCAAGTTGCTTATAGTTCAGTGCGTGTGGTGGCGAGGGGGGACCAAGCCTGTCTTAGTTTCTGTTGGCATTACCCATGTCGCCTGGCCTGGCTCACAGAAAAGAGCATTCTATTGGTTGTCATAGCTCGGAAGTTGAGGGATGGCCTGTCTTCAGGCACAGCTGGCTCCAGGGCTCTCAGTCGTGAAAAATACGCAATCAATAAAGTTCTTTTCTGTCCCGTTCTGCTCTTCTGGCGGGTACACTGAGCCTCCTCTGCTGTGGGCTCTTAGCAAACATCACCCAGCATCTACAAACTCCCCTGACAGATTGTGACATCCTCACGCACAGACTAAGTTCACACACTCCTCAGCGGGGGACAGTGATTCACATCCCCCCCCCTCCGTTAGCTCGTTTCAGCCAAGGTTTCGCTTTGTACCCTGTCACATACTGCCCTCCACTTGAAGGTGCCAAGTCAGTTTTAGGGACAGAAAGCCAATTCAATGCATTAGCTCTATGACCAGAAATACAAGCTGCAGGCGTGGCTGGATCCAGGAGCTCTCATGATATCACTGGGGTTCTAGCTCTCTCTGTGTCTTTGCGCCGTTTCCCTCTCCTTCTCCAGATAGGCTGTCTCTCCGCGGAAAGGAAAGATGGCTGTGAGGGACGATGGCCCTGAGGCACCAGGACCAGGGCAGGGCAAATTTGCACAGAATCAAGGAGACGCTCACTCTCAGGGTGATGCCTGAGAGCTATGTCCCCCCTTACAATTTGTGTCCAGGCTACCCCCCTCCCTCGCCCTAGAGCCAGCCCTGTGCACACTTGAGCAGTTGGGCAGAAAGAGCTCTTGGTTCAAGCAGTTTCCATAGATGATAAGGAAACTCTGGTAACAAGTTTGACTGGCCCTGCCTGGGCACACGATCCCACTTGCAGTACCGCTGATCAGACAGGAGCCCTGGGCCCCCGGGAGCCAGGTCTTCTGCATCACGTTCCCTTGGGAACCACAAGTACCAGAAGGTCAGCCCCCAAAGCACAAGCTGGACGGGCAAATGTAATACGTGGTCTCTGGGGTTCCACCCGAACCCGCGAGGACCTAAGTGTACCCTATCTTTTATTACTTGGTACTGCTGCGTGCTTACAGATGTCAGCCCTTCAGTCAATCTCGGAATCCGTGAGGATGAGAGAGGTGCCTTACACCCCCACAGCGCTGAACACAGAGCCTCGTGCCTCTAGGTGCCCATGGAACCTTCCTACTATGACTTGATTCTGCACTGGGGCTGCTGAGGAAGTAGACTCTTACGCTGCCTGGTGGGAAAGCTTGACAGCCCTCCCCCCCGACTGACTAGGCTAATCCGCATCAGGGATGGGATGACACTGTTTCCATGGGTGGCCTCTTATGAGTCACATGTGCATGCGAAACGTGGCCTCCTCGCGGAGCTGCGAGAACCCAACTCTCTCTCTCTCTCTCTCTCTCTCTCCCTCTCTCTCTGTGATCCCTGCTTCGGAGAGCTTAACCCGGTGGGGGAAATGCTGGATTCTACCTTTGTGCTTTGGGAACACCAAAACCAGGCCTCATACATCCCAGAGACACCTGCTCCTTCTAGCCAATGGGAAAACTGGGCGAATGGCAGCGTGGCGGGCCTCTGGGCCTCCACTCCAGAGCGCTTGGATCAATGAGGAAATATCACTGCCTGCCTTTGCTCTCGCTGAGCAGCTCGGGGTCTTGGCTGGGTCCCAGGGAAGGCTCTCCTTCCCAAGGACACCAGGGTCTCAGCTTAACAAAGGACGGGTCTTGTCGGTGGGAAGCAAGACCAGAAGACAGCATGGTGGGGAGCTTGGCAGATGCGTCCGAACTCCGCCTTTTATGCATCCGGTCGGGGAAGCTTCTTTGAGAAAAGACTGGAGTCAGAAAGAGTAGAGGTCTCCTCCCAGGTACCAAAGGCTATGAGCTCCCGGTGGGCAGGGCTCCCTGCGACACGCACACAGGCCTACTGAAGCCCTACTGTCAAAACGCCCGACGGCTGAGAAGCAGTGCTCTTCTGACCGCTCCTCAGAATAAGTGGGATGATGCCCAGACTGGGTGGGCCTGGTTCCCAAATTGGCAGGAGCGGAGTCAGACGGGCACCGTGTACAACTGAGGGGCTTGTTACAGGGAACAGGGAGCATCGAAAAGCAAGGGGGACTCTAAAGCCGACAGAGGGGGCTCCACGGCTGACATATTTCCTGCCCTGCATCCTAAGGGAAGGATGGACTGATGCCGTCTGGCGGTCGATACCTGAGGCTTTTTTTCTGTCTCAAAATCTCAGCTCAAACGCACCCTCTCTTTTCAATTGTTATAAAGCTGAACAAAGTTTTCCTTTGCTCTAACTTTCTCGTTGATGGTCTCTGCACACGATGGAGCGTCTCTTCTCTAGGACAAGGCCTCCCCAAACTGTGTTTGCTGCCACACAGTCCCCAGTGGTGTCTTAGGTGTTTTGGTTGTCTGTTTTTTCACCAAAGGGGTGCCTTGTCTAAAAGGTCCAGGAAAAGTGGGTTAAATGAAGCAAAACCAGGGTTTGGAAATAAGAGGTTGGCAAAAATAGTAGGAAGCGCGCTGGCAGGAGAATTAGAAGTAGCCGTGGTTCAGACGTGTGATAGTGAGGAGGACACTTCAACATTCCACCGTCCTCCTCGGTCACCGACTTCTATCCCGAACTTGCACCGCTTACCAGTCAAAACAAGCTTTTGCCAACAGCCCCACTAACTCAATCACATCTGAGAATCAAGTCCTGTCCGGCCGGCAAGAGAGACGCCAGGGTCAGCCTCTCCTTGGCTCCTGGGCTGCAGGTATGCAGGCCACAGGAGACTCGGGTGTTTTCCCTTTTCTTCTTATCACAGCTTTCTCTCCAGGAGATGCTCTGGAAATGGAGCCCTTTTTGTGTCCATGCCTCCAGGTGGAGAGGTGTGCTAGGTGTAACTCGTGATTGGGTAGATTAGCATTTTGGAGCCACTGAATATTTGATTTCTCTTTTTGGGGATGACACTTTAAAGTCCGGATGACGTTCTGGGTACCTGCCCTCAAGCTCACACTAACACCCGTGGTCCTTCTGCATGTGGAGTGATCCTGGAGCATCGATCTTTCCTAATGCTCTCCCTCTTCCGCTCCCTCCCACCTCCCCCGCTTCCTCTGTCCTTCTGCGTTTCTTCTTCTCCTCTCCATTTCTTTTTCTTTCTTTCTTACTACCCTAGCCAAAAATGGCCAGACTCAGGCACTGATTGCCAAAACAAAGATGGATGGACCCTCTGAGCCGGCCAGCAAGCACTGGGTGGAAGAGTGCAAGAGCGCTGGCTGGTGGACGCCTCCCACGCGAGACAGAGACCCACAGGCCAATCCAGTCCTGTATCTGAAGAAGAAGAAAGCTAGTTTGCGGAGGCCCAACATGTCACCCAAAGTGCCTCAAAGTTTTTACATAACAGGATTCTCAACTTCATAAAAGTGGCATTTGAAGCTGCCAACAAAATTAAAAACACCAGCTCTAAAACCGAGAACGATCGTGACTCGCTCACTGTGCCACAGTGGAGTGGATCTGGAGAAAAAAACAGGGAGTAGAATGGAATTCTCGCGGTGTTTTGTGCCATCAGGGTAGATGCCATCCACCTTCTTCATGGAATGTGGTTATCCTGGGAAGCAGTATGCGGTCCCAACGGTGCCCTTAGCATCTCCGCGAGCCAGCGCCAGCTCCCCGCAGGTGGATTACGCGGACAGGACACGGCAGCGCCTTCCTCCCCTAGCTGTGCATTTACCCTTGTGCCCCGCACACAACTTCAGATCCCAGCAGATACCAAATGGAATGCCAACATTCCTCAGCAGCTTGTTTGGGGAAAGCCTAGGACTTTTAATCATATTGTCAAAACCCAAATAAGCCAATGTATCAAGTTGTGTCTCCACAGTGTGGCCTAATTACCCGAGAATCATCCCCGCCACAAAAAAATCATAGCTTGGAAAAGCACTTTTCTTAATCACATCAAACCCAGTTGGTACGCTTGCCTTGCTCATTAGAAACCAACAGTTAATAAGAAGAGGTCCCCAGATGATTTAGGGGAGAAAAAGAAATCTCTCACCCGACTTGTTTAAGGTAAAGCTAAAGAAGGCCACTGGAAATCTGGGACCAGGGCTGTGGGAGGAACCATCATTTGTTGTGACTGCTAAGGACAGTTGGAGCCGACCCACCCTGGACGGTTCTCCTGTTCTCCCAGGCCCATTAGGAACAAACAGGACAATCGACTCTTTCTCCCACACAGTTCTGCTGCTAGCTCCAATATCTGTACACAGGTTTTCTGAGCATTAAATGTAACTGAACTTCACCTAAGACAGGTTTGGGAAATTCATACGAGTGAATGTGTTTTAAAAATATTTCATAATGAGGAAACGTTGGGGCACCTGGGTGGCTCAGTCAGTTGAGCGTCTGACTTCCGCTCAGGTCATGATCTCAGTTTGTGAGTTCGAGCCCTGCGTCGGGCTCTGTGCTGACAGCTCAGAGCCTGGAGCCTGCTTTGGATTCTGTGTCTCCCTCCCTCTCTGCCCCTCCCCTGCTCATGCTCTCTCTCCATCTCTCTCTCAAAAATAAATAAACATTAAAAAGAAATTTAAATAGGAATATTTCGTAATGGGGAGATATATATGATATAATGTTAAATTCAAAAGCAGATTGGAGAGACTGCCCATCAGTGGCATAAAAAAATACATTCTTACCCCACAATTTCCTCCAAACCTACTGGAAACAAAAAGAAAATAAAAAAAATAATAATAATAGTAAGAGAAAAACAACTACATTATCAATGAAAAAGGAAATGGACCGAAACAAAAACATGACACTTAGCTGCCACATACTTTGAAATCTGGACAGAGGCAGGGAACACAGAGAAAGCTCACAGACTTCCTAAGACGGGGGTCCCCATGAGGGGGGGGTGGAATTCATGCACCAAAACCCACCAGCAAAGAGAAGTCATCCAAGTAAAACTTGAATCTCAGATAAAAAACAGACAAACAAAAAAAACAATGAATATCTTTTTGTATAAATATGTGCCAGATATTGTGTGGGTCATATTTTCACTAACAATTGTCTGCTGTTCACTTGATATTCTTGAACTGGTGTCCTGAATTGTACTAAATTGTGTCAGAACAGCAAAAGAAATCCAGCTGACCCATCAGTGAGTTTTGTTTGCTTTGCGCGGTGTTTTCAAGTTTCTAACTTACCTTCAATATATGTAAGTAAGGAGATTTCAGTTAAAAATTTAGGTCTCTGTGGGGGCGCCTGAGCGGCTCAGTCGGTTCAGTGCCCGACTCTTGGTTTTGGCTCAGGTCACCATCTCACAGTTTGTGAGTTCGAGCCGGAATCAGCCTCTGTGCCGACAATAAGGGGCCTGCTTGGGATTCTGTCTCCCTCTCTCTCCCTCCCCAACCCAATCACCTCCCCCCTTAAAATAAATAAAATAAACATTACCAAAAAAATTTAAAAACAGTTAGATTTTTGGTTCCTCCCGACACATCTGATGATATGCCCACATGGACCCCGATTCCCATCTGGCAAGACTAGGCTCGGGGTTTTCACTGTCTGCTCTGGATGCTCAGGTTTATTTCTTTGCTCTTATCCCACATAAGCCACTTAATTCACTCATATCACTGCTTAGGTCCTGGAAGCTTTGCTTTGTTTGGTGTTTGTGTTTGTTCACCTTTCCCTAGCACCTGAAGAGGCGGGTTGGCGGTACATGTAAGAATGTCCCTTTAGTGACTGGCTAGACAGCCGAGGGTCACCTTGGCCACGCGCTGAACACTTCTCAGTACCCGGCCATTGTTGTGTCTGGGCTTGAGCCACCAGACTTAGAGAATCTGCTGGAAGTCAGGAAAAGCAGGATGTGTGGCCGAGGGCCTTACGGGGAGCCCTGTTGCTGCCTTGGAAGACGTGATGAGCTGACTTGTCTCAACAAAAAGAAGAGAAAGCCAGGGAAGAGAATGGGTGGAATCTCTTAGAAGAACCAGTATGGCCCCTGGAAACAGTTTCCAGTAGCGCCACAGTCCTTCAGCCTTGTGTTTTGTCCTTCTGGTTTGTTTATTGCCTTACCTGAAATTACAAAAAAAAAAAAAATTACCATTTTTGCATTACAATAGCCTACAATCATCCATTTTTTTGCAGAAGGTAATTGTTCTCTCTCTGAGAGAGCACATAATTAGCCCATAAGCTGAAGGAAGATGCAGGATGGTTAACTTCCCTGGGTGAGAGTTCAGGGGAAAGTTTTGTTTTTTTTTAAGTTTATTTATTTATTTTGAGAGGGGGAGCCAGGATCAGGGACGAGGCAGAGAGATGGAGAGACAGAATCCCAAGCAGGATCCGGGCTGGCAGCACAAAGCCCATCGCAGGGCTCGAACTCATGAAGCCGCGAGATCATGACCCGAGGCGAAACCAAGAGTTGAATGATCACCACACCGAGCCACCCCGGTGCCCCCAGGTGAAAGTTTTTAAAACCTTTCTTTGCATTTTTCTGTATGGCTTGAATTTTATATAATAAGATGTATCGTTTTTACCAAAATATTAAAGCCATTAGTCTTAAGTGAACAGAATAAGTTACGACTATCCAAACATATAATGTACGTACCTAGAAAAACTTAAAAACCTAGATACCCCAAAATGTTAATAATGGCTGTCTCTGGGTGACGGGATTATGGATCGGTTTTGGTATCGTTTCGCGTTTTTTGGTGAGTGTTCCATACTGTCTGCAATTAGCATGCATTATACTTACATTTAAAACACGAAAATGGTGTTTCTTCACAAGAGACTGAGAACTGTTGCCACACTGAGATTCAGGCACAGCCTCTGGGTCTGACCTGGCTGTAAAAGGTGGTGAGCAGGGAAAACTTCTCGGTTCTCTTTGTTTCCTTTAATGATCCTGCTGATGGCTAAGACGCCCAAGTCGCCCTAAGAACCCATTACCCATTCTAAATGGCCCCACATAGATCAATAAATATGTCCTTTTTACGAAATTACTTCAGCTGTCTTCCTACCTACCCTCTTTTTATTTGGAGAGACCAGAAAGCTCCTGAAGCCGTCCGCCCTCCTGAAGTTAATGTATTCATTAGCTATTCATTATAATTGCCTTCCAAACGTGTCACTAATCTTAGTCTCCTAGTTACTTAATGGTTTTGATTGGCTGGAGAACACTTTTATCTGGGTTAATTTACTATTCACAGTACAGCGATGGAGTATTCATTTTGCTACCCAGATTACAGCGGTACATGGAGTTATATATCATCCACAGGAAAGCTACATGGGAGGTTAGTGTTAAAACGCCTTTCAGGCATCTTAAAGTAGAAAACAACATTCCTCCTGCGAAAACTTTGTCACGCGCCGCATTTCCTGCCCGAATTTGAAGGTGTCCATGGCCCTTCTGTGAATGGATGTGCTTCTCCACGCCCGGGAAGTACTCGCCCTGACCCCTTAGAGCGGCTCTCTCTGATTCCAGCAGGTGTGGGATCACAAGGAAAGCGTGTCCCGAAGGAGGCAAAGACGGGAGCAGCCAGAGCTCCTGGGAATGTCTAGGTTTTCTTCAACATAACCTGCCCCTGGAATTTCCTGCATCCCTTGCTCAGAACCTGACCCCCTGCCTACCAGCGTGTCCAGAGTCTGGACCCCCATCCCAGTCCAAAATCTCGTTCCTACCTTCCTGACTTCTGGTGTGCAGGCTCTATCTAGGGATTCCATTCTGCCAGGGCTTAAGACCTGTCCTGGCCGTATCTAAATGTCACTTTCCCCCCAAACCCCAAAGGACTTGGCCCCTCCTGCCTGTACTCTGAAATCAGAATCCTCTACCTAAAATTCTTTAGAAGAATGGAGACAGACGGTGTGCATAATTTAACCGGTTGAAACCGGCTTTCTCCAATCCCCCCAGAACTCCTAATACTTCCATTGGAGGCCCCACCATGAAATTATGACCCCGTTCTGCCTGCCGGCTACGTCAATGTCTGGACACAGGAACCCTGCCTCCTCCTGGCCCTGGAAGGCTATCTGCTTGATGTTGTGAAGCTAAATAGGAATGGGGAGAGGTCTACTTGCAGAGGTAAACAGAGGCTGGGCATCCAGGAGGGACCTAGACACACTTCTACGGACTGTTCTCCAACATAGAGAGTCAGTCACTCATTCCTGGGGACCTCAGCAAACCGCAAGAGGTATGGCTGATACGGGCTGGGGAGCCAAGAGTAAATGGGATGGGAGCTGAGAGCCTCGCACATCTGAGAAGATGACCCCAGGCCTCAGGTGTCTTCTGTGCAATGGGAACAAACTCTCGTACAAAACAAGGTGGCAGTGGAGCTGAAAACAGCATTTGCTTTCCCCAGAGATAGTCTCTGCAAACAACCACTTGCATTCCTTATCAGTGCCTAGAAGCCAGAGTTCGCTAGGAGTTAAAGACTGAGCTGGTGCATGAGGATAGGCACGCACATCAAGTACATTGTAGCACTGCTGCCTGGCCAGTAAAACCCCCCACCCCCCAAAACAAAAAGAACTAGAAACGAAGGGGATGTTCGTCACTGGGGTAAAGGTTGCTAAGTTATTATATAGCCACAGAGCAAGGAGTGTGCAACAATTTTTGTAAAGGGTCTTGACTTGGAGAGACTCCTAAGTGAATACGCTGTCCAGCCCATCCCTCAAAGAAATGGTGGAGAGAAATGGAAAGAAACGGTAACTCGAAGGATTTGAATGAAAACGTCGAGTCACCATTTGCCACGGGTTAGACCAGGCCAACAGGGACTCAGGAGACTTTTACTCTCTTCGTGTTATTTTTGTGTGTTCTTATGACTTTTAAATGATGAACACGAATTATTTATAAACGGAGGACAGCCACTGAGGGTGTGGGGGTAAACCCAAGATGTATCTAACAAGAGGGCAGAGAGGAGCCCGTGGACGGGGTCTTACGCCCCTCAGGCTGGGCCCCCAGAGCTGTGTTGTAGACCCAGGTGTATAACCTGCCTGTCGGGGGCTAGGGGGTGGGGGACCCTTCCAGAGTGAGGCTCTCCGGAATTCTGAATATTCAAGAGACAGAGATAAAGGGCCGGAGGCCCATCACGAGAATACAGAATGCTCGCTGACTGCAGAGTGACCATTTTCCCATCCAACCTCTTGCCCTGAGCCGTCAGCCTCTCTACCAACGATCTGGGTATTTGGGGGACCTCACATCTTGCACAAACTGAAGTACCGTTTTCATTTTGTAAACGAGAAAGCCCGATTCCCTTCGGAATAGCAATCTGAAGCAAACAGAAACATCTGTTTGAATAATGAGCTGTGTTGTTGGCATGTTCATGAGGCAGGAGGCAGGAGGCAGGAGGCAGGAGGCAGCTGGTGATCAGATACGGACATCCCGGACCCTGGCTCGGCCGCCGCAGGCAGTATGGGACGGCAGTGGGTGGGGGTTGGGGGTGTTGATTGGGGTCTGGGAAGCCTGCACACATCTCCCCGAGGCCTTCCAAGGTCCCACGCCAGCTCGGTGCCAAGATTAGCTCACCGTGGTGAGAATGATGGTGCTTTCTTGATTTTCAAGAAACCACCACATCAGACCCGACTTGTCCGCGGTCCGCTAAGTCAGCCCTCCCACCTTCGGGGAGCGATTATGGGTCCGAAGATGCATCTCAGCGGATGTTAACTGAGACAAATGTCCCGCTCTGTGCATTTTCCAATTTTAATTGAAGGAAAGTAACTAATTATCTCGGAGAAGCAGCCATTATACACTGGCTGCAGGCTGACCTTTAGCAGGAGATGCCTTAGGGCTTGTGGGGGCAGTCGATATGTTCACCAGTCATTAAAGCTCGAGATTTCCAAGGGGAGCAGACATCTCCAACCCAGGATGGGCCCCAGCACTGGCTGCAGCTGGAGGGGAAGAACGAGCCTGTCATATCCCGGAGAAATTGATCGGACGCGGTATTGATAGGTAATGACGTACAGCATCTCCCGGGGCCCCCATACCCGGGGGGAAGCGGGAAGCGTGTGTCGGTGCACTGCGGGCAGAGTGGCATGTCAGCTCATTTGCACAGCGGCCTTCGTTGGCCCAAATCAGACAGGTGTGGGGGTATATGGAGAACAAGGCCCAGTGTAAACAGATGTCTCTGGCACTTGGAGAGGCTGTGATACTGCGTGTGTGTGGAATACTGTACGCGCACATACATTTGTGACGCAGGTGAAGGGCCAGGCCCTCCTGCTGGGCCCATAAAACACAAGTGAACTCACAAAGCCTGGAAACACACCCCCTGGCCAAAATACAGAGCCACTTCTAACACTCACGAGACCAGTCTTACCTAAAATGATTTCCAAAGCAGAATTCCATGATCGCAGCAAAGGACAGAATTAACAACAATAAAAACCGAGGGACTGAGCATCAGCAGGGCTCATGTGTCCCCTTGAGTGATGTGACCCCTCAAAGGCAGTGGTAATGGGTGGGGAATGAAGCAGAGCAGGGCCCGGGCCTGGCTGCTTTGGCAACGGGCGACAAGTTCAAAGGGCACTCTTGCCTGGACATGGGACCTACCCAGTGACCAGAGCCACCCACCCCATAGTCAACAACTCCAAGGGAGGGTCCCCAGGCTTGGCGCTTTCTTCTGAATGAGGTGAAATGTTTCCCCCTCCTCCACACAGGTAGTCCAGGTGAGACCTTCCATCAGAATCACCTGCTTCTGAACCAGACCAGCCCGATCAGAATCACCAGAACCCCACCCCTCCCCCCCCAGTTCCCTGATCACGTGGCCCAAATAAACCAATTAGAATCGTGGGGACCACTTTCCCCTCTCCTTTAGAGAAGTGATTATATTTTTTTCCTCCCTCTTTACTGTCTGGACAAAAGCCAGTCTCCTTTAGCAGAGAGGGAGAGGCACAGGATAGGGGGAGTGAAGGGGGTAGATATAAACCCTTATCGGAGGGAGGCACCACACAGGAACCACAGCCCGTCAGCCCAGCTCCATCTGTAACTGCTGGGGCCGCTGCTCTGCTTTCTGGAGCCGGATTCCCCCGATCCCTGAGCGACAGGACTGGGTCCTGTCTCTTCCATCCAAACTGACCCCAAGATGCTGAAAGAAAGTGGAATGTCGTGAGGTTTGTCCTCATCGCTCACCTGTGCTGCGCAAACCCTATCCAGGAGTTTTAATCCAGTCTTGTCTTTTCTTTTTTCTTCTCTTCTCTTCTCTTCTCTTCTCTTCTCTTCTCTTCTCTTCTCTTCTCTTCTCTTCTCTTCTCTTCTCTTCTCTTCTCTTCTCTTCTCTTCTCTTCTCTTCTCTTCTCTTCTCTTCCCTTCCCTTCCCTTCCTTTCCTTTCCTTTCCTTTCCTTTCCTTTCCTTTCCTTTCCTTTCCTTTCCTTTCCTTTCCTTTCCTTTCCTTTCCTTTCCTTTCCTTTCCTTTCCTTTCCTTTCCTTTCTTTTCTTTTCCTTTCTTTTCCCTTCTCTTCCCTTCCCTTCCCTTCCCTTCCCTTCCCTTCCCTTCCCTTCCCTTCCCTTCCCTTCCCTTCCCTTCTCTTCTCTTCTCTTTTCTTTTTGTCTCTTCTTTTCTTCTCTTCTTTTCTTTTCTTATTGATTTTAAGATAGAGAGCAGGGGAGCGGCAGAGAAAGAGGGAGAGAGAATCCCAAGCAGCCTCCATACTGTCCGCACTGAGCCCAATGCAGGGCCTGAACTCAAGAACCCGGAGATCATGACCTGACCCAAAACCAAGAGTCGCCCACTTAACGGACCGAGCCACCCAGGCGCCCCTAATCCAGCCTTTCTTGTCCCTGACAGAGCCTCCAGGCCTTGCGGTGTTCACCCCATAAATGAGACCTCCCTCCGGGATGGGAAATAAAACACAACAGCTAGTAGCTATGGGAAGGGAGAAGGTAAGTGTTTCAAAACTGTGGGACCACAGAGGGCCTCCTGCCCTGGGGGCTCTGTCAGGTCAGGTGCCAGAACCCCCTGGTTGTGCCATGGGATGCGGGCCACTAGACCTCTCTGGTGGCTGGTTTTCTCCACTGCTGTGAGGGGACTGGACCTTCCTGCTTAGGGCAAGTGCACAGCTTTCCCGAGAGAAGTTCTACCATGACGTGGATCCTCAAGTCCCAGGAGTTCACGTGGTCTCATTTTTCTCACCGACCGTTTTACTGAGACAGGCTGTGTATGCCACCCCGCCCCTCACCCTGCAGGGGACGGGCAGGTTCGTCATCCCCGTCACACCAGAGGGGAAGCAGGCTGGCCCGTGCTGTTGCAGCACTCGGTGTCTTTCCTGGTCACGATGCAGAAACGGTGGTGTCTGCTCTGGCCACTGTCCTGGCCAGATCGGCACCAGCAGGTGTGGCCCCTGCACACAGTGGCAAGAGATTGCAGTCAAGATCCTGTATCTGACATAACGTTATCTCCCCCAAATTAAATCTGTGCATAGCATGCTGGCCCTGGTTGCAAAACTGGTTCTACAAGCATGCTTTCAAATCATGTCTTCCCCTTACAAAATCAAGAGCAGGCTTTCTCTTTCATCAGTAACTAACACTTGTGACCTTAAGCGGTGCACAGTACTTGAATAGCTAACTGAGGAAGAAATGAACAATAGTAATATCTGACCTTTAAAGGGCATCGGATGCCTCATAAAAACATTCAGCAAGAAAATACAGCACAAAACAGTCTGCCTATAACTTCACCACTTTGTCTGTCTTTCACTGTCTCCTTCATTTGGAATGCAAAACAAAACAAAATGTTTTCTCGGGTGTGGAAATCTGCCAACAATCTTCCAGATCGGACGTGTTCCTCTGCCTAGGGACAGGCCGGCCAGGGAGACGGGGGCCCGAGGGGTGTGGGCTCCAGGCCGGATGCTGCAGGACTCAGGGACTGTGGTGTATACGTCCCCGGCGCAACTGTGGGTTCCTACCCTGTATGGTGATGAGGACCCGGATGCTTGTGGCTGAGCAGTGCCATTTGCAGAATGAAATGGGGCCGTGCAGAGTCTGGCCCCCTGAAAACATGGACGCCACGTGGGCTCTGCGGCATTCAGACCCCAAACAGCCAGGGGAGGGCCTGGGACTCCCAGCTGGAGAGCCAGAGCCCAATCCGTGCCTGTCATTCCATGGGCTCGGGAAGCAGCTGGGGATCTTATGAAAATGCAGATTTTGAATCGGACCACAGTGGACCACAGAAGAGCTTAGAGAGTCTGACCAGGGAGGAGCAGGAGCAGGTGAGAGGCCAGGTGGGGATGCTGAGAGGGCATGAGATTCAGAATCAGACGGCTCAGGGTCAAATGTGCTGCAGGGCATCTTACCGGAGACTCCTGGAGCCCCTGCCGCACATCACCACAACGCAGACTTCCATGAAGCCTTTCCAGCTTTCCTGACGTTCTTGGTCTCTGGCTCCGAGCTGTGACAGTCCTTCACTCTGCAAAACTCTCCCACGGGCTCACCCATCACCACCTGGTTTCTTCTGCATTATCCCAAAGCTCTTTGATCCCCAGGTACTACTTTCTTCATGACTTTGTGAGCCCAGGGACTGGTCAGGCGCACGTGTAACTGGATCTTCAGTGCGGAAGACAGAGGTAAGAAAGCAACACAGTTCCCCCAGGCCAGGACCCAACTCTGTTTTTACACTTTTATTCACTGAAATTGAAAACACACAGGGTACCATTTGACGAATTTTCTCAAATTGAATACATTCATATAACCAGTACCCAGATGAAGAAATAGAATGTGATCAGCACCCCCCAAAAGCTCCCCTTAGGCCGTCCCCTTATGCTGTCACAAGGGTGACTACTGCCCCAGTTCGGGAAGGCTTTGAGCTGAACCTGCAGACATACCCATAGTGCACTGCTCCCAGAACCACAGCTGAACATCCAGGGGACGCTGGGGCTGAGATGCTGACCAGCGAGGATCAAGGTGAGCATCAACCCCAAGCCCTGAATCAGGCCTCGAGCGGCATCCTCCTCTCATTACGAGGCTCTGGATCGAATGGCAGCTATGCGAGACCGAGCTTCACAAGTGCAGGGAAGGACAGTGGGGCATTCGGTCTTGCTCAGCGGATAAAGCCAGGGGGCTGGAGAGGGACTTTTTCTTAGGGCTTCCAATTGCTCAAGACACAGTTTACTACAGCTCTTCCTGAGCCAGCAAACCCATTCTACCAAGTCTCCTGCATATGACTGTGAATAGGTCGTTTCTTGGTGAATTAGCCCCTTGGTGTTCACACTGAACAGAGAAGGAAAATGTTCCTTTTTTTTCCCCCAAGCAAAAGGATGCAGAAAGCGTCCTCAAGGGCTTGTGCTTAATGTCTTCAAGGCAGAGAACAGGTGTACTGCCTTCCAAATGTCAAGGAGCCCTGGACGAGCCGTGGGCCCCTATTGTGCAGCAGTCTTTGGTCCAAGGGATGCTTCAGAAATTCTGAAAACAACACCACATTGCAAATGAACACGCTGCACTTGGAGAAAGGTGCTATGTTCTCCAGGTCAGGGCAGCTCGCACCAGCCCCTTTGTCCTTCAGGGAAGGGATCGTCATTACCACGGTTCCTACAAGTCGCCGTGTGTGATTATCTCAAGGGCACTTGACAATCTCACCGCCTGTGCGTCCCCAAGGACTTTGTGTGCACGACCACGGGCTCCTGTGTTTCCGCAGCCTGTGAATGTGGTCCATTGGAATCAGCTGAACAAAATCAGACCTGTGATAGGGGCCCATGATCTGAGCTAGAGTCAACCAGCTGCCAGGGAGGCGGAGGGCCCTGGTGAGGGAGGTCATGTGCAGAGCCACTTGGGAAGGCTGATTCATTTGGGTCGGTGGGCTCTGGGGAACCAGGGCATGTCCAGCCTTCCCCTTACCAACAATACTGCTGTGCCACGAGCGATGAGAGTCTGAAACAGAGCCCAGCAGCTCACCACAACTGTGTTAGGCCCTGGAACGTTGTCTGCTTAACCTCCACAACATCCCTACGAGGAAGATACTACTGACCCCATAACATGGGGAAAGTGAGGCTTTGAGGGATCACACAGCAGGAAAGCGCCTCAGCGGGATCTACACTGGACTCGTCTGCCTCCGGAGCCCGGGCTCTTCACAGCTGTGCTGTCCTTGGGGTGGTATCATCAACGCTGATCCTTGCACCCATGATGGAAGGACCCACTTTCGTGGACCAGTGTCTGCTCTCAGGCTCCAACTCACACTCGGCAGTGTCACCACCTGGCCATGTTGCAATGTCACAGGCGGGAACCTTGGGTGGTAGGAAAACGACACAGCTCTCGGGGTGACACGTCCTCTGTTGCTCCTGGTGTGTCAGGCTGGTCAGGGGCTTGCTTTTTCGATCTCCATTTACTCTTTTCTATTGAGGTGACATTCACATAACTTAAAACCAACCCTGTTAAAGTGTCTAATTCAGCGGCATTTAGTACACTCATAGTGCTGGGCAACCACCACTCCTATCCAGTTGTAAAACATCCTCACCCCAAAAGGAACCCTGACCTATTACACAGCCACGCCATTCTCTCCTCACACAGCCCCTGCCAACCACTCATTCTTCTGTCTCTGTGGATTTCCTATCAGTGGAATCACAGAGCATGTGACCTTGGGTCTGACTCCTTTCCCTCAGTACGATATGTTCAAGGTCAGTGCACGTGGTAGCATGTCGATACTGTCTCTTTTATGGCTGAATAATATTCCATTAGATCGTCCCTCTTAAAAGCGAAGTAAGAGGTAATGTGGTCTCGAAGAAAGAGCTTTGACTCAAGAATCTGTGAAACTCTCATTCTTCTCAAGGGATTATGGTTATCCTTCTGCATCAGACAGACCGACCGGGGTGTGCACGTCACCTCCTCCGCCATGTGGCCTTACTTGAGACACCTAATTACTCTGAGCACCAGCATCCCTGCCCATTGGATAAGCGTAAGTGACCATCCCTAACTCACAGAGCTACAGTAGTAGCAAAAGAGGAAAACACATATGCAAAGATTGTCAAATTGCCTAACGTGCCATCACGGTACCTAAGATGATACATAGTTTCTCCTCTTATTTGTGGGAAAACTGCTCCACTTACATATGTAAGTTGGGAACTCACCTGTACACAGCAGATGTGTGCCTGAGTTCCCCATGTAAATTAAAAGAATCAAATCCCCTATTCACTAAGCAAAGGAATTCTGTTTTTCTTTTCATGTGTATTTATTTTTGAGAGAGAGAGAGAGCGAGAGAGAGAGCGCATGAGCATGGCGGGGGCAGAGAAAGGGGGAGACACAGAATCTGAAGCAGGCTCCAGCCTCCGAGCTGTCAGCACACAGCCCGACTTGGGGCTCGAACTCACAAAATGCAAGATCATGACCTGAGCCAAGGTTGGTGTTTAACCGATGGAGCCACCCAGGTGCCCCAAAGCAAAGGAATTCTTAGGTGGACAAAAACTATTACTGAAGAAAATCTGCTCTAAGTTCCGTGGGTGGGTTAGCCACCTTTTCAATGAACGTTTTGAGCCCAGAGTCCAGCACAGATCTGGGCTCAGAATAGGCACCCAGCATAAGTGTTTGTGTAGGCATCGGCAAAGAAGGAAGAGGTCTTGCACCTGACATATTTTGAGGAACGTTCTCCACAACCCCTGGTTCTCAGACAAATGGTAACTGGCAGCCAAGTTACAGGCATAAGTATCCTTGTTTTCAATCCAACAAAAATCCCTCTGGGGGTGGGCTGTACTGTGGCTTCTGGCTGCAAAGTCATCACCTCGGAGGAGCAGAGCTGATAATAGGTAGGCCATGGATGGCTCAAATCACAAACTCAGACATGGTGAATGAGGGCTGAGCAGCGTGTGCAACGAGGTGAGCCCAGCCACGGGGCTCACTTGGGCACAGTCCACCCATGTTCTCTCTTCTGTCACTGGAATTCTTAAAAACAAAAAACAAAAAACAAAACCAAAACGCTGCCAAACTTAGTTATTTCTCACGCATGAAGGATCCAGAGCAGCGACAGTCTCAATTAGAGGTGGCTTTCGAAGAGCCCTTGGGTTCAAAACCATGGATCTACTGGGACACCTTCTGCCACCACCCAACGCTGGAAAACACATTAAGGAATGCTTGAGGCGGTTCTGGAAGATAAGTGGCCTGTATTTCCTTCACTCACAGAGCAATCTGATCTTCGGAATTTACACCAGTGATAATCCATGCACAGCGTCGCCTTCCCTCCAATCCCAGCACCGTAATCCCAGCAAGCAGTGACCGGGTCCCCTTATGGCAGAGCTCAGACACATAATAAAGCGAAACAGGAATAAGGAAAAGTATCAGTAACTGAAAAGTAAGGAACAGTGTACCTGGAGGTGCAAAACACACAAAGTAGAACAGGAAAAAAGAGACTTTCTGCAAACCTACTGCAACAGGAGACAGGTCAGAACTCATCAGAGTGCTGAGGGCAAGAAGTGGAGGGGCTGTTAGCACTAGGGGCTGATGGGAAGTCCTGGGGGATCGGTGAGGGCTTGTTGATGGACGGGAGGTGTCCGGCACGCTGAGTCCTTCCTGAGTTCACGTATGTCTTCTTGTGTGACTGGGCCGTCTGTGTTTGCCACCTGGAGCCCATCAGCGTTAGGTCCCCACTCTCTCCAGAAGATGCCATCGCAAAGGTCCTCCAGCAATTATTTTCCTGGGTTGGAAGGACATCCATCTCCGTGGGGTAGGGAGAGCATTTACAATGATGACCTGTCTGAAGTAAACTCTCTAAGAGAGGTCCAATGGCTAGAGCCATGAAGAAGCCATCCACGGTTCAGCTGAGGTGAACATTACGGCCACGTTGGCCAAGGGCTTCTGAAACCCTGCTCCCGATGCCAGGACCCTCTCAGAAAAGGGCCTTCTGAGACTTTTCGGCATGGGCGAAAATGCTGCCGTCTGGAAAGCCCCAACAAAATTTCTGAATTTTGAATTAAATTTCTGAAAGCAAAACATCACTTTACCAAACTGTTTACCTCTCTGACGCCCCCCTGAAAGACTGAGTGGAGACACAGTTTCTTCAATTCCTGAGATTTATTTAATGCTACAAGCCCAGGCTAAAGAAGGATGTCCAGATACTGACACCAGTGGACACACGGCATCTCTCAGATATCTCAGAATATTTCTAAAGGCTAGTGAACTATATTAGGCAGAATGAATAAATAAGCATCGCCGTTGCGGCTGAGAGCCAGCTCCTGAAAGCCTTCTAGCATCATCAGTATTTAGCATTGATGGTCTTTGGTGGGGCTTTCTGGACAGCAATTAGCAATTCTGGAAAGCGAGACACACTGCCCCCTAGCCACACTGCGGACATCACAGCTCTGCAAACAGCCACGCGACGGACATCCTCCGAAGTCACCAGACGGCAGGAGAAGCAGCGAGTGCCGAGGAAAAAAGGCAGGTTTGGGCCAGGCCGCGTGTCTTCTGCTGTCTGGACTTCGTGCTGAAGGAGCACCAATGGGGCTAGTTCCCCGAGGCGCTGCACGTACCCATTGCCATTTGGCTTGGCCACCTCAGTGTTCTCAAAATCAGGAGATTTTGCGTAGAAATGTGGGTCTCCAGGTTGTCGTGGAACAGCACAGGGATCAGAGGGGGTGCACGCCTCGTGGCCTCACGGTCTCTGCACACCTCTGTTTCCCACACCTGGTCTCCTGTATGCACAGGCTGGATGTTGGCACAACAATCCAGCCCTAACTTGGTGGCATTAAATGACACCAACGATTTACTGCTGTTATTAATTCTCACAGTTCTGGGGATCAGCTGGAACGAGCTGGGTGGTTTCCACTTGGGGTTCCTTAGGCGGTGATGGTCCCACAGTGGCGGGCGGTGGAGAGAAGCTTCCTCACTTACACGTCACGATGGGTAGCCATCCTCTGCTGGAATCTCAGCAAGGGCTCTTTGTGGGAAGGTCCGCACTTGGGTTCTGCAAAGCCAGGCTTGCAGGAAAGCAACTTGCTTCGAAGAGTGAGGAACCCAATAGACGGCAGGGATGCTCTATTCACTTTCCTAACCGGGCCTCAGTGTCAACCTTGGCTGTATTCCATTAACGACCAGCAAGGTCCTCGACCACCCACGTGAAAAGGAAAGGGGCGTCAGACCCCTCCACTGACTAATGGGAGAAATGAAGAACTTGGGGCCTTGTCTCGAAAGCCCTGTGGTCGTTCCTCAGGTCACAAATTATGTATATTCCTCCCACAGCCAAATCCACGCACTGTCCCCCATACCTGTCGAAAGCTGTCATCATGCATTAGGCTCAAGCTGGAGGTCAGGATCCTGACCTCACATCGGGTCCAGCTTTGGATGAGGCTGCTCTTGGATCCCTCCTCTGGTCCAGCTCTCTTTGCAAAGACCCCTGATCGTGCCCACAGGAGGCACGGGGCCACCACCCCCTCTGCAACGTTCCTGTTCATAGGGGACGTGGTGGGCCATGGAGGCAGGCTGCCAAGTTCTGCTGCCTTCAGTGGCTGTCCCCGGTCCCTGGCTCTGCCCGCGGGCTCCCAGTTGAGCCCTCCCAACTGTCCCTCCCTTGTCATGAATATATAGCTCACATCTACAGCAGCTGGTTTCTCTGTTTGCTTCCTGAGCCAACATGTTTGGGTTTCAAAGCCTTTTTTTCCTTTTTTTCCACTGTGTCTTTTCCCATTAGTCCTCGTGGGCAGCATTTCTGTGCACAGAATGTTCTTCGATACCCTGCACATCTTTTGTGAAACTTATTGGAGTTCATGCCATTTGACAGAAGCCATGCCTGCAAATCTGAGCTGAGGCGGCCTGGTGACGATATCCTGGGGGTGGCTGGGGACACGACGGTCCAACTGGGAGGGCCTGGGAGGCCGTGGTCTGTGCAAAGGGTCTTCAATCTTTCTGCGTCCCCAAAGAAATTTTAAAGTCAGATCCATGGCTGTTTCTTTACGCCATGATTTTTAACAACAGACTCCTGGGTTTGGGTTTCCCTGGAAGCTATAGCCTGAGTTGAGATTTGTGGGCTCTCTGAGAGGGCTGGGATGAGAAAGTACTGAATCTGGGACCCACCGTGTCCCGATTCCTCTCCATCTGATAAATTATTTTTAAAGCTCATCTCTTCCTTCACTCCTCTGACTACAGTCAGCTGGAAAAAACAAACAAACAAACAAACCATGAGGGTTCCTGTGAACACACGGCCTGAAAACTCACTTGGTAAAGAAGTGCACTAACCATTTTCTGTTTTCTATGAGCAGCGATGCTGGCCACGCTTTCTAGGACAACATGGTAAGGGCCTTCTGCCTGCTTCCAACCTCCCTTTATGCCCCCCCTGACAGTCTCCTCTAGGCTCTCTGCCTCCCTCGTGCCACACCAGGCTGTTTTATTGAAATACATACTGTACCTTATTTTTAAGGGGTACACTGTGTTGGTTTAATGCAGGATATATTGTGAAATGATCACCACAGTCAAGTTAGTGAAAAACCCCAACATCTCATGGTTAGGATCACGTGTGTGAGGCGAGGACACTTAAGACCGACTCTCTTAGCAAATTTCAAGTGTACAGTATGGTACCGTTAACTGTAATCACTACGTTGTTCATTAGATTCCTAGAATGTATGCATCTATTTTATTCAATGTTTTTTTAATTTATTTTTGAGAGACGGAGGAGAGAGAGAGAGAGAGAGAGCAAGTGGGAGGAGGGGAAGAGAGAGAGAGAGAGGTACAGAATTTGAAGTAGGTTCATACAAGGAAGGTAACTGTGGTGAAGAGGAAGGTACTTCAGTCTAGAAACAATGAAACGGTCCCTGGGTGGTTCAGTTGGTTAAGCGTCAGACTTCAGCTCAGGTCATGATCTCAAAGTTTGTGAGTTTGACAGGCTTTGTGCTGACAGCTCAGAGCCTGGAGCCTGCTTTGGTTTCTCTCTCTCTCTCTCTCTCTCTCTCTCTCTCTCTCTCTCTCGCTCTCGCTCTCGCTCTCGCTCTCGCTCTCTCTCAGTTCTAAATAAACATTAAAAAAACAAACAATGATACTTTTTGCCACATTCATTATTACGGTATTACAAAGAAACCTTCTCTCTTTCTTAGAGGAACCAGTTGGCTGATTTATTAAGGGAGAACCTATGCTTTCAAAGTTAAAGGTTCTGTATTCAGAAGATTACAGGGGAAGGAAGAAAGGAAACTCACATCAAAAATGGGCAAGAGAATTGGGTCTCCTTGACCAGACTATGGATTTCATGAAAACAGGGTCAACATGTGACACACGTGTGGGTGGCAGAGTAGATGTCACAGAAGAGAAAATCAGCGACCCAGAAGACACAGTGATACAAGCTCTGAAGAATGAAACACAGGGACTAAAAAGATTCAAAACATAAAATGGAGTATTTAGCTACCTAATAATTTCAAGAGCCCTAGAATAAGAAGCAGTTCGAAGAGAAAACTATTTGAAAAAATGACGGTGAAAAATTTCTAAATTGGATGAAAACTATAAACTCCCAGATGGAAGAATCTCAATCGCCCTGAGGCACAAGAAACATGGAAGCTACACAAAGGTACAGCATAAGTAATTTCTTCAAAACCAGTGATGGAGAGAAAAATCTTAAAAGCAATCAGAGATTCGAGACTAAAAATAGCTCACAGGTTCATCGACTAAGTTGTAGTTAACAAAGAGCACAGGTTCAGAGATGGGGATGTTATCTAGGAATGAAAAAGAGAAAACTGCAGATAAAAGTACAGATTGTGGTAGAATCTTTAAAAGCATACCCAGTTGATGGGACACCTGGGTGGCTCAGTTGGTTGAGCATCCGACTTCAGCTCAGGTCATGATCTCACCATTTGGGAATTCAAGCCCCGTGTCAGGCTCTGTGCCGACAGCTCGGAGCCTGGAGCCTGCTTCCAATTCTCTGTCTCCCTCTCTGTCTTCCCCTCCCCTGCTCACGCTCTGTCTCTGTCTCTCTCATAAATAAATAAACATTTAAAAACTTAAAAAATAAATAAATGAAAACATACTAAGTTGAGAAAAAGACACAAGATATTTTAAAAAGAAGAAAAAAAAAAGCAGCCAGGGAACAAAGAAACTTCCATAAACAGGAACAAACGTAAGTCTAAAGACCCCAGGGAAGAAGACGGCAGAGAGCATCTCCACTGAGGGAAAACAAACACAAGCCCGTCCACGTAGGGCACTAATCAGAACAAAAGTATATTTCAAAAGCGAAGCTGGAATACAGACACTTTACGTGTAAAAAGAAGGCTGAAAGGATTCGTGATGAGCAGACCTGGTACACGAAATAGTAAAGGAAGTTCTTCGGGAACGAGGGAAATGATAATAGATGGAAACAGGGATTTACGTGAAAACCAATGAAGACCACAAGTGGGGAATAAGTGAGAAACTATATATTTGCTCATTATGTAAGTCTCTTTAAGAGACTTTTAGCTGCTCAGAGAAGAATAACAACACACAACAACAACTACGTGGATGGAACTGGAGGATATTATGCTAAGTGAAATTAGTCAGAGAAAGACAAAAATCATATGACTTCAATCATATGAGGACTTTAAGAGACAAAAGAGATGAACATAAGGGAAGGGAAACAAAAATAATATAAAAACAGGGAGGGGGACAAAACCGAAGAGATTCATAAATATGGAGAACAAACTGAGGGTTACTGGAGGGGCGGTGGGAGGGGGGATGGGCTAAATAGGTAAGGGGTACTAAGGAATCTACTCCTGAAATCATTGTTGCACTATATGCTAACTAATTTGGATGTCAATTTAAGAAAAATTAAAAACAACACAAGTCAATAAAATAAATGAATAAATGAATAAATGAATAAATAAATGAACGAATAAATGAATGAATGAATGAATAAATAAATAAATAAATAAATAAATAAATAAATAAATAAATAAATGGACAAGGAAATGTTTAAATGGTTTTATGCCAATAAATTTGACAACTGAGATGAAAAAGAAAACACAACCTACCAAAAGTGTCACAAGTAGAAACGGAACATCTGAATAGTGCAGCAGGACAGCGGTGCTACTTTTCCATCCAGAGGACCTGTGATTCCTCCCACTGAAGGTTTCTACCCAGCAGTGTTGTCAGAGCTGTGCATTTGAATATCCTGGGAAGCTTTCAAAGATACCGAATGTGCGTGTCACCCTTCAAGATTCTGATGCAATTGAGCAGACTGGGCCCAGACATGGCAATTTTTAAAACATTTCCAAGGTAATTCTCATGTGCAGCCAGGGTTCAGAACTCAAGTGTACAAAAACTGCCATCTTCTAAACAGTTCTGGGTCCGGGCCCGGGCTCTGCCACTAATCACCTGTGAGACTGACAACCTCCGTTTCCCTGTTCCCTCGGTTACTCTTCTGCATAAAACAAGGGAGGTGGGTTCCATCCGTGTACAAAGTTGTTTGTAAAACTGAGAACATACTGAGGGTTGATGGGGGGTGGGAGGGAGGGGAGGGTGGGTGATGGGTATTGAGGAGGGCACCTTTTGGGATGAGCACTGGGTGTTGTATGGAAACCAATTTGTCAATAAATTTCATATATTAAAAAAAAAAGAAAACAAGGTGCACTATTTACCAAAAAAAAAAAAACGAAAACAAACAAACAAACAAAAAAAAACAAAGTTGTTTGTGCAGTGAGACTTGAAAACATCATGCCCAGGGGACCCCATCGTGGAGGGAGCTAAATTAAGAGTGTCTGTGATTGAGCAGAAAACAGCCAGGAACACCCGTCCTCCCCCAGTGCTCCCTGGAGGCACTTCTGCAGAGTTCTGGGGCCTTGGGCCAGTCACAGGCTTCGTGCCTCTGACGTGCCCTGTAGCCCCATGGTAAGTCTCCGCCCATTGATGGGGTTGACTTTGTGGAATGCGCAGGCGCCTCCAGCGCTCCCCACACTGCCATCTGCACCTGTCCACAGTGAGACCTTCTGATGCCTCCTTGTAGCTACTTAACTGACGGTCAAAGGGGGTTCTTCTCTTTTTCTTCCAGTGGCGCCCACAAGCCATGCTCAGAGGGTGCTTTTGTTTGTTTGTTTGTTTGTTTATTTATTTATTTTAACGTTTTATTTACGTGTGACACAGGGAGAGACAGAGCCTGAACGGGAGGGTCAGAGAGAGGGAGACACAGAATCCGAAAGAGGCTCCAGGCTCTGAGCTGTCAGCACAGAGCCCGACGCGCGGCTCGAACTCACTGACCGCGAGATCATGACCTGAGCTGAATCCGGAAGCTCAACCGAGGGAGCCACCCAGGCGCCCCTCAGAGGGTGCTTTAAAAAAAAAAAGTTTTTGAGGGGCACCCGGGTGGCACAGTCCGTCAGGCATCCGACTTTGGCTCCGGTCATGATCTCCAGGTTCGTGGGTTCAAGCCTTGCGTCCAGCTCTGTGCCAACAGCTCGGAGCCTGGAGCCTGCTTCGGATTCTGTGTCTCCTTCTCTCTCTGTCCCTCCCCCACTTCCTCTCTCTCTCTCTCTCTCTCTCTCTCTCTCTCTCTCTCTCTCTCTCTCTCTCTCTCTCTCTCTCTGTCTCTGACTCTGTCTCTGTCTCTGACTCTGTCTCTGTCTCTGTCTCTGTCTCTGTCTCTGTCTCTCTCTCTCTCTCTCAAAAATACATAAACATTAAAAAAATTTAAAAATAGATAAAATAAATTGTTCACTAGAATGTCCTGGAAGAACAAGACGATGAGGTTTCAGGCCAGCGGGCAGGGGTCAGGACGAGATGTCCACAGGGGCCCAGTGAGGCCCCTCCTAAGTTCTGTCTGCTTCTGCTGCGTTCGGAGAAAGTGCAGGCTCTGAGTCAGCAGCTCCGTGTCCAGTCATGTGTCATGCAGAACGCTCACACAAGTGTGCAAAAGACAGAGAGGCAGGGATGCTCACGGCAGCGTCTGCCGGTATGCCCCTCCCATCACCACCACCCACACGGACCGTGATCTTTCCCACCCTCGGCCTCCACTGGCTCTTGGCCAGAGAGCTCTTCTCATTCCTCATCCAGAGAGCATGTGTCACTTCCTCCAGGAAGCCCTCCCTGATATCCCCGACGAGGCCATATCCACAGACACATCTAGCCTGCAGACCATAGTGGAACCATTAATATGCGACTCCCCTTCTGGGTAGACGATTAGGAAGGAACTGCCTCTGGCCAAACATAGCCCTGGGGACTTAAGGCTTGGGGAGGGATGGTGGTGCCCCAGCGGGTGGATACAGCCCTACATTAGGGCGCAGGGTTTGGTCAGCAAAGTGTGGGCTACATTTCAGTCCCCTCTCATTATACCCTCTTGGTCAGTACACAGACCACACAACCGTGCAGGTGGCCCCCTTCAGAGCTTCCGTGCCTCATTCCCATAGCACGCTTTTTGCGTGTGCTATGAACACCTATTTGCAGTGCCTACCACATTGTATTTGTGAGGTCCTTTGAAAACATGGACTGTGAAGGCAAAGACGTGTTTAATTTTGCTCATATTCTATTCCTAGCCTAGTTCTTGATTCTTAGTAAGTGCTCCAAGATGCACACTGGACAATCAGCAGACAGACAGAGATTTGGAACACGAGGCATGTGGTAGTCTTGTCTGAACTTGTGGAGGCTGAATGATTTTCAAACCCAAAGGACACGCTGTGTCCCAGAGGGAAGCCTCATAAAGGAGAGCCTTTTCCTTCAACTATGGAGACAGGCAAGAATCTACTCCAGGCTTTTGCTTCCAAAGCCTGCATAGCTCCTACTTGTAAGAAATACCGACAGAAAGAGCTTTCCGGGGAATGTCCTCACTGAGCGTGCACATGGCTTCACATCAGCCCCAACCATCCCCACGATCTCTGCCATTGGAGAGGTGACTTTAAATTACCTAAGAAAATTGGACATTCTTACCTTATTACAAGACACTAGTGAAAATTTGGAGGGGCTGGCTGGCTTAGTCATCTAAGCATCTGACTTTGGCTCAGGCAACGATCTCACAGTTCGTGGGTTTGAGCCCCGCTTCAGGCTCTGTGCTGACAGCTCAGAGCCTGGAGCCGGCCTCGGATTCCGTGTCCCTCCCTCTCTACCCCTCTCCCACTCGCACTCTGTCTCTCTCTCACAGAAGTAAGTAAATAATAACACTTGTTTTAAAGTAGTGAAAATTTAAACGAAAGGATGCGTCCCCCCAGCAGCTTTTCAAACATGCAAACGTCCCTTGTTTTCTTTCACAAAGTGATGGGGCTTGGTGATATTCCTGTATTGGCGGAAATGCTTTTGCCTCATCACTGAGAGCTTACTTATTTGTCCTTATTCGTCTCGTTTGACCTGGACTTGCCCAGTCTCCTGTGCATCGCGGGGCATGGTGGTGGCTATTACAACCGTGTCACGATAAACATCGTTGACTACCCATCTTCACATACATACGTAAGTATCCCTTTAGGACACATAACTAGAAGTAGAATTTCTGCATCTAACTGTGCAGATACCTTTACATTTGAAGCAAAAGTAGGCCAGATCTATGGCTTTAAAGCACTAGCTTGACACATACCATTATGCCGTGTGTGTCTGTGTGTGACTGTGCACATGTGCTCACGCATCTACCTATTTATACACACAGTCTCCTTCCTCCTTCTCATCACAGGGCCTGATGCAGGCACCCGACTCCAGCACACTAACAATAGACACTGCCTCTCAGAAACGGGGATGGCGGCCTCTTTCCCTGGGCTCAGGGGACCCATTTCTGCCTTCCTAAATGGTCGTAGGCAGCATCCTTCTGCCACCTCAATCTCCACGGCCTCAATGTCTTCAAAAGTCACGCTCATTCTTCACAGACCTTCTTGATCTTCAGCTCTCCTGCCTTTGCTCCTATCTTTGCTCCACAGGGTTCACGCTCCAAAGGAGAACAATGTCTCTGTGGGAGAAATGCTATAAGCAGTTCAGGAGGGAATAGGTGGAGTGGAGAGGGAAGCCCCAGGGGGTGTCCACTTCAGAGAGCAGGAAAGGAGGGAAAGGGGGCTGGCCTAGAGGCACAGCCAGGGCAGGGCTGGGCTTCCAGCACAGGGGAAGGCTGAGCCATTCAAGGCAGAGGGGAGGACACAGGAGGAGGGGGCTCCGACCCACCGGTGCAGGGGACACGCAGGCACACCTGGGCACAGCTCCCAGGCCGATTTCGGTCTTCCCTCAGGAAAGCGCTCAATTCCGCTCTCCTGGGAAGGCCCCTTGACTCCCTTGGCTGGAATCTGCGAGCTCTGATTAAACTTTGTGCATTCGTTCACTCCTTCACTCCTTCACTCCTTCACTCATCCTACCAATGCCCACTGAGCATCTCCTGTTTTCTGGGTGTCGACATGATAGATTGAAAACAGAAGTGTATAAACGTAGGGATTCTTACTCCAGCTGCACCTTCTAGAAGGGAAGAAGGGCAGGGGCAGAGCGGGCGGTGGGAGGAGCCAGGGATTGGGAATCACAAAGAACGGTGTCCCCTTTGCTCATTCCTCAGGCACTAAGCAGCACCCGCTCACTGCCAGGCACGGTCTGGACACTGAGGACCCGGACGTGAACAAGCAATTTGCCCTTCCCCACCCCGCATGGTGTTCCAGTAGCTGACATGTGCAAAACCAAGAAAGCCTGTGTACCTGCAAGGACAGATACAGCCAAAGGTTAACAGAGCCGGAGAGTGATGGAGTGAGGGCGTCCCACGGAAAATAATAAGTAGGGAGGGCTTCCATGAAAGGTGCCTTTTGAGGTGAGAACAGAATAACAAGAGAGAAAATAACATCTGGGAAAAACATGCTAGTTAGAGAGAAGAGCCAATGCAAAAGCCCTGGGGCAGGAGGAAGCCCCAGGACAAAGTGCTCAAGGAGCTGAGTGGATGGGAGGAGAGGGCTGGGCAGCAGTGAGACAGGGGAGAGAGCAGAGAGGTAGAGGATGGGGAGGGAGGGAAGGAGGAGGATCTGGTAGGGAAGGGGACAACGTGGGCCCTGCAGGCTGGCATAAGAATGTGGTTTGTGCTCTGAGTGCTATCCAGCAGCCGGTGGTTTTAAGCACACAAGTAACGTGGCCGAACCCATTCTGAAGGACACTCAGGCTCCTATGTTGAAATCAGAGCACAGGGCAGGTCAAGGATGTACCAAGTTCCTGCCTCCAGGGTGTTCTCAGGCTATGAATGGTGTTGGGTGGTTCCTTACGCCCCCCCTTCCAGACAGGGACTTCCAAGACAGCCCCGTTTGTCTCAGGCTCCTGGCCCTCTGCACAGTGTTGGGCGAATCTGGGGTAAGTTTTGCTGAGGGAGCGGGGGAGGAGGGAAGGAAGGAGGTGACAGTTCCGCAGTCAGAAGGGGACCGAGTCCGTAGCATCACATTTAATTCCTAGATTCTGTTTGGATCTGCTTCCTGGTTTATCAAGCTGATAGCCATTTAGCAAATACTCGGCTCTATTTGGGTGAGACCAGCATATGGCAGGAGGAACAACTGTGCCCAGAACCAGCTCCTGGAAGCCAAGCTCTGACAAGCTCGTGGAGCCTCAGTTCCACAAAGAGCCATGTGCTGAGAAACCACGGCGAAGAGCAGACGCAGTCCTGGCCCTTTCCATCAAAGCTCATGGCTCCATGGCGGGAGATCGGGGAAATGCAGCTGCTACAACTCTCTCAGAGTGTCGACCCACATCCACCAGCCAGACACACCAGTGGTGCGAACTTCAGGACAGAGAGCATGTCTTCTGGAGAGTCACGGTTGTGGGGGGTCACTTACTTACCTACTGTTTTTGATATGAGTGTGTTTGGATGGGGGACAGAGGGACAGTCATGGGAATTCATCAGGGATTCTGAAAGGATCTGAAAAAGTTTTTGACTCTCTCCATTAACATATCTATCTATATCTGTATCTATATCTATATCTATATCTATATCTATATCTATATCTGTATCTGTATCTGTATCTGTATCTATATCGATATCGATATTCATATCGATATCGATAACTATCTATATCATCTATATCTATTTATACCCATACCCATACCCATACCCATACCCATACCTATATCTAATCTATATCTGTATCTATATCTATATCTATATCTATATCTATATCTATATCTATATCTATATCTATATCTATATCTATATCTATATCTATATCTATATCTATATCTATATCTATATCTATATCTATATCTATATCTATATCTATATCTATATCTATCTATATCTTCTGTATCTATCTATACCTATACCTATACCTATACCTATACCTATACCTATACCTATACCTATACCTATACCTATACCTATACCTATACCTATACCTATACCTATACCTATACCTATACCTATACCTATATCTATCTATATCATCTATATGTTTATCTAATATAATACTCTATTTATATATATAAATATATAAATAAATAAATAAATAAATAAATAAATATATATATATATATATATATATATATATATATATATATATATATATATATATATATATATATATATATATATATATATATATATATATATATATATATATATATATAAATAGGGGCGCCTGGGTGGCGCAGTCAGTTAAGCGTCCGACTTCAGTCAGGTCACGATCTCGCGGTCCGTGAGTTCGAGCCCCGCGTCAGGCTCTGGGCTGATGGCTCAGAGCCTGGAGCCCGTTTCCGATTCTGTGTCTCCCTCTCTCTGCCCCTCCCCCGTTCATGCTCTGTCTCTCTCTGTCCCAAAAATAAATAAACGTTGAAAAAAAAATTAAAATAAAATATATATATAACAAACACAGAGCTTGCATAAAAATTCAGAAAGTTGCTGAAGCCCATGCATGATTCTCTGGAGAAGAACTCAGGCCTTCAGGACACCATCCAAGGCAGAAACCCACGGCAGTCAACAGAATCCATGGTGCCACATGCGGGAACACAGGGTTTTCCAGCGGGAGTTGGGAGAACTTATATGCCTTTGCTAAACCGATCAGCAAGTATCAAGTGTGGCTTTGGCTTTATCGCTGCTTTGGAGGGCTGTCCTCTTTGTTTAATGGAGAAATCCTCCCGCTCCCCACTGGACAGGCTAGAGCACACACCTTACCAGCAGGGTGGAGGTCCCCAGGCGCGGCTGTCTACATTTCAGCTGTTAGGCTGTGGGCAGGTGAGTACTGTGTGCACTCGGATGGGCAGATTGAGTGGTCCGCAGTGTAAATGGTCAGCAAAGGGAAAGTTCACAGCTCAGATCTGCTGGGACCAACTTTAAAGGATGGGGAGGCTCAACTTCCATACCGCACACTTGGAAAGATGAGAGGATTTATGTCTGATTCACACGAGGATGGAGTCTGGAGAGCACGGAAGGACCAAGAGACAGATCTCTACAAGGAAGTCCCTTCATGTCTGGGTCCTTTGTTCTCATTAGGACATCCACAAGAGCCCCTTTGATAACCCTCATGTTAAAAGGTGGGGGTAATTCCTGTCTCCTTAAACATGGGGTGTACTTAGTGGCTTGCTTGTAATGAACAGAAAGTGCTAGAAATGCGGGTCCTCCTGGAGGTGGCTGTGTGGTGAGGACTGGAGATGCTCAACTAACTGGAATCTCCTCCTTCTGGAGACACAGGCTCAGCAAACGTTCACTGAGTACTGACCGTGTTCCAGGGATGTGTTCTAGGGACACAGAATCACATAAGCGAGGTCCCCGTGAGATGGTCAGGGAGACATGAGACGGACGCTGTCACTGGGCTAACCACTCTGGGTCTACTGGGGTTGCATTAGTAGGTGAAACTCCCCTGCTTGTTGCCCCTTTTTCAGGAGCAACACACAAGGACAGCCCAGAAGCAAACACTGGGCACAAAGGGGACTTTGCCCTCAGGAGCTGGGGGACAAGTCTGCGTTAGGACCACTTACCAAGTAACAAGTCCCCTGGTTCCTGCTTGGGGAAAGGCTGGTCCTGCCACAGAGAGGCGGCCAACCCCTAATGTCCCAATTGGAAACGACACTCCACTTGGTGGGAGAGGATCCCCACCTGAGCATTTGGGGCAGAAGAGCCCCAAGAGGGAACTTTCCAGCATCCACAGACACACAAGCAGAGGCCAGGTGACTACCCGGCAGAGAAGACTTGATGCCATTCTTGCGGGGAAGAAGGAACAACTCTATAGTTGTCCTTTATGGGACACGACGGGATCCATGGCCACTGTCCTTGAGGGGTGGAGCACTGGAAAATGTCATGGCAACTGGTGACCTGGAGTTCTTTTGAGCCCTAACATTCTATTGAGATAACGTGGACCTGTGAGTCCACACGTGGCTGGAGGTGTGCGGGGTGGCTTCGTGCAGAGCGCAGGAAGCAAGAGGAAGGAGGAACACACGGTCAGTGCGTGGGGACGGGGAGGGAAGGGAGGTGCACTTCGAGCAGGGATGGAGGGCCATCTGGGGAGGCATGGACTCTGTCTAGGACATGACGTATAGGGATGAGACTGCGCCGCGTGTCCCCATCACGCCTCTGCAGTGCTCCCACCTCCCCCAACACGGCACTGCTCTAGGGGATTTTCTCAGTGAGCCCTCCACACACTAGTCCGTGTAGCCACTGTACCCAAAGTGCTGAAGCCCAAAACCTGGATGTCACTCTTGCCAGCTCTTCCCACAGCCTCTAAACCCATCAAATGCTGAGTCCAAGGATTCTGACTCCCAGAAGTCTGGGAAATGTGCCTCTTCACACCGTCCGCCCCCCCCCCCCCCACCATGGCCATCTTCCAATCCAGAGGACCATCACGTCCTCCCCAATGGCACCCAAATTGTCCCTAGCTTCAATCCAGCCCCTGTGAAGCACCCAGGAAGTTTTCTGTCATGGGTTTGGTCATGTCCCTCTGCTGCAGAAACTCCACTGTGCCCTTGCTTGTGGGATCCGAAGAGTGCCAGCTGTGGGAGGAAGGGATTAGTGGGGTAGGACAACAAGTCTACATGGGGCTCTCCTCTGATGGAGAAAACCCTGGTCCATCGTATCCCGGATGGAGATGCTGGTCAGTGGTGTTGGCAGCTGGCAGCCCAGTAGGGGATTCTGCTCTCGCCAGCCTCATCCCCCACACAGCGGTCTCCTCCCCTGACTCCTCGAGGTCTCCTGGCCAATCCCCTTCATGGCCACGCACTCAGGCCAGGCCCCCAGGAGCTCGCTGCATCAGACCATAGTCACCTGTACCTATAGCACCTGCCCTTCTCCATAGCACTTGGTCCAATTATCATTTTTTACATGTATTTGCGTGATTTCCTCAAAATTAATCCTTTCCCTTGCTCTGGACTGTACACTTCAGAAAGTTGGGAGCTGGATCTAATTTACAACTGGATCCCTGGGCCCCAAATGGACTGGACAAGGGTCTGGAACGTCACAGAGGGTCTGGGTTGAGCTTTGGAGCCCTGACGTACCCACACACCTGCAGAAGGCTGTGGTTACATGGACACTGAAGGCACGACAGTCAGGAGAACGGGGCGGGGGTTGGGGAGGGGGCTCAGTCACGAGGTCCCTTCTCTTTCTCTGTCCCAGCAGGAGGCCGGCGCAGACCTAGAGGAGAAGGCTGTGTGTCTGGGGCTGGGGGGCAGCCCCCTGAGCTCTGAGGACAAAGTGTGACAGCACAGTCCTTAATCAAATGGCGTGATCTCAGAGGTGTACACATAAAAGAATCTGAGGGGCGGCCTGCAGCAGTGATCATGACAGGCATCCGGAGGAGGCACCCAGGACCCCAGTTGGGGGAGACACTGATAATCCTTATCTCTAACCTGTGTCTCCTTCAGACCCAGAGCCATTCCAAAGGCCAATGAACCTTTCACATTCTCACTTCAACTCCAATGTGGGGGCATGTGCTCCTTTTCTTTGGCTTTTCAAAGGGAGAAGGGCAAGGCTTAAGATAAGGCTTCGGGAGCTGTGAACTTCCTCCAGGGTTAGCAATGACCAGCAGTATTTACTGAGCACTTACTTGGAGCCCACCCAGGAGTTACTTTCAGCTCCTGTGGCCACACAGGCATTGCTATTTTCCCAAGGAGGAAAGGGAGGGGTGAGAGTTTAAGCTTTCAGGACACATGCACGGCTGGTAGGCGATGGGGCAGAAGCTGGAGCTGCCCAGCGGCTCCCACAGAACCTGCAGACGTGTGATTGGCCGCTTCCGTGTTACCTGCCGTGCTGTCCACGAGGATCTTGCCGTCCAGTGAGGGACACAAGAGAAGAAGGTTCACTGACATTTCACACCAGATGATTCTGTGTCCTGGGGGTTGGGGGCGGGGCAGGGGGAGACTGTCACCATCCTGGGAACTAAAGGGTGGTTATCAGCATCCCTGGTCTTTACCCACTAGATGCCAGGACCACCGCCCCTCCAGTTATGACCATGGACAGTGTCTCCAGACATTGTCACACATCCCCTGGGGCAGGGGCAGGGGGCAGAGTCACACCCCACTGACAGCCCCTGACACTGGGGACATGTGAGTTTTGCAAAGTAGAGACAAACTTCTAGAAGGTTCTGCAAAGGAAGGCCCTACCTTCTTATAATGGTGTGCAACAGCACACATTTTAAGAACCCTGAAACCTGAGCTCTCCACACCGTCCTGGAAATTGACATGAGGGAACAGGATTTGGGGCAAAGAGAGTGTTTGAAAACGCAGATTAGTTTTCTCTCTCTGCAACCACATTCCTAGGGAAGACTCCACCGCCCTAAATAACTCAAGGTGTGCCCTCCGTCTGTTCCTTGGGGCCTCTTCCCATAAAATGACTCCCATATTTAGGTGCCCACGTGTATTTCTTATCACTCCTGGGATTATGTATGCATGCGGGTACCTGTGGGCTTAATGTCTGTCTCTTCTCTCAAATAGAAAATCCATTGGGAAGAGCCCTGTGTCAAATCCTTTGTGACCCAGGCTCAAGCCTTGCACTGTTCACCTCCTCAGTAATATTGTTGAGTAGATCTCTGGGCATTGATTTTTTCAAATTCTTCCCCAAATCATCAGGATAAGTTATAAATATCCAAGTGTAGACACTCACAAGTCACAACGTGGTGAGTGTTTGCAGAGCAGGGGGTAAGAACCTCACAAATGTAAAACCTGGGTAAATTTAGCTCCAACCTAATGGCCGTGTCCTTGAGTTTGGTCACACTTCACATCTTCTATTTTAGAAATAATAGTCATCAGCTCCTGTAATCAAAAGTCTCCCTGTAAACTTACTGATTTGGGGGGTACTTTTTGTTTTTGAAATAACCCCTGCAGAACAATCATTAGAACCTTGATTAATTCGGTGCGACACAAGGAAAAAAATGAAATACATCTTTTAAAAAGCTGCAGGGTTTTTGGTGTGAATAATTTTCAGAGAGTATGCTAAGAAGGGACTATCCTGCTAAATAGGAAACAGTACAAATATTAGAAGAGGTTGTGCATGCGCTTGTGTGGGGGGTGCTGTGCGTATAGAGTGTGTAAATGTATGTGTTTACAAAAAAAGTAGATAAACTATTGCGGAGAAAAATCAGAAAACTCTTGGTATCTTGCAGAAGATGATCAGGTTGACGTTGGTTTAAAAATTCCCCCAATTCAACAATATGGTGGAGGAAAAACAAGAATGCCCGAGGCTTCTGTTTAGATATGACAGAGAAGGTGAATTTACTTTGTTCCTTCCAGCTTCTTAAGAAATACCCCAAAGCTAGGAATTAAAGTCATAAGGAGACTCTGTGTACAAAAGAAACGGAGTCTTGAGTGATGGCTCCATCGGGGAAGCCAGACCATCCCCTGCATCACCACTGGTGAAGGGGCCTCCTGGAGAGCCCCCCACACGGAGGGAAGACCCCCTCTCCCTCAGGAGGCTTCCCAGAGTGGGGGCTGTCAATGATGCCCCAAATGCCTGTGGAGAGCACTCTTGGCGACGTGGGAGCACTTCACATTACATGCTCCTGCTGGTCACACACACACACACACACACACACACACACACACACACACACACACACCTTTCCTTTGGGTCTATTTTGGCCACTGTAATATTTACAAACTGACAAACTGGGAGGGAAAACCAGAGACTGATTTCTCGGGGGCTCTCTTCCACTGAAGCCCTCCCAACCCATTTCACCATGTGCCAGGGATTTCATCAAAGTTAATGAAGAAGCAGCATGAAGGGCCAGCTGGCTTCCGGACTCGGCTTCCACTCCTACCCAAGGAGCTTCAGCCTCTTCAGATCCGAGGGGAATCCTGTTTGGAACGTCTGAGGGGCTGTGGGGCTGCACAGAGATTCAGCTTAATTAAGCCAAATTCAGGTTCCATCACAACACCCCTTCTTTACCCATTTCACACACTTTAGAAAGGAAGCTTCTTTTTTAACCACCAGAGGAAGGCTGCACAGAACCAGGGTATGCCGGAAGCATAGAACCTGATCCCATCTCAGGTGCGACCTGGAGATTTGGGCAACAATGGGGCAGATTCAACACAAGGAGAGCATGTGGCCACCCTGGAGAAAGGTCATGTGTTTACTTACCTGGAATGAGTTTACACCCCAGGCTGTGCAAGTGGTGTGATGCTCACCCCCATCGGGGACTCAGATTGTTATCCCCTCGTCAGGCAGATTCCCAGGGTCTGAGCCTCTTAGGTGGGAACAACGGACACTTTGTTCGTCTGTCCGGTAAATTAATATTCCACAAAATGAACGTGGGAAATTTGGCCATCTCGCGGGTATTTTTTTTAATTGTTTTTTAACATTTATTTATTTCTGAGACAGAGAGAGACAGAGCATGAACAGGGGAGGGGCAGAGAGAGTGGGAGACACAGAATCGGAAGTAGGCTCCAGGTTCTGAGTCATCAGCCCAGAGCCCGACACGGGGCTCGAACTCACAGACCGCGAGATCGTGACCTGAGCTGAAGTCGGATGCTCAACCGACTGAGCCACCCAGGCGCCCCATCGCGGGTATTTTAGAATCCTGCGGTGCCATGGTTCCGCGCTCTTTCCAGTTCGTTCTGGTGCCAACTCAGGGTTTCCCTGCCCCGGAGGGAATGCGTCTGTCACAGTGACAGCACCGCTAGCTGTGTCCTCTCACTCTGCAAGCCTCAGGGTGCTTCTGCTACCCACGGACTGTCCCCGCCCCCCCGCCCCCCCACACTTGCTCACAGCCTCCTGTTCCCCCACTCTCCCTCAGAGTCCATCCAGGCTGACAAATGATGTCAGGTGTCGGGATGGCTGCTCCCAAGCTACAGGGATTTGAGTCCCTGATGCTCAAGGACCTCTCCTCCTCCCCCTCCCCCTCCCCCTCCCCTTCCTCCCCCCCCTCCTCCTCCTCCTCTTCCTCCTCCTCCTCCTCCTCCTCTTCCTTCTTTTTAAGAATCCACATGTAAGTGATAGCATGCAGTATCCATCTTTCTTTTTCTGGCTTATTTCACTGATCATAATGCCTCCAGGTTCATCCAGGTGGTCACACACGGCAGGATTTCCTTCCCTGTTATGGCTCCGTGAGATTCCATTGTGCATAATGGAATATTACATATGTCATAAACAAAGAAATGTTATATATCTGGAGATGCCCATTCATTCAACAGACACAGGTGGTTCCCTATGCATCCCAACCCCATCCCCATAAAGACAATGCTATGTGAGGGAGGTGATGGATGTGTTTGTTCACACAATAGGTTGTGGTGAATGTTTCTCAGGATGGAACACAGTCATGGATGTTAATGTTAAGAAAGGGCTATCCCCTCCCTGGAAGAAACAACCGCAATGGGAAAGAAAGTCGTGTCCCCCCGCCCTTGCCCTCTGTCGCCTACCTCTCTTCTCTCTTCTTCGATGTAAGCCTGGGTGCATGAAGCTCTTCCTGGAGTAGGCACAGGGTGCCTGCTGCTAACTGACTAATCTGAATCAGCTACTCCACGAGAGGAAAACAGTGGGTCAGCACCCCCAGCGGGGGCACAAGGACCAGCGGCTGCAGGGCAAGCCCCTGTGCACAGACCCTGCTCCTGAACCTGTCCCTTCCAAGGCTGGATGAGACCCTGATCCAAAAGAAGCAGTGGGCCAGAAATGGCCAACTGTCAGTACAAACAGCACGAAGATCAGAGCTGGATGCAGGGCTTGAACCCATGAACCGTGAGCCGAAGTCAGATGCTTAACTGACTAAGCCACCCAGGTGCCCCACGCATTGGCTCATTTTTAAGCACATGACATCAGAGTCCAGAATGCTGCTAAAGACAACTGCACAGTGAAAGTTCCAAAACAGAAGAAACTTCTAGAGCCAAGCCTGGTGAGGAGGGCCCTGTTACAGATGAGAAGCCGGAGCGAGCCACTCTTCCTGGTATCTGTGGGCACAGTTCATCTGCACGTTCAGCCAGCAGATGCTCACTGGCACGCCCCACCGGGCTAGGTCCTCGGCTCTGTGCAGTGGGAGGTACAAACATGAATGTGACTTAGTGCCACTAAGATGCCGCCCATCTAACTCGGCAGACACATCCTCAGGGTTCATGAAACCCTTGCATTAAACTACTCCTTTCTGTGGAGAACGATTTAAATGCTTACTCTATGGGTGGGTGGTGTCCCTGTCCACTGGCTGTCATCTGAAGAGCTCACCTTTCTAGAAGAGCCCACTGTGAAGAGTAATGTGGGTGGGTCTCATTATTCCTATTCTATCTCCCCCCCCCAACTACCCCTCCACCAACAGAATTGTGTTCTGGACACTGATGCTTGGAGAAGCATGATTTTGACACAGCCTGCCCACCAATGTGCAGTTAATCCCCATGTTTCCATGAGACTGGACAGTGGGCTTGGGGTGGAGCTGTGGCAGGGGGCTATCTTGAGCTACTTTATTGTTTTTTTGTTTTGTTTTGTTTTTTTTAATATATCGTCAAGTTAGCTAACATACAGCATATACAGTGTGCTTTTGGTTTGGGGGGTAGATTCCCAGGATTCATCGCTTACATACAACACCCAGTGCTTATCCCAACAAACGCCATCCTCAATGCCCATCACCCATTTCCCCTCTCCTCCACCCTCCCTTCATACTTCAATACCACCTCACACTAGTCAGAGTGGCTAAAATGAACAAATCAGGAGACTCTAGATGCTGGCGAGGACGTGAAGAAATGGCCACCCTCCTGCACTGCTGGTGGGAATGCAAACTGGATCACCCACTCACCGTTCAATGGCACACACAGCTGGTGTCTCTTGAAAATATTCTTCAAAAAGCAGTAGAGATTATTAGTTTGGGGGTATATTAATTTTATGATATCTCAAAACTTGACTACATACCCTTTTGCTGCCCATGTGACAGAAAGTACTTCTGGAACACATCTGCAGCAACGGCAGCTGTCTAAGAAAACACAAATGTGTGATTGTGTGGGTTGCTAATTAAACCGATGCCTTTTTGGAGACCACTATTCTTACTTGAAAAACAAAACAAAACAAAATGACTGAGAGACAAACTGTGGTGTTTCAGACCTAGGTCTATGAACTGATATCAGCATTAGAATTTGGAACATGTCGGGGCACCTGGGTAGCTCAGCTGGTTACGCGACCAACTTCGGCTCAGGTCATGATCTCGAGGTTAATGAGTTCAAGCCCTGCATCAGGCTCTGTGCTGACAGCTTAGAGCCTGGAGCCTGCTTCAGATTCTGTCTCTCCCTCTCTCTGCCCCTCCCCTACTCACATTCTGTTTCTTTCTCTGTCTCAAAAATAAATACAAATTTAAAAAATGAAAAAGAGAAGAATTTGGAAAACTTCCATTTTTCGCCATGAACTTTACAGCTTCCCAATAGTGAATGATGTTTTTCTGAATCAGTCAGTGTTGATATGGATGAATATGAGATTTTGATATTGTATAATGGTCTATGTCCACATTTGGGACATCTGCCCCAAGACTCACCAGCATTAATGCACACAGAGTCCGACAGACGTCAGCATGTTTAAATACGCCACGGTACACTTGTGGGTCCATTACAATACCCAAGGTCATCAGTTTGGGCACAGTTTGGGAATTGAAAAACCATCCAAATACATAAATGCATACTAGAAGATACGAGCAGCATTAGCAAACACCTTGACTTCGTGGATCTTACAGAACACCACCCTCAACAACCGCAGAAGGCATTTTCCTTACAAGGGCATGCAGTGACCTCCACGAGACAGACCCCACACTGGGCCAAAGATTAAGTATCAGTTAACTTAAAAGTACTGAGATATACTGAGTATGTTATTTGACTCCAACCGAATTAAATTAAAAATCAGTAACAAGATTCCTAGAAAACACAATTCCGTATTTGGAAATTAAACAACACACCTCTAATTAATCCATGGGTCAAGGGAAAAATGAGGAAGTATTTCAAAATCAAATGGAAACAAACGTACAACCTATCAGATAAGGTGGTACTTGAGGGAAATGGATAGACTTAAATGTTTATATTAGAAAAGAAGAAAGGTCTAAAATTGACGACCTAGGGGCGCCTGGGTGGCTCAGTCGGTTAAGCGTCCGACTTCAGCTCAGGTCATGATCTCAGGGTCCGTGAGTTCAAGCCCCGCGTCGGGCTCTGTGCTGACAGCTCAGAGCCTGGAGCCTGTTTCCGATTCTGTGTCTCCCTCTCTCTGACCCTCCCCCGTTCATGCTCTGTCTCTCTCTGTCTCAAAAATAAATAAATGTAAAAAAAAAATAAAAAAAAAATAAAAAAATTAAAAAAAATAAAATTGACGACCTAAATTTTCCACCTGTGGATACCCAGAAAACAGAGTGCTGGGGAAATACAGGAATTATACGGATAACAATAAAAATCCAGGATGCAGGAACCAGATGAGCAATAGAGACATTTCATAGTGCCCAAACTTGGTTTCATGGAAAAGGTGAACAAAACTGGTCTCACCTAAACTGGTCCACAGAGAAAGAGAGAGACACACGCTCCTGATACCAGACATAAAGGGAGTACCATCCTCACTTGTATACTACAAGTGTACACGGGAAACACGGAATACTGGAAGTCACATCACATGAATGAAATCTGAAAGCTTAGACGCATTGGACAAAGTCCCTGAAAATGCAAATTTAGCACGATTGAGGCAAGATGCAGCAGAAACTCTGGATAGATCTCTGTCTTTTAAAAGGAACTGAATTTGTTAGCAAAACCATGTGTAAAAAGAAAACCTCAAGACCACAGGGTTTCACAGGTGAATTCCATCAAATATTTAAAGAAGAGGGGTGCCTGGGTGGCTCAGTCAGTTAAGTGTTTGACTTCAGCTCAGGTCATGATCTCACGGTTCGTGAGTTTGAGCCCCGTGTCAGGCTCTGTGCTGACAGTTTGGAGCCTGGAGCCTGCTTTGGATTCTGTCTCCCTCTCTCTCTGCCCCTCCCCTGCTCGCACTCTGTGTGTGAGTGTGTGTCTCTCTCTCTCTCTCAAAAATAAATACACATTAAAAAAAGGTTAAGGGAGAAATAGCACAATTTGTACATAATTTTTATAGAAAATTATAATGTGAGGATAATAATTTCCAAATCATTTTGTGAGGATAGCACAGCCCTGACATCAAAAATTGACGCAGAGGATATCAAAAAGGGAAATTACAGACCATTATCCCTCGTGAACGTAACACTCCTTGGCCAACATGAACACCCTGAATGCAGAAATACACAAACTGGGAGGCATGTCACAACTAAATGTGGTTTCTCCCTCGATCACAAATACATCTTCACACTCCAACATAATTTCAACATAATTTACCCTATCAGTACGATAAAGAAGAAAACATTTGACAAAATTCAATGCTTATTTATGATTCAGAACTGTCAGCAACCTGTCAGAAACAGAAAGGAGCCTCCTTGATCTACTGAAGAGCATCTCAGAAACCCTACTGGTAACGTCATACCTGTGAGCTATGAAATGCCAAGGCACCTGAGATCAGGAGCAAGGCAGACATACCCACTTCCGCCAACTCTGCTCTACAGGAGATGGCAGTGTTGGGCCAGTGAGTGGGACAAAGACTGCTTCAGAGACAATCCTAAGGAATCTACAAAAAAAAAACACACACACACACAAAACACACACACACACAAACACACACACACACACACACACACACACACACACAAACAAACAAAACCAACCGTTAGACCTAATAAGACAATTTAGCAAAATCACAGGATACAAGCTCACTACACACACACACACAAAAAGGAAAAAAAAATCAATTGTACTTACCAAACAAGTAGAATATTAAGTTTAAAACTTTGAGTAACAAACTCACAATATTCCATTTACAATAGAAACATGGTTAGAAATGAATTTGGTGAAATCCGCAGGACATATGCACTGGTAGCTTTCAAATATAGCTGACAGAAATTAAAGAAGTCCTAAATAAAAGAAAACATATAGCATGCACATGTACTTGGAAGACTTGATCATGTTAATATATCAATTCTTTCTAAACTGATCTATAAATTCAACAAGACTTCAAGCATATCTTAGAAGAATTTTCTGAGAAACTGACCAGCATATTTAAAAATGTGTGTGCAGATGTGAATAATTTAGAATCACCAAAGCAATCTCCAAAAATAAAAACAAAATTGAAAGTCACCTGACTTCAAGACTTACTACAATGAAAAACACAAGAAATAAGGTGCTGGTGAAGATGTGGAGAAAAGAGAGCTTCGTGCACTATTGGTGAGAATGCAAACTGGTGCAGCCACTGTGGCGAACAGCATGGAGGTTCCTTGAACATTTAAAAATAGAACTACCATGGAGTGCCTGGGTGGCTCAGTCAGTTGAGTGTCTGACTGGCTCAGGTTTGTGAGTTCGAGCCCCACATCGGGCTCTGTGCAGACAGCGTGGAGCCCAGAGGCTGCTTCGGATTCTGTGTCTCCCTCTCTGCCCCTGCTCACACTCTGTGTCTCTTTCTCTGTCTCTCTCAAGAGTAAATAAACATTAAAGAAAAATAAAAGTAAAATAGCACTACCATATGATCTAGTAAATTCTGCCGCTGGATATGTACCCAAAGAAAATGAAAAAGATACATGTTTATTGCAGCATTTATAATAGCCATGATACAGAAGCAGCCCAAGTGTCCATCAATAGATGAGTGGATACAGAAGACATGGTCTATGTCCATATATGTATGCATGGATATATGTGTATATGCTCTATATTCATATACATAGAATGGAACTTTACTGAGCCATAAAAAAAGAATGGAATCTTGCCATTTGCAACAATGTGGATGGAGGTGGAAAGTATAATGCTAAGTGAAGTTAGTCTGAGAAAGACAAATACCATATGATTTCACTCATGTGGAGTTTAAGAAACAACCTAACAAAGAAAAAAAGAGACAAACAAAAAACCAGACTCTTAACTTTAGACAACAAACTGACAGTCACCAGAGAGGACGCGGGTAATGGGATTGGTGAGACAGGTGATGGGGATGGAGAGTAAACTTATGATGAGCACGGAGTCATGTACAGAGATGTGAGTCACTCACTCTATAATACACCAGAAACTCCAATGGGAAATGACCACACCCTCTCGAAATGACTACCACTGAAAAGAACGGCAACATTAAATGTCAATGGGTGTGTCGAAGGACTGGGGCTCTCACACGTTGTTGGTCAGTGTTTCATCCATCTCTCTCTCTCTCTCTCTCTCTCTCTCTCTCTCTCTCTCTCTCTCACTGTGTGTGTGTGTGTATGTGTGTGTGTGTGTGTGTGTGTGTGTGTGTGTGTGTGAGTGTGAAAAATAAAAACGGGTGTCCACAAAAGACTTACACACCCCATAGCTTTATTCACCGGAGCCAAAAACTAAAAATAATCTTGACATCAGTGAATGGGAGAATGGATAAACACTCTGTGTGTCTATCTATACAATGATTGGGGCTCAGTAACTTAATCGAACAGAGTAGGTACATAACCTGACTGAATCCTGAAAATCATTATGCCAAGTGAAACAAGTCTACAGAAAACAGCACTCAGTATGGTACCATTTATCCAAAGGTCTAGAACAGGCAAAAACCATCTACAGTGGAAAATAACCAGCAAGCGGCTGCTTCCGGGGAGTGGGCAGGGAGCGGGAGGTGATGGGAGATGGGCAGAAGGGAACGTTCTGTGGTGAGGGGGATGTTCAGCATCTCGCCAGGAGTCTGGGTTACTTACACACGTGCATCTGTCAGAGCGAAATGGGATGATTCACTTAAAATGTGTGCGTTTCGTTTAATGCAAATTTTACCTCAAAAGAAAAAAATTCTAAATGAATACTAAACTCTAGTTTATGACACGTATGTTGAAGAATCCAGGGAAATGTGCACTGACTTCCACAAGTGACTCTGAAATACATAAAAAGCATATGATGGTTTGATGCTTGGAGGGGATAGAGAGATGGACGAAGCTGTGATAAAACAAGAATAGTAACAGCTACATGGAGGAACCTCATGCAGCATTCACTGTAAGATTCCGTCAGCTCTTCCGTACGTGTGAAGTGTGTACGATGGAACGTTGGAGGGGAAACAAAGTAGTGGCTGAGTGCACACTGGGCTTAGGCACTTGTGTCCCACTCTGCTGGATGCAGCTGGCTCTGCAGACGGTGGCCCTGAGCTCTGAGCCCACCGGAGATGCCCTGTGGCCGGGCGACCTGCTCGGTGCTCCCTGGCCGTCATCCTCCCTCAGAGGGGTGCACAGCCATGGCGGGCAGGTGGGGTCCAGCACGGACGCCAAGTCATGAGAACACGGGCTCTGAAATCTGATCTCTGGGGTGCGGACTTAGTTCCATTTCTGATGAGCTGTTCACTCTCAAGCTGGTGATGTAAACCCTCTGTGCCAGAGTTTCACTGTCTGCAACATGTGGGTAATACAGCGCCCTCCTCCTCAGGTTGTCACGAAAAACATACCAAACCAATGCTTTGAAGTGACTAAGGACAGTGAGTAGCACCATCGTCATTGTCATTGTCGCTCTGTGACTCTCATATCCTCTCCGTTCACCTCTGACACAAGGACACACAAGCACTCCCCAACTCCTTCAGCCAACATCCTAATTCCCCATAAAAGTAACCTCAGAAAATGGATGCCTGTCCCAGTAGCCAGCCCACCTCTGCCCTCAACATGCTCAAGTCCCAGCATTTAGGAGGACACTGCGTATAGCTCCTGGCTTCTCTCTTCCAGTAACCTCACCCTCCATGCCTCAGTCACCCATCCCCACGGCTCTCTCCCGACCCTGTGGCTGGGGAAGCCACATCACCTCCATACAATCATGTGGAGCACAGCACTCTCCAAACACTACATGTATCTAGATGCGTATCAGAGCGACTCACCCGCTCTGGTCATGTTACAGCCAAACTCCAGACATTTCTGAGAGTCTCTGAGATGCAGATCCGGGGGCCTGTCTGGGGTCCCTTGCCTTCCTTCCTCATGCAACTTGATCCCTCCTGAGCAGTCAGCCCCCCTGGCCTCTGCCCACGTGGCCTATGTCCCCAGAAGACCCCTGCTCTGACTAACCCAAATGCTCTGCCTACGTGTGCCTGCACCCACCTAGCTGACCGTGGCAGTAGGCCAGCAGAGACATGTGTCCAGGTCGCTCTGGGACTCAAGACCGCCCATCTTGCAAGGGCCGGGGGCTGCTGGTCTCCCCTCTCCCCATGACAGCCTTCTCTCCCAGATCACCAAGGGAGACAGAAGCAACCAGGAAGAGACACAAGTCCTCACAGCCATTGCTCGCCTGGCACCCATGTCCCCATGTCTTCTCCACCTGCTTACTCCTGCAAACACACACCTGGGGACCCTGTGTGGACACCAGAGCCCTGGGCCTCTCACAACTTCAAGGCCACCTCTCAACCACGGTCATCTTGTCTTTCGTTACCAACTTTCCCCTCTCTACAGAATTCCTTCTGGCCACAGATGTGCCAAAATGCCTTCCACCTTGAACAAACCACGTAAGCTCCCTTCTCTCACAGCAGATACCTCACTCTCTTCTCCCCTTTATGGAAAAGGTCTCAGAGGCTGTGACCATACTCAATGTCATCACCTCTGTTCCTCCCATTTTCCCTGAAACCTTCCCACAGAAGGGCGTTCACACCCCCTACTCCCATCACCTCCTCCAGAAAGACCCGAGGGATCTCATCACCAAATCTCACAGTCAGACTGTCACCAGGGCGGCACCCTGCATGTTCTTTCCTCTGCCCCCAGGGCACACGCTCACCTGGGACACCTCCTACCCTGACAGTCACTGTTCCATCCTCTTCTTGCACCACTGCTCATTCCCAGGTGAGCTCGCTCAGGCTACTGGCACCAGCTATGTGTCCATCTCTGTCCTACGCTCTACCCACAGCCCACATCACGGACGCAGTCAGACAAACATCCGGGGCACAATTGGCTGTCCCATTTGTATTCCTCCTTTCAATTATACAACACAGACTTATTTAGTACCTACCACATACCCCACGTTCTTCTGCACACTAGACATGTAGCAGAGAACAAACCAAACACAACTCCCCACTAATGTTCTAGCAGGGGATTCTGTTTTGCTATGAAAGACAATTAACAGCACAAATGACTAGATTTCACGATATGTTAGCGGATAACAAGTAGTACTGAAAACATACCGTGGCCATGGGGCAGGGAGCTGGGGGAGAGGGCAGTAGGATGTAGTTCTTTAGAGGATGGTTCAAGGAGCCCTCGGCAGAAGGTTACACTTTATTTTTATTTTCATTAATTTAATGTTTATTTATTTTTGAGAGAGAGAGAGAGAGAGAGAAGGGGAGGGGCAGAGAGAGAGGGAGACACAGAATCCAAAGCAGGCTCCAGTCTCTGAGCTGTCAGCCCAGTGCCCGACGTGGGGCTCGACCCACCAGCCATGAGATCATGAATGACCTGTGTTAAAGTTGGACACTTATCCCACTGAGCCACCCAGGTGTCCCATTTTACATTTTAGAAGACACTAGTGAGCTGGCAGGAAGCTGGCTGGGGAGGAGTTTCAGGGACAGCTGGAGGCTGCTGGGCAGGGAGGGGTATGGTGCAGAGGTCCAGGAGACTCATGGTCAGGACGTGGAGAGGATTGTAGGGACCCTGACTTCTGCTTGGGGTGACATGAGAGTCCACAGACGGGCTCTGGGCTGAGATACAATGTGGCCCTCACTGCTCTCAGGCTGATGGGACATGAACTTGGGTACAGGGGGCTCAGTGAGGATGGCTGGCTGCCATAACCCAGGCAGGAGTGATGTTGGTGGCCCAGGCTAGAGGGGTGGAGCTGTGTGGGGACAGCACGGGGTTCTGGTCCAACCAGATGTGTTGAAGAATCAACCATGGGAACCTCAGGGGCGTGTTTATTCTCAGTGTCCCGGTTAGCATCCTCCATCACCCCTGATTGGCCCATATTATCTCCAATCCAAGTATCCGCCTTTATCCATCAATCTAGATTAATTTCACTAAAATATTCTACCCCCAAAAAAGAAAACTGCAGAACATCAGAGGATTCCATGTGTATAAAAGAAAATATTGAGTTTTTTTTGGGGGGGGATGTATGCATATGTGATGAATTATAAGAAAAGCAAAGAAATGATTATAGCATTTGGGGTAGTAGGAGAAGGGGTACAGTTGATGGGTGTTCATGGGCTTCCTTGTGTTACCTGAGTAGGGTAGAGAATCCACTCATTGTCATTCTTTAAGGAATGCACCCAGTATATATACTCTTTTGTACATATGAAATATTCAAGATCAGATAAGGAAAAAGGTGCATTTAGAATGGGAAACGTTCATCTAAATCAGGCTTCTCAAATGTGCATATGTATACATATGGAGATGCCTTATAAGTACCATAGAGATGTATTATATAAATGACATTGTGGTAAATGCATACGTATTTCTATAAAGGTACATAAGAAATAAAATAGCTAAAAGCTAAACATACTAGTTCTAGAAAATAAACATACATTGCTTCTCAGCCTTTTGGCTAAGATCAAGTGTAGAAAATTAGTACACAGTGGAAGGTCAAGTGTCGAAAAGGAGCACATGGTGGAAGGGGTGGAGAGAACCCCAACGAACACTTCTCCATTCTCCCCATCTTTGAGACCCTACTTAGAATGGTAGAAACCACACCTGTGTGTAGCATCTATCTTCTACCTTCTTCTCTACATTTGACTTTGTAAAAGTCATATATTGTACATATTACCTTATAATATTTTTAAATAGTGGTTCAAAAATGCCACACTAGGGAGCTTGGGGAGCTCAGTCAGTTAAGCGTCCAACTTTGGCTCAGGTCACCATCTCACGGTTTGTGAGTTGGAGCCCCACGTCTGGCTCTGTGCTGACAGCTGGGAGCCTGGAGCCTGCTTCAGATTCTGTGTCTCCCTCGCTCTCTGCCCCTCCCCCACTTGCACTCTGTCTCTCTCTCAAAAATAAATAAACATTATTTTTTTTAAATGCTACACTCAGCAACCTGAAGATTCTGCATCAATAATCACGATGAAACTAAAGGTATTTGAAGTTCCTTGGCCCCAAACCCTGCCAAAACCAAGAATCATCTCGTCAATACGTCATTGCTGGAGTAGAGCCTGTGGAGCTGTCCCCTCTCATCAGCTCCCATTGTGTGGGAGGGTCAGCCTGTGGTCACTGCATCCCCAGACATAAAGTGTCAGGAGGCGCGTTCAGGCAGCTGTTCGTGGTACTGCACTGCTGGCCCCTTCCCAGACCGGAGATAAGGGCCGTCAGGGTCTCTTTATGTCCAATGTGCTATAAAGCCCAATGCTGAGACGGAACTTGGCATCCGGGTCACATTTGGCACAACAAACGAGACCTCGGGCCAGAAGCAATTGACTCCACTCATTTGTTGCAAAGAGGAGTGGGGACACATGAAAATGGCCATTTCAGATCACGAGTGTCATGAATACAAATGAAAAATAAACTCACAGTGTCTGCGGGTCGTGAAGCCTGTCATGCTTGGCAACTAGGAAGCGGGACTGAATTTAAAACCATAATCAGACCCGCTAATTGTTCACTCACTGCCAACCGTCTGAGAAACAAACATATTAATATGACTTAGACTTTTTTTTTAATTTTTTTTATTTAAAAAAATTTTTTTCAACGTTTATTTATTTTTGGGACAGAGAGAGACAGAGCATGAACAGGGGAGGAGCAGAGAGAGAGGGAGACACAGAATCGGAAACAGGCTCCAGGCTCTGAGCCATCAGCCCAGAGCCTGACGCGGGGCTCGAACTCCCGGACCGCGAGATCGTGACCTGGCTGAAGTCGGACGCTTAACCAACTGCGCCACCCAGGCGCCCCTGGCTTTGACTTTTGATGAGTACTTGTGCGCATCGCCAGATGGGAGAGTACACAGAGATGAGAACACGGGAGGAGAGAAGTAAGGCAGTTTGGAAAACGTTAGATGATGTATTATTTTTGTACGTAACGTTTCCTACCTCTCAAAGAAGGCTGCTGGACTTTCACAGAGATTCCCAAATGCCTCATTAGAAAAACTTTTTGGGGGGGGCACCTGGGTGGCTCAGTGAGTTAAGCATCTGACTCTTGATTTTGGCTCAGTTCATGATCTCAGGGTTCGTGAGTTCAAGGCCCACGTACGGCTCTGTGCTGACAGTGCGGAATCTGCTTGGGATTTTCTCTTCCTCTTTCTCTGCACCTCTCCTGCTCTCTCTCTCTCTCTCTCTCTCTCTCTCTCTCTCTCTCTGTCTCTCAAAATAAACATTAAAAAAAAGAAAAAAAAACCTTGGGGCACCTGGGTGGCTCAGTTCACTGAATGTCTGACTTTGGCTCAGGTCATGATCTCATGGTCCATGAGTTCCAGCCCCACATTGGGCTCTGTGCTGACAGCTCAGAGCCTAGAGCCTGCTTCAGATTCTGTGTCTCCCTCTTTCTCTGCCCCTTCCCCACTCACCGTCTCTCTCTCTCTCTCTCTCTCTCTCTCTCTCTCTCTCTCTCTTTCTCTCTCTCAAAAAATAAAAAAAAAGTTAAAAATTTTTTTAAAGTAAAACTTTTCTTAACACCTGCTGGCCCATCAAGAAGAGTGAATAATACAAATATTTTTAAGGATGCTGAACATTTTACACAGCTTAATTTTTTAATTATTGGCTGCTTTGAGGAGGCTTCATAGGGCATATCAATTGGATCAGTAATTGTATAGCACCCTGAAAAAGTCGTTGCCTCAGAGTACTAATGTCAGAACAAATGATTTCCAACTCATTAGAACTCAACAGAGACCTGAAGAGTGTAAGAATGAACTCTCAGGATCTGTGAGGCATTTACCTACAGCATGACCAGTCTTAGACACCCCACAGGTTGATTTCTCAGGGCATATTTCCAGATGAAGGAGTCAGGGAAGTCAGCCAAGTTCTTGGAATATCTCAACTAGTAAGTGCCCAACTTGGATTCAAACTCAGGTCAGCCTGTGCCCATCCCAGAAGTCCACACTTCCTCTCAAGCACAGTCTTCAAACATCTTTTTTCTCTTTATGAAACATTCCAGAATTGATGCAGATTCCTTTTGTCCCTCAGGTCAGTCAGTGCCAGCCCACAGAGTGATGGATTTCCTTAAGACACTAGAGCCCAAGATGCATCTTCTGGTTCAAAAAATACAGTTTATGTGCTTCTAAAGCCCGGTGTATATACTGGTAAGTGAGCTAGGTTGAACAGCCTTGACTCTGACCCTCATCTGCCTCGTCCTTCAGTTCATCTCACCCTTGCCCGCCCATCCCACGCCTGGACCAGTTTGGGACCCTTGTGCCGCCACCTCTGAACTGTATCCACAGCGTTCACTTTAAACGTGAACCAGATGTGCGGGCAGAACAGTGCTCCCCACAAAGATGGCTCGTCTGTGGACCGCAGGATGGGAGAGTACCCTGGGGCACCCAAGTGGGTCAGCCCTGAAGGTGGGAAAGGGAGCAGAGAAAGACTGGCGGGTGCACTGTCATGGGCCTTAACCACCGAGGAGGCGGACTCCAGCCCACGAGGACTGCTAGCGGCTGGAAGAGGCCAGGAGGTGGCAGTCTCCCTGGGAGCCTCCAGGAGGAATGTGGCATGCGGGCATCGTGACTTCAGCCCCGTGAGACCACAGGTGAGCCCGGAGCTGGGAAGAACAGTGTTGCTTGAAGCCACTGTTTGCCATCATGTACATCAGCTGATGCCACTCCCTGCTTAACAGGCCACAGCACTTTCTCACTGCTGTTCCAAAAATCTCAGCTCCTTGCTGAGCTCAGTGGCCCCAGGTGGGGGACCTACCTGACACCAAATCCCCTGTGTGTCACGTCCCTCCTCCCCTCTCACTGGATGCCAGGCTCAGGGCCCCTGGTGTTATGATCGGGTTGTCCCTGCCTCGGGGGCTTTGCCCTCGATGCGCCTCCCTGAACCACTCTGCCCCCTTCCTCTCCTCCAGGCCTCAATTTCCACGTCCCCTTCTCAGAGTGTCCTATGCACTGGCAGCAGCAGTTCCAGGGATTGCTGCAAATGCACATTCTCAAACCCCGTTGCATGCCTCCTGAACAGAGACTCTGGGGATGGTGGGTCCCAGGTGCACTAGTTGACTGAGCCTCCTTTCCTCCCCTGGTTCCCCAGGGGGTGGCAGCCTCACCTATCTCCATCTCTGGTACCTAGAATGAGGCAAGCCGCACAGCAGGAGCTCAGGAAATATTTGTGGGATGGATTACTGAATGTATTTTCTAGAAGCCGCCAAGAAGGCCCTACGCCATGCATAAAAAGATCAAAAGAGCATGGCTCTGCCCTGCAGAACTTACAGTGGAGTGGAAAAGGTCTTTTCTCATACAGCGTGGTGCACACCGTGACAAATGCTTGTGACAGCCCGAATGAGGGCCCCTGAACCCATGTGATGCCTGGCTTGTGCCAAGCACAAGACAGATTGTGTATGATGCATGTCCTCATCCATGAAACGTATACTGTCTCCCCTGCTTAGAACATGAATCCCCCATATGGCTCGTTCAGAGAGGCACCTATACCTGGTGCCTCCCATCCAGAGGAAGTCATCAAAAATGGGTTGACGTGGGGTGCCTGGGCGGCTCAGTCGGTTGGGAGTCCAGCTGTTGATATCGGCTCAGGTTGTGATCTCATGGTTCATGGGTTTGAGCTCTGTGTGTGGCTCTGCACTGACAGCGTGGAGCCTGCTTGGGGTTCCCCCTCTCTGCCTCAGCCCCACTCATGCGCACTCTGCTTGCTCGCTCTTGCTCTCTCCCTCTCTTTCAAAATAAATAAATAAACTTTAAAAAATATGTGTTGGGGTACCTGGGTGTCTCAGTCAGTGGTCTGACTTCAGGTTAGGTCATAATCTCATGGTTTCTGAGTTTGAGCCCTGCGTCAGGCTGTGTGCTGACAGCTCAGAGCCTGGAGCTTGCGTCCAATTCTATGTCTCCCTCTCTTTCTGCCCCTCCCTGCTAGTGCTCTCTCTCTCTCTCTCTCTCTCTCTCTCTCTGTCTCTCTCTCTCTCTCTCAAAAAAAAATGAATGTTATAAGTCTATACATGAATGAATGAATGAATGAATGAATGAATGAATGAATGAATGGTCATAGATTCAGAAGATAGAAAAATCTTAGAGGAATGTGGACAACGCAACCAGGCTTGGGGTGTTCCAGCTAAAAGGTGCAGCCAGAGCAAAAGACCTGGGGGGGGCAGCTTGAAGAAAGGCCAGGGGGGTGGCAGCGGGGGCACCTCTGGTGACTGTGGGGTCGGCAAAGCTGTGGTCCCAGCTGAGGCATGCTGACCCACACCAGGCAGAAGCCTGCGGGGGGTGGGGGGGAGGGCTTTACCACAACCCTCACGGAGAGTATTCCTGTCCAGGATTCCCCATCCAGGTGATGGGTCCCCGGTACAGGATGGGGTCCTACAGCAGGGGAATCACTGGCGGACCCAGCCCCGGGGGCAGATGGACTGTCTTCCCCTCCCAGTAGCTGAAGACGCTGCTGGAATGGGAGAAGAGACTCAGCCCAGAAGGCAAGTGGAAACTTCCCACCTGAACTCTGAAAATAAGGAATGGGGGGGTTGAACTCTGCTTGAAACTATGCACTGGGAGACATTTAGTCCTTTCAAGGCCATGGACTAAATAATCTGAGGCATTTTCACAGAGCAGTGACTCATCTGAGATAGATTCACCACTTCACCTCACAGCTGGCCTTGTGGGGACTAATTTGATGATGTGTCTCCCTTCAGTGAATTTCCAAGAAAGGGTTTTGTGTGCCTCTATTTACTTAAGATGAAAAATACAATAAAGCTCTTTATTATCAAACCTATCCTGATTCAGTCGAAGCCCCACAGGTAAAATCTTCACATGCCCATGTGTGTAAACAAACATGGACACTGTGCGCGGGGACAGGCACTTGTGCACACACACGACACTGAGCAGGCAACGCCAGCATATATAAAATTACACCAAAACCCAGGGTACTTCTTTTCTCCTTATCAAAAATGTACTGGGCCATAGCTCTGGGAGTATACTTGGTGATCTAAGCCATTCATTAAAGGTAATAGAACAGAAAAATAACTTTTGATGCACAGCCATTCCAACATGTTATGTTTTAGAGTCTTTGCTAAATCACATTGTCAGAGTTCACTTTATTTTACTATTGAGTCAATGTGAAAGAATGAACCCTCTCTCTCAGAAATGTCTCTCCTTAATGCTCAGGACCTGCTCTGCTACGTTTAATACAGTGACAGTTCCAGGCTTAATTTACTCCTTGGAACAAGCCATTAAGTATGCATTGAGGCTTGTGCATGCTCTGTGAACTGTCCCCTTTTCTTACATACATAGCCACATAGTAAAGGTCCCCCAGGAGGGGATTTGAACTAGGTTTGGTAGTTAGCAGAAAATCAGAAATAATGTGCACGCATCCAGAATCTTTCATGGGACATCAGGAATTTTTCAATAATCATCAAGAATCATAAAATACTTAGGAATAAACCTAACCTAAGATGGAAAAGATCTGTACACTAAAAACTATAGAAAGCTTATGAAGGAAATTGAAAAAAAATAAAATAAATGGAAAAACATTCCATGCTCATGTGTTGGAAGAATAAGTACTGCTAAAATGTCAATACTACCCAAATCAATCTACACATTCAACGCAATCCCAACCAAAATTGCACCAGCATTCTTCTAGAAGCTAGAACAATCAATCCTAAAATTTGTATGGAACCACAAAATACTTTGAATAGCCAAAGTAATATTGAAGAACAAGACCGAAGCAGGAGGCATCACAATCCCAGACTTAGGCCTTTACTACAAAGTTGTAATCGTCAAGACAGCATAGTATTGGCACAGAAACAGACACATAGACCAATGGAATAGAATAGAGACTCCAGAATTGGACCCACACAAGTACTGCCAACTAATCTTTGACAGAGCAGAAAAGAATATCCAATGGAAAAGAGACAGTCTCTTTAACAAATGGTGCTGGGAGAACTGGACAGCAACATGCAAAAGCATGAAACTAGGCCATTTTCTTACACCATTCAAAAAAATAGACTCAAAATGGATAAAGGACCTGAATGTGAGACAGGAGAACGTCAAAACCCTAGAGGAGAAAGCAGGAAAAAACCTCTCTGACCTCAGCTGCAGCAATTTCTTACTTGACACATCTCCAAAAGCGAGGGGATTAAAAGCAAAAATGAACTATTGGGACCTCATCAAGATAAAAAGCTTCTGCACTGCCAAGGAAACAATCAACAAAACTAAAAGGCAACCGACGGAATGGGAAAAGATATTTGCAAATGACATATCGGACAAAGGGCTAGTATCCAAAATCTATAAAGAACTCACCAAACTCCACACCCAAAAAACAAAAAATCCAGTGAAGAAATGGGCAGAAGACATGAATAGACACGTTCCTAAAGAAGACATCCAGATGGCCAACAGGCACATGAAAAGATGCTCAGCATCACTCCTCATCAGGGAAGTATAAATCCAAACCACACTGATATACCACCTCATGCTGGTCAAAGTGCCTAAAATGAACAAATCAGGAGACTCTAGATGCTGGCGAGGATGTGGAGAAACAGGAACACTCTCACACTGCTGGTGGGAATGCAAACTGGTGCAGCCGCTCTGGAAAACAGTGTGGAGGTTCCTCAAAAAATTAAAAATAGAACTACCCTACAACCTAGCAATAGCACTACTAGGAATTTACCCAATACAGGAGTGCTGATGCATAGAGGCCCTTGTATCCCAATGTTTATAGCAGCACTTTCAACAATAGCCAAATTATGGAAAGAGGCTAAATATCCATTGACTGATGAATGGATAAAGAAATTGTGGTTTATATACACAAGGGAATACTACTTGGCAATGAGAAATCTGGCCATTTGTAGCAACGTGGATTGAACTGGAGGGTACTATGTTAAGTGAAATAAGTCAGGCAGAGAAAGAAAAATATCATATGTTTTCACTCAAATGTGGATCCGGAGAAACTTAACAGAAGACCATGGGGGAGGGGAAGGAAAAAACAAGAGGGAGAGAACCAAACCATAAGAGACTCTTAAAAACTTAGAATAAACTGAGGGTTGATGGGGTAGGGGGGAGAGGAAGGTGGGTGATGGGCATTGAGGAGGCCACCTGTTGGGATGAGCGCTGGGTGTTGCATGAACCAACTTGACAATAAATTTCATAAAAGAAAAAAAAAAGGAATTTTGCAATCATTAAAAAGTCAACCGTATGGGGGCGCCTGGGTGACTCGCTTGATTAAGCATCTGACTTCGGTTCAGGTCATGATCTCACGGTTTGTGAGTTTGAGCCCCATGTCAGGCTCTGTGCTGACAGCTCAGAGCCTGGGGCCTGCTTCTATTCTGTGTTTCCCTCTTAGTGCCCCCCCCCAAACTTATGCTCTGTCTCTCTCTCTCTCTCTCTCTCTCTCTCTCTAAAAATAAATAAACATTTTTTTTAAAGTCAACCATATGCCTGTTCAGATATTTTCTCCTGCATAGATGGACTGAGAATTGATAAAAGTGACTACATTGTTTAACAGACGCAGTAAAGAGATCATCACCAGGTGACGACCAACACTGCCACCAACGGCTTCCCCAGCCAGGTGTGGGGACATAGGGTGCCTTCTGAGAATGTACAAACGGAGAGTATACTGTGCATACTGGGGCATACTGGGACATACTGGGGACAGGCACAGGCTGGCAACTCCCAATCACCTTTGCAAACAACGAACCTGTGCGTTCGGACTCCAGGAATGCCTGGAACACAGACTGGCTCTAATTAACAACCGAGAGAAACACAGTGGTATAAAATTGATAGAAGAAATGTAAAATTGAGCAAATAAATACTGATCAAATGGAAAAGCTGTCTGTAACTCCCATTAAATTATATTTTATGGCATCAAACACAAGCAATTTTTTTTCCCAGAAGAAAGGATCTAGAATTTCCAACGTAAAGAAATTTGGCATAATATGAGAGGAAGAGGGTATTGAATTTAGAAGCATGTCAGGCTCAACAGGCACAGAAGCTAAACCAAACAGTCAGGAAAGGCGTAAAATCCGAAATCAGAGCACCCCCTTCAGCATGCTAAGGGCGGAGGCGCAACAGCGTGAGCTTCGGCCACCCGGCCAGCTTTCCTTCCTTCCTTCTTTCTTTCTCCAAATGCCCCTACAACAGGACCTGTGACGGATGGCAGGATTCTGTCCTGAGGATGTAAGAGGCAGCCTCTATTCCCACGTCGCTCACAGGCCAGTGGGATCCTGGCTCAAAGACAAAGTAACACCCCACCTCAGAGCGGTTTCCCCAACTCAAAACGCAGCCAGAATTCGTCACTGCCCGTGCGGTGAGATCCAGGGTCCCGAGCCCTCCTCTCTGGCACTCCCCCACCTGCCCCACCCCCGATCTTCCTTCAGGACTCCCAACCAGCTTCACTCCAGCCTCAGGGCCTGCACCTGCCCCCTCCACCTGAAATGCTCTTGTGCTCCATCACTGAGTGGCCGGCTCTCCGTCCGTCACCTGCCCCTCCTTGACTTCACGCCAGGTGAGCTCTCTTTGAGGCAAACAGACAGCCTCGTAGACAGAGGCATCCAAGCAACCGCAGGACACGTGTGGTGAGGGCAGTGCTCTAAGGAGGAGGTTTCGGCAAGCCCCGGCTCTGTTCACCCCTTGGGTGGCACTGCTGGTGCTCAAGGTGACCCAGAGTTCCAGAGCAGGTGCAATATGGGGAAAGTCAGAATTCTCACCGTTCTTAACAAAATTCAACTGCTTTTCCTCGAAACAACAACGAAAAACCAGAACAGAGAAAGACTTATGTGCCTGGAAGACTTTGCTTCATTTCTAGAGTTGTGGAAAAGCTTCTTCTGACCATTTCTGCCATATTTTCTTAGTGGGAGACTGCCGTTCAGAGGTCGTTACTCTGTTGTTTCCCTTCTCTCTCTGTCTCTCTCTCTCTGTCTCTGTCTCTGTCTCTGTCTCTCTCTCTGTCTCTCTCTCTCTCTCTCTCTCTCTCTCTTTCTCACATTTAAACTCCCCTCTTGGCTGCATCAACCTGTAGGCAGCTTCAGTACTTCCCTTTGAAAACTCCTCCCACTTCTCTCGAGTGCTCCCCCAGCTACAGCCTCTGGAGGCATCTGATGGCACCAGAACAGCTTCTCAGGCGCATCCACTGCTGCGTCCACTCCACGCTGCTCCTACCCCTCGGCTGGCCCAGGAACCTCCCCAGGGTCTCCAGAGGCCTCCACCCGCCCACACCCAACCGCCATCCTGCAGACCCTGGCTTGACCTCCCAGCTCCAACTTCCTTCCAGAAACACTCCTCCCCTGGCTACAGTCTCCAGTGTCCTTCCCGCTGCTCCTCAGCCTCCTGGTAAGGCATAGTCTCTTCTACCCAGCTGGCAGCCATGACACTCATCAGAGACAGAAGAGGGGAGAGAGAGGAGAGACAGAAGGAGACAAAAGAGAGAGAGAGACAGAAGATAGAGACATGGAGAGACAGGGGGAGACAGAGACAGAGAGAAGAGTGGAGGGAGAGACAGAGATGGAGGGCCTCACTCCCTCACGGGTGACGTCCTCACTGTTGCCCTGGAAACTCACCCAGGCCCTGGCCTCAGCCGCACAGGAATGTGTGATTCTCACATGTTTTTCTCCAGTCCAGCCCCCTCCTCTGATCTGCAGCTGGCATCTCCCACTGTGCCCTTGACCCATCCTCTAAACACAGAACCAGGGGGTCCCAGTAAGTACTGACCTCCTGAAAGCATTGACACATGACCTGGGCTGACAGACCGTCCATTCAGGGCTGAGAACCTCTGGGACGGCTAGTCCCTACAAATTTTTCCAAATCCCCTGTCATTCCCCTAGGAGTGTGTCTTTGAGCAGTTGCAACATCAATCCCATTTGAGAGATAGGACCCCAGCAATAATCTCCGGAACACTGCTCACATATACTGTCTCACCAGACCCTTGCGACATGCTACCTGCTGACCATCCTGCCAGGGAACCTGCTCAGAAGTGCTGACCATCCCAGTGGGGCGCCTGCTCACACCTGCTGACCATCCTGACAGACTCCTCCTCACACCAGCCCCCTGGAGCAGGCTGGAAACAATTTGTCTGAATCTGCTATCAGTGAAGTCAGCCCGTATGTGAATTGAGCAAATACTACAACCACTGTTGTTACACCTGAGAAGAGGTAGTTGGCATTCTCAGTTGCCATCATTCCCTGAGCATCTTCAAATGTAAAGATGCTTCCTCACGCTGACGTAGCCATGCTGAGCACCTGCCTGGTTTCAACTCCCGAAGTCAGTCAGGAGAACCGCCCCTCTCTTGTACAGAACTCATTCAGGAGAACCTCCCCTCTCTCTCATCTGGAAGTCGGTCAGGAGAATCTCCCCTCTCTGGTCCAAAAGTCAGTCAGGAGGAACTCCCCTCTCTCTCGTCCAGTAGTAAGAGAGGAGGACCTCCCCTGTCTGCTCCAGAAATCAGGCAGGAGAACTTCCCCTCTCTCTCTCCTGGAAGTCGGTCAGGAGAATCTCCGCTCTCTCTCCTGCAAGAAAACCTCCACTCTTTCATCCAGAAGTCAGTCAGGAGAACCTCCCCTCTCTCATCCAGATGTCAGTCAGGAGTACCTCCCCTCTCTCTCGTCCGGAAGTCATACAGGACAACCTCCCCTCTCTCTTGTTCAAGAACTTCCCCTCTCTGGTCCAGAAATCAGTCAGGAGAACTTCACCTCTCTCTTGTCCGGAGGTCGGTCAGCAGAACCTCCACTCTATAGTCCAGACGTCAGTCAGGAGAACCTCTCCTCTCTCTCACCTGGAAGTCATTCACGAGAACCTCCCATCTCTCTCCTTCAAGAACCTCCCCCTGTCTCTCGTTCAAGAACCTCCCGTCTCTGGTCCAGAAGTCAGTCAGGAGGACCTCCCCTCTCTCTCATTCAGAAGTAAGACAAGAGAACCTCCCCTGTCTGGTCCAGCAATCAGTCAGGAGAAAGTATGCTCTTTCTCTCCTGGAAGTCAGTCAGGATAATCTCCCCTCTCTGCCCTTCAGGAGAAGCTCCACTCTCTGATCAAGAAATCAGTCAAGAGAACCGCTCCTCTCTCTTGTCCTGAAGTCGGTCAGCAGAACCTCCCCTTTCTGGTCCAGAAATCAGTCAGGAGAAACTCCTCTCTCTCTTCCCTTGTAGTGAGTCAGCATAATCTCCCCTATCTCTCTGTCAAGGGAATCTCCACTCTCTGGTCCAGAAATCAGTCAGGAGGACATCCCCTATCTCTCGTGTGGGAGTAGATCAGCAGAACCTCCCCTCTCTCGTCCAGAAGTCAGTCAGGAGAACCTCCCCTGTCTCTCATTCAAGAACATCTACTCTCTGGTCCAGAAGTCAGTCAGAAAAACCTTCCCTCTCTCTCGTCCAAAATTCAGTCAAGGGAACCTCCCCTCTCTCATCCAGAAGCCAGTCAGAACTTCCCCTCTCTCCCATCTGGAAGTTGGTCAGCAGAACCTCCACTGCCTGGTCCAGAAGTCAGTCAAGAGAACCTCCCCTCTCTCTCATCAGGAAGTCAGTCGGGAGAACCACCACTCTCTCGTCCAGAAGTCAGTCAGGAGAACCTCCCCTCTCTCTCGTCCAAAAGTAAGACAGGAGAACCTCCCCTCTCTCATCCATATGTCAGTCAGAACCTCCCCTTCTCATCTGGAAGTCGGTGTGGAGATCCTCGACTCTCTGATCCAGAAGACAGTCAGGAGAACCTCTCCTCTCTCTAGCCAGGAAGTCAGTCAGGAGAACCTCCCCTCTCTTGTCCAGAAGTCAGTCAGGAGAAGCTCCCCTCTCTCTCATCCGGAAGTCGGTCTGGAGAACCACCACTCTCTCGTCCAGAAGACAGTGAGGAGAACTTCCCATGTCTCTCATCTGGAAGTCAGTCAGAAGAACCTCCTCTCTCTCTCTCTCATGAGCCCCCACACTGAAGCCAGAGAGTCTTAACCAAGAACAAATCAGACCATAGCCTGTCCCTGACCTGAATTCCCACGAACTTGCAAAAACGTCTCCATATTGGCCACTGGATTCCCACATGGGTCATTTCATTCTCGCAGTTCCAAGGGGACAGGTGTTTCGAAAAGGAGGAATGGCCAACATCGTTAATTGTGGTAAAGGCATCTAGTGCGGTGAGTACTAGAATGTGTGGGGTGAATTCACAGGATGGAAGCCCTCTGCATCCTGGAGCAGAACAAGTTCAGCAGCCGTCCCCTCCTAGGAAGGGAGGAAATGATCTGTTCACTGATTTCCTCTCAGCACCTACGTCACCTATGGCATGCAGCTGGTGCCCAATAAGTGCATCAAATGAAAGACTGAATGTCAGGTGTGAAGGGCACCATCCCAGAGAGGACGCCAGCTGCCCAGCAGGACCCTTCCCTCCGTGCCCTCTGTGGACAAGGATGACACCACGCAGAGCATCCTACGTCTACGTACATTGTGTGAGTCAATTCAGAGAGTGTGTGATGTGTCTGCAGCTCTCCATGAATAGCCCGTTTGCCTCTTGGTTGGCCTCACGCTCACAGGTCTTGCGGTGCCTTGATGTGGAGGACTGTGCTATAGGCTTCACCGTAAGCTCATGATACGTTGGAGGCTTCGCTGTGAGTCTGCTCCTGGGGCAGGAGGCAGGACGCTGACCTCATGACACACAGTTTGTTCTGCGTCTTTTGATGCAACAGTGAAACGGTACTCATTTATTCTTGTTTTTAAAAATTCCTGGGTTATAAATTAAGAAATGAGTCCTGGGATCAGGAGTAGGCTCCTGCGTGAGGTCTTGTGATTCTTCCACCCTCACCTTCCATGGTTCAGGATGAATACAGCTAATCCTGGTGCAGAATGGGAGAGTAGTGGAGGGTATCCAACCGCTGTAGGGAGTGGAAGCTGTGATTCTGAAATCATTGTTCCAGGGCTTACTGCCACAAAGGGTCAATCAGCAATTGCCAAAAGCGACCACAGTTGAGCTGGGGAGCCCCTCGCTGCTGGCAGACTGGGTCTCAGCTTCCTGCTGAGACAGGGGCCCTCCCCTCAGCACCCTGCCGCCTGGGCTCCCTGGGGCAGCGGGGTGTTCTTCAACACAGCCCACAAGGGACAGCCTCCTCACCAGACAGATGTCACAATCTTTTATAGGGCAATACCAGAAATGACATTCCAATATTCGCCACATTCAGTGGCTGAAAGCAAGCCACGGATCACGTCCACGCTATGGGGAAGGGAATTCCAGGGACATGCGTTCCGGGAGGTCATCTAACTCTGCCTGCCATGCCTCTAGACCCCAGTCCCCAGCAAAGGGTCTGAGGAAGAAGAACCCACAGTCCTCACAGTAAAACACGCATTCCCCTGCACCTTGCATGCCAACGTCAGTTTTAGGAAACACAGCGAGGCAAACGTTGTTAGCCAGTGCCTAAATCATCCAGGCGTTTTTAGCCAGTGGAAACCTACTTATTTACCGAGGAAGAAAAAAACAACCCCAGCCCTTGTTAAGTCTTCAGCTCAGTGCCAAGCAGCATGCTTCAGTGTAGCAATGAGAACATCAAATAACAGAAACACAAAACAGAAGCAACAGCCATTTTTAAAGGAATTTTGTAAATTTGAAGTCCAATATAGACGCTAATAATTGTTGTAATTACTCTGAATAACTCATCATAATGCCAAAGGTCTGGCTCATTTTTCCTGTCTGTTCGGTAAAGCGTGTGTTTATAAATACATGTTGAGGCTCCCAGAGAGCAGTGTGCTCCATTCTTCATTCTGAGAGAATTGATTAGCAGTACCTTGAAGTCATTTTTTAAGGAATAACCATCAATATTAACAGCTGCCAGACTTTTCCACTTATACTCGGCTGAAAACAGTTCTTCGCCATGGGGAAAATGTTTACATTTCCAACCTGGGATTAGTTTCTAACTCTCAGGGTAGGAATCAGGCATTGTGTTGTGGTTCCTTAGAGATTCAGCTGTCCAAACAGCAGCTGACACAGAGAGCTGTGTGCACATTTGGAAGGGGGCTGATTACCATGTGCACCTGCAGAGCACGTACATTCCCTGCAACCTTGTTCTCTAGCACCGGCATTCTGCACGGGGCTGGACACCAGTGGGGCAGGGCAGAAGACACCCACCACTCGGGGTCAGGAGGACCTGAGCTTGAATTCCTGCCCCCCACCTCGCTGAATTACTCATGTCCCCAGGCAATTGCTTCATCTCTGAGTCTCAGGCTCCCCCGGGCAAACTGTCAAGGGCCCACCACCATATTTTGGGGTGCTACAAGGGGAAGGTGTGTGAAGTCCCCTGGCATTAGATACCATTAGTTATGCTAATAGAATTTGGCAGGTGGAACTCTGCGGGTTTTGGCACTGTTTTTGAAAACTTTGTTTTATGAAAATTCCAACCGTAGACAGAAATAGAACAGAATAATGAGCCCCATGCATCCATCAACGGGGATTGACAATTACTACCTCATGCCAATTTGATTCCTTCCACACCCACACTCCTCCTTCAAATTATTTTGAAACAGAACTCAAACTATCATTTCATCTATAGATATGTCAAAATGTATCTCCAAAAGATAGAGGCTCCTTTACATGCAATCTCAATACTATATACCACACTGAAAGTAATAATCTCTTAACACCACAAAACTTCCAGTTGGGAGTTGATTTCCTGATCATCTTATGTATTCTATTTTTGTTAATCCTTATTTATTTATTCTTGAGAGAGAGAAAAAGAGAGAGAGAGAGAGGGAGGGAGGGAGAGAAAGTCGGGAAGGGACAGAGAGAAAGGGAGACAGAGAATCCCAAGCAGGATCCCATCTGTCAGCACAGAGCCTGACGTGGGTCTCGATCCCATGAACGGTGAGAACATGCCTGAGCTGAAACCAAGAAATGGACACTTGGCTGACTGAACCCCCTAGGTGCCCACTCGCCCCTTCGATTTTCAACTCAGGCCAGGACTTTCCAACCCTTGAAGTGTTGACAAGTGGGGCTGGGTAACACTTTGCTGTGGGGCATCCCGTGCATGGGAGGGGGCTCAGTGGCCTCCCTCGGCTCTTCCCACGTGAGGCCAGGAGGACCCTCTCCCCTCAGTGGTGACCACCAAAAATGGCTCCAGATGTTACCAAATGTCTCCTGGTTGAAGAGGAGGCCTCACCTCCTGTGGAGAATCGCAGATTTGGAAGATGAGAGGCACTGCATCAGAAACAGTAAAGAGATTGCCGGTCTTTTCTAGTGGGGTGGCGAAGCCCCCAGCCCCTCAGTTTCATAGTCATTTGATAGGGACTGAGCTTGAACCGCACACTCCCTGAAACCCATAGAGCACAGTGGTGGTTTGCACGGTAACTGGCAACTCTGGGGCACGTTCCCTGTACTAGATTCAGTTCTTTAAAAGTACTGGATACAAGGTTTTGCCACAGAAAAATAGGCTTGTATGTTGTGTTTCCCTGGTGGAAAGAGAATTGTTTTCTCTTAGCCCCCACCCCCCACCCCACCGACCCAGCTAGTCTGGTGACAGCCAAGACAAACGAGTGAAGCAGGGGCCCACACGACCTCACCTGTGGGAACAGCATCCTCGTGGCAGCCCCGGGGAGACGACAACCAAGAGAGGAGCTCACTGCCATGTGGTCTCCCCATCCCCACCCCCGCCCCCATCCCCAGCCACCAGCAGGAAGGTGGCAGCTCACTTTGTGGGGACGGGAGCCACGCTGGCCGAAGGCAATACACTCTGTTTTCAGAACACTTGTGTGATGGTCACACCTGCCTCTTTGGGGCTCCACAAATATGCCACCAGCCATCATCAAGACCATCCCCCATCCGGCCTGTGTGTCATGAAACTGGACGACCTTCATTCAGGTTCACGATCTGGAGACTGGTGGGGATGATGGCAGGACCCCTTAGTCTTCCGGGGCCCAGATTTGACTGGTATGTGAGAGTCAGCCCAAGGCAGGATTCTCTGTCCCCTGAGTAGGAGTTCATCCATCTATGGGAGGCTCGTGAGAACATCCCGGTGTATGTGTGTGCACACACACTCACACACACCTCTCGGGGACACTACAATGCTGTCAGCTCTGAGCACATGATGCATGAACTCTAGGCAAATGTGTTTTACAAACTGCAGGAATTTGAGGCGGGGGGAAAGGATACTGATGCTATCTCTGCCCCAAACTGGTTTAAGATCACCAGTAAAGGTAAGAAGGAGTGGTCTCAAACACCAACCACCCTGAAATACTGAGAGATTTGCCAAACTGATAGTGAACAAGAAACACAAGAGCAGAGACTATCACAGAGACATTCCTGATGTACCGAGAACCTGGAACGGCACTCGGTGCCCCTCATCCTTCATCATGGCCCTGAATCTCCACAACCATTTCAGGAACTAAGCATCAGCACTGCCCCCTTCTCAGAGATGAGAAAACAAAGGCTTGAAATCTTCCACCTATGTTTCCTTGGTCTGACAGCTAAGAAGGAGCGTGATGGGCGCTGAGTTCTCCAATTCCACTTTCCCAATCTTATTTAATAGTGAGGATTGCTTCTGGAACATGCACAAGAAAGTAGCCAGCAGGCCTTTCAGGATAGACGGTGCTTGTAAGATAAACAGCGATTCCCTTGGAATGACACCCTCCACCCCCCCAACCACCGTAGATATATAACAATTTGCTTTTAGCGTATCCTCTTCTTTAGCTGGAAAAAAAAGCCAAACACATTGGCATATCATTAGAAAAGCTTACAAATGACTCTGGCAAGTAAAATAACACCACTGATCAGGAGACTTGGAAATGAGGCACGCGTTGGGATAAAATTATTTTTCTCCCAAAGGGACGACACACTTAGCGGTAAAGTGCCCATCAGCAGATCCTGCCCAGCAGTGAAAACACAGGCTATGGACACATAACTAGGAAAGGTGTGCATAGAGCTCTCAGATGGAACACAGAATTATTTTATTTATGAAAAAGCACTTGCGAAATTTTGCTGAGAGAGGGGCTTACTTGGGAAGTAGAGTGCTTTCCACTCAGATTTCTGTATTGCTATGCCACGGAACTCCAAGCGCTGCCCAAAAAACTGTCATCGTCAAGTCTGCGTTTCGGGGATCAGTAGCGAGCCATAAAAACTGACCCCAGGCAGGCTGCAACTTGATAGCCATCCTCTAAATGAACAAGCACCTTCTTCTGTCACTCCTCATGGTAACTTAGACATGAACACTCTTTGGAGTCCCAGATGTTCAAGAGAAGCCAGTGCAGTGTCACAGAGATGGAGGGAGGGTGGCTAGAGATAGGAGACTCTTCTGTGGATTATGACAGCAGTGCCTTGTTTCCATATAGTTCCTGCTTTCAGACTGAACAGATGGAACCTTCACTCCCTGCACAGTACGAGATATTCCTCCCCAAATGATCATCCTTGGTGCCATCTCCCAGGCCAGCTTTGGGCCATTGCAGTTACCCACAAGCCTGTGCCATGAAGTCTCAGGGAGGGGGGGTGAGAAGAGAGGTACTTCTTTCTAATGCCCCCTGACCTTCCTCAAGCCGCACGATCCAGAGTGTCAGAGGACAAGTGCTGATGGGACCAAGTTTTCGTTTTCAAAGCGTGGTCCTCAGACACCCAGGGCACCACATCTTCAGAACCGCTGGGTTTTCCACCTCGAATTAAGGATTTGGGGGTACAGCACGGAGCCCCAGGGAGTCTGGACACGGCTTATTTGCAACACTAAAGAATGAGCTCTGACCACTCAGGATAAGCTGTGAAGACTTGTGGTATCTCTCTACTGATGCTTCTCCATGCTTCTCCCCACCCACCCCACACCCTGCGGGGGCAGGCAGTATAGCAGGGACTAAGTTGACGGAGGGACCATGGGGATTTACATGGTTTTGGAACTTGTAAAACTTGCTCACAGTTTTTCCTCCTGGCTCAGGCCGGGTCCAGGACATGGCTCGGTCCCCACATGGCCATAAAACCAGCTCTGAGGCCACAGGCCAAATGGTTTCCATATTTTTTTAATGGTTATTTATTTTTGAGACAGAGAGAGACAGAGCATGTATGGGGGAGGGTCAGAGAGAGAGGGAGACAGAATCTGAAACAGGCTCCAGACTCCGAGCTGTAGCACAGAGCCTGACACGGGGCTCGAACTCAAGGACCGCGAGACTATGACTTGAGCTGAGGTCGGATGCTTAACCGACTAAGCCACCCAGTCCTCCCAAACAGATTCCATCTTAATTCACCCAGCTCTGGGGCCCACCGCTGCAGCTGTGGAGGCAACTGCATCCCACAACCTGGCTTCCTCCTTGCACTTTGCTTCATCAAGCCCCAGAACACAGGAGCTGGGCTGTTCTCCAATTCCCTGCTGGCAAAGTGAGCTCTTCTCCACTCCTCAGTCGTTGCATTGAAATTGTGGTGAGGCGGGGGGCCGTGGCACCCTGTCCTGGCCCCCAGGCCTGTCTGTCGACAAGAATGTGAATTAGGAACCGGTTTTCCTGCCCAGCAGAGGGGTTTGTTTTCCTACTGCATATAATGAAGACTCTTGTTCAGACTCGTCCATCCCCAACACACTGTTCCAGCAAGGCACAGTAAGTATTTCATCCTGTTAGACATTGCATGGCCCGTTACATGGACACAGCGTAGCAACGGGGCTCGTCCTGTCCTCTGGGAGATAAAACAGTTCTCCCATGAATTCACTCACCCACTCATTGAGCATTCACTATGTAAACGGCCAAATGGGGTTTACTGAGAAGCCAGAGGTGGGACCCTTGTCCTCATAGCTGACAAGTAGCTGTGGATAGTACTGCTGAGCTCCGAGTGTCAGCAGGCAAGGACCTGGCTTAGCGTAGCACTAGGTGACCCGTCCAGACAGGGAAGGCCACTCACATGCAGGGAAAGACATTTCTCCAGGTGGGGAAGGGCTCAAAGGAGGAGGTCCTGCTCAAAGGAGCAGGGTTGGGCAGGGGTCCAGGTGGGGAACGGCATCTGGAGTCACGAGACAGGCTGCATCTGCCCCCTCGCGGCACACGGAGGGGGCTTGGTGGCCCCGGCATTTGGTGACGTGAAGAAGTGGGCTGGGTAGGGAGGCAGTTTGTCCACATCGCTCTGCCCTATGAGTTCGGCCCATGTTGACTCTCCCAGACCCCCAACCAAAGATGGCTCAGTGGCCTCCACCTCCAGTCAGCCGGTGAATTATGATGGAAGTGGTGGGCACGGGGCCCAGGGGATGTCCCTCTGTAGGAGGAAAGGAAGGAGGCAGATGTGCCCTCAATGCGGGGCAGCAAATTATCCAGCAGGCAACGGTGGGCCTGAAAAATTCACATTCGTACATATTCACGGAGCCTTGCACACAACATGGAAACACAAGACTCTAGCAGAGAGGAATATGTTCCTTAAAGGGGAATTTGTTCATTCAAGGAGGAAAAGCTCTACAGTTGGTAGAAAGAAAGTGGACTAAGTCGTAGATTCAGAGGAACAGGAAGGGCCAGTGGAAACTTAAAGAGAAACCAGCCAGACAAGGAGGGGCTGGCAGAAACTTGCAGAAGTGTCTTGAAGACCAAAGAGGGGAGGAGAGCAATGGGCACTCAGCTGGGGCCAGACTTCCTTCACTCTCAGTTACCTGGCGACCAACCCCCTCAGGATGGAAATGATTTAACGGTGAGCAAACCCACATGTTCATGGATGAAAATACCAGCTAGGCAGGACAACCCTGGAGGCCCTGAGGGAGGCATTTAGAGAGAGCTGTTCACCAGGCAGGGCAGCCTGGGGGTCCGTACTGGGTAAGTTTGGGGCCACCCACAGGCAGACCTGTTCTTCTGCTTAACTGTAACAACGTCCTACACAGGCTGTCCACACACTCTCATCTTCGTGTTTGCTTGACCTGGCACTGGAGACCGGCAGGACCCGCTCACCCGGTGCCTGCTTCATGTTGTGGGATGGCACTAGCAAGCTCCCCTACTTCTCTGACCTCCCCGAGGGTCCCATCAGCAGTGGGATGTGACGGTCACAGGGGAAGGGAGGCCCACCGGCAGTCATGATGACTGTGTGGCACATCTTCAACTGTCTGTGGTTTCAGGCCAGTGATGGCAAAGCTACTCCCGGGTGAACTCGATCTTCCCCTGTGAGCCTCCCTCCCGCACCTGGAGGGAGGGCCCCTGGGCACAGTCCACACCCCCTGTGACGTTAGACTCTCCCCATGTCCATCTCTAAGCCAGGACCTGGGGAAGAGAAGAGGATACACTCTGTAGCCACGAGCCACCCAGCAACCCGGGAAGGGCAGTATGGCACATGCTCCCAAAATCATTATTAGTCTTGGAACAATCCCAACTTCTAATCCCACCGATGAGGCCCTAGCCCCCGAAACAGCCGGATGTGCGCAGAAAGACAGAGGTAAATCAGTGCACTTGGTGGCGCAACCACACATTTTGCGTTGGCACTGCTGGGGGCGGGACGCTGCTGGAATCTGCTGGGTGGAGGCCAGGGATGCTGGCAGATATCCTGCAGTGGCCGGAACAGCTTCCGTGGCAAAAAATAATCCTGCCCAAAGTATCAACAGTGCTGTTGCGAGAAACCGTGATGCAAAATTGTGTTCATTGCAATGATTTCATTGTAGAGGCAGGAAAAAAAAAAAAAAAAAAGGAAACAGCCTAACTTTCCCAACATAGAGACTTGGTTAAAATGCATTTAATAACTGTAGAATATAAAATTAAAATACCTTTTAAAAAGTTCACTTTTTAGGAATATTTAATGGCATGAGAAAATGTTCCTGGTATATTGCCGAGTAAACTGGTCAGTGATTCCCAAGGGTTCTGGAGGAAAGATTGACAGGCGGGCCTCAAGGGAAATACTCCAAGTGACACTGTAATGTTGGACGGATGTCACTGCATGTCTGTGGACGTCCGCAGAGTGTACAACACCGAGAATGAACCCTAAGGCCAAGTGCAAGCTTTACGGTTAATGACAGAGGATCCCCACTGACCCAGCGCCCATACCTCCTGCACCCTCCCAGGCAAGCTGCCAAAGGGAGGAATGGGGGAGCAGGAGGGGGAACGTACAGGGGGAGCCTTGGCACTCCCCACGTGTTTCTCTGTGAAACTAAAACTGCTGGATGAGTCCATTACTTAAAATAATGATAAAGGAGGTTACGGATATCATGCTGTCTGTTCCACTGTCGCCTTGATGACGTCAAGACTCCTCACTCAACCCGCCACCACCCTCACCTTCCAGGAGGATGACCGAGGACTGAGGACAGACACACTGCCAGAAATTTGGAAGCAATCACCTAAGTGCAGGGATGATGGCCGGGTGCCTCTTCAGATGGGGAACCCACAGCACTGGCTCGCCTCTGTGTCTTCCACCGCCAAGGTGAGAAACGTGCATCTCTCTCTCCCTCTGAGCACTCAACCTCTGGGGATGGGTGGCACTGGGCCTCCCGCCCCGACAGGAGGACGCAGGGCTGTGCCACACGCATACTGCCTGGCCAGGGACCAGGCCGCCATCGGCCTCCTCAGACCTTGGAGACCCGGGATATTCGCGGGGGAGCTGGGCATTCCAGGGGCCCTGCAGGGAGACTCCCTCGCCCTCCCTCACCAGCTCACTGGGGCTCTGCGCCTGGGCTCCTGGAGGGTCTGGGCAGCCCAGGGTCCTGTGTGCAAACCACATCTTAATCCCTGAACCAACTCCCCAGGCTAACAGAGACTCCCGATGCATCTTGCAAGCACGTGCCTGGACACATGTGCCCGCAGCTGCGAGGAAAGAACCACAGACTGAAACATTAACTGGACTCACGCAGTGTTTCGTTTGGGAAGGTGGAATTGTGGTTCACTTTCTCCCCAACGTTTTGTTTTAAAAATTTCAAGCCTTAGAAGAGTGAGAAGTACAACACTCACTTGCATCATTCGTGTGTGTTTTATGTATCTACGTGGATATACAGATATGGGACATTTATAAGTATGTATATAGGAACACACAAATATTATATATGAATATATATAAATTATATAAATGTGATATATAAATATTTATAAAATAATTACGTAGGGAATTTTAACAGAAGAATCACGTGTATGTGTGTATACATAAAGGCACTTTTCTTCTTTTTGGCTGAGGTGTTAGAAAGCTCCTTACAGACACCACACCCTCTACCCCTGTTACTTAAGCATTGAGCACCTTCCGAGACTCAGGGCATTCTCCAGTGACATCCCTGGCCTTGGTGTTGACAGGTCTGGTCCCTTGCACTTGGGGCCCACCTGTGGGGTCAGGAAAGCACTGTGCTCCCAGGGTTCTTCTTCCCTCCCTTCCCACCCCAGCCCAGCCACCTCCCCCCTGCTCCTGCCAGTCTCCCCAGGATCACTTTCCTACTGAAGCACCTGCTCACGGATCCTCTGCTCAGAGTGGGCTTCCGGACACCCTGACCCAAGATGCAGCACCACCAAGAGAGAGGTCACTCCACAAATGAGCCCTTACAAACGCAAGACATGCTTTTCTTTCGGGTCTTCTATTTCCTTCTTGTGTTGTTATCTAGGTTGAATTTATGAAAGGAAAGCACACCCAGGGCTTCTCATGGCAAATAAGAAACATTCCCAATGTCCTCATATATTTGAAGGCAGCTCAGGAACCAGGGAGTTCAGCACCAACAGCTTCTGGAGGCAGCTAGGCTCATCACTGAGGAAGTCACACAGGGAGAATGTGTCGCTATTTCATGCTCACAGTGCAGAGACTTGCCCCTGGAGACCATACAGGGCAAGCCCCCATCTGAGGTGTGAGTACATCTGCAGTAACCCACGGGGGCCCCTGCCTCTGGAGACACCGTACCATTTGCTGAGCTACTGCTGACTGCTGGAGACGCTTTTCTCCCTCCTGGTTGAAATCCTCTTTGGTACCAACTCCACCCTGGGACCTCAGCTCTTTGTGTGTGTGTGTGTGTATATATATATATATATATATATATATATATATATATATATATAATTTTGGAGGGGGAGGAGAGGGGCAGAGAAGAGGGAGACACAGAATCCGAAGCAGGCTCCAGCTCCGAGCTGTCAGTACAGAGCCTGACACAGGCTTGAACCCACGAACCGTGAGATCATGACCTGAGCCACAGTCAGACACTCAACTGACTGAGCCAGCTAGATGCCCCAACTCCAGCTCTGGTTTCTAAAGCCACAAGGGGAACAAATAATCCCTCCTTTCACACGCAAGGCTTTCAGAGGTGGCAGAAAGCAAGCTCTCCGGCTCCACCTTGTCCCCATGCTGGGTGTATGTGGCCTCGACCACACACTGTTCATTCCCTCATCCAGCAAACGCTTCAAGGGCCCACCACGCATCAGGCACCACGGTCAGTGCTGGAGACAGAGTGGCGAACCAGACAGGCAACCTGAAGCTTATGAACCAGTGTGTAGACAATGAGCATCTGTTCCTCATATCACAGGGTCCAGTCCCACAAAGTCACCCTGCAGAACTTCCAAGCCGAAGGCAGGGAGAAGACTCTTGCACCTTTCTCCTTAAAACGTTCCCCAGGAGTCTTCTGCAGAACACAAGATCCCAAGAGATGCTCCCCAAACAGAGGTCCTAGGAGCACGTGAGATTAGCAAAGGCCATCACATTCACTTCTGGAGTCACAGCACAAGGTGTGTTAGAAATTCAGCATCTTCCTGTTGTACAACATCTCTTTGACTGCTTTTAAACATTTTTTTAACATTTATTTGTTATTGAGAGACAGAGCATGAGCAGGGAAAGGGCAGAAAGAGGAGGAGACACGGAATCCAAAGCAGGTTCCAGGCTCTGAGCTGTCAGCACAGAGCCCAACACGGGGCTTGAACTAACTGTGAGATCATAACCTGAGCCAAAGTTGGGCGCTTAACCAACTGAGCCACCCAGGCGCCCTATTTGACGTCTTTTAAACCAACGTATTGGAACCACCAACTTCTCCCCAACCTATTGGAACCACACAACCCCGTCTTTTTTTGGAAAAGAAGTTTTCCTGTTTTATCTTTTGCAACTAGAATGCCTTGAAGCATTCTTGCTTTGCCCTATCCTTAAAACTGGAGACAAAGTAAAACCTGGGTAGACACTTTCCCTGCCCCCTCCCCACCTCAGGGGAAGGGACCAGAAGTTGTGTGCTGGAGCCAGGGTCTGCATGATCAGCAGGAAATGCACAGCAGGCCCTCTGGGCACATCATGAAGGCCTCCAAGCAGGAGACCCTGTGTCCTCGGGAAGCGACAGGAGATGGGGCAGACAGATTGGTGTATCCTAGGCTCAGGGTCTTGGCTCAGAGGGGGCCGGTACCATCATCCACTGAGACAAAGCAACTACCTGTGTGTGACGGTCCCTGGTGATGTGTTTGGCATCGAGAGTCGCTTGGCCTGATTGTTACTGGAATCAGGCCCTGCAGGAATGCCCATCACCTCCTGCTGATACCACTGCCAGCTCAGAGCCCCTGGCCAAGCATCCCAGGCAGTTGCGGAACCAGGATAAGGAGGGGGCCGCCCCAGCATTACCAGGACCCCTCTGGTTGTAAGTGACAGAAACTAAACACAGGCGGGTTTATTAAAAACAAGAACATTTGGGGCGCCTGGGTGGCGCAGTCGGTTAAGCGTCCGACTTCAGCCAGGTCACGATCTCATGGTCCGTGAGTTCGAGCCCCGCGTCAGGCTCTGGGCTGATGGCTCAGAGCTTGGAGCCTGTTTCCGATTCTGTGTCTCCCTCTCTCTCTGCCCCTCCCCCGTTCATGCTCTGTCTCTCTCTGTCCCAAAAATAAATAAACGTTGGAAAAAAAAAAAAAAAACAAGAACATTATTGGTTCCCATGACCTGGCGACTCAGCACCAGGCCGGCTGCAGGGGGCCAACTTCTGCTGCCAGGTTTATGTTCACCTCCATGGACTGCACTCCGGGGAAGCTCCCGTGGTGGTGACACAGTTCACTGGCTCCTGTCCAGGTGAAGAGAGAAGCCTTTCCTGGGTGCTGAGCACAAGTCCCAGGGCCCACTCAACAGGCCAATGAGTGGAATAAGCTGATTGGCTAGGCCTGGGCCACGTGGGCTCTCTGTGGCCGGGGTTGAGTCAGCCCCACCCAAACCACGCAGACAAAGAGTGGGCACAGAGTGGTCCCCCAAAGGAAACTGTGAGTACCCTCACCCCAACACCCAGGACAGCTGTCCACTGTAGGGGAAGGGCATACCTGCCCGCTGAGCCAACCGTGTCAAAGACACTGGAGGACAAATCAGATCTTTACTGTCGCTCCCACACCTCGGCTTCTTCCTCAATACCAAGTCCCATCTCGCACTGCTTCCCCCAGTCACCTAATGGTTACCTTTCAGAGAAGAAAGATGGGCCCAGAACTATACATGCTTTAACAATCACTTCGATGGTTTCCAATTCAGGGCGGGAGCAGACCTCCTCCTGGAGGGGACCCCTCAACATGCCCAGAACCAGGGCCCCAACTCTGCAGGAGGTCCACAGGACAAGGCAGGAATCTGAGTGTGCAGCCAACGTCCCACATAATGCTCATGCACGTGGTCCTCGAACAGTGCTTTGAAAAAGCCAGCCTGAATCCATGGAGAAGTGACCAGGGCCTGGGAAATTGTTTCATACCTTTAGAAGAGAAAAATAGCCCAAGGATATACATGTAATGCACAGAATCAGAGGAAAAGACGGGTGCAACACAAGATGAAGGAGGGCTCTGTTACTGAGGAGAAATGAATCCATCTGAAATATCTCCTATGCCATGCTCCAAGGTAAAGCAATGGAAAACCCCCATCACTGGGAGAAACTGAGAAATGATGGAAAAGGTTAGGTGGGCGGTTCAGTCCTCTCTGGGGAGTCAGAAGATCTACTTTGGGGCTCAGGCAGCTCTGTTCCTCAGCGCAGAGACCTTCAGTGCATGAAGACCTTGCCTTGGGCTCAGATGTGCCCACTTGTTAGTGTTGGGAGACCGGGAAGTAGAAGCACTGAGCGTGATGATAGAGTCCAGCATATAGACACACAGATGTGTCTACCTGCCTCGTATGGTGTGTGTACAGACACACACATGCACACACACACACACACACACACACACACACACACACACACACACACACACATGCACCCTGGAAGAGTTCCACTAATTGCTGTGATATGAGAATTTTAATGCTGTACTTTATTTTTATATAAATAAAAAACACAATAAAACTGCAAGTCAGGACGGACCAGGCTGTTAACTACATGTCATAGTAACAAACGGTTTCCTGATCACAGGGGCTTAAAACAGCAAAGGTTTGTGTCTGAGGAAGCAAGACGCTGTCTGCGGGTGGGTGGGAGCTCTGCTCTGCTCCCCTCTGGGACCCCGTTCCAGCACCTCTGCTGCTCAAGGCAGTGGAGGGAGGGAGGGCCTCGTGGATGTCACACCAGCAGTGGAAGTGACACGTGCCGACTCCACTCACAACTCCTGGGCCACCTGGGAGTGGTCATCTGACCCCTCACCCCCACAGCAGGGGACATGCCAGGAAACGTAACTCTACCAGATACACAGACAGGGACCATATACATAGATGTATTTCTACCATCTACAGACAAATGAGAATTGCTTCATACTAACGACTAGTACATTCATAAACAATAATAATATGTAGTATATGGATGCATATCATATTGCCTGTGTTTGCAGATAATGTTACATGTACATATACTTACGTGCACAGGTGTACGTGCACACGCATACTCCCCTCTATGCATATGTGTGGTGTGTGTGCACATGTATGTGAGAGTAGGAGTCAATTCACATGGCTTAGCCCACAATAAGCACTTTAAAAAACTAAAAATGAATTATGATCCCAAGCCACGTGTCCTTCTGCAGACCTTGGGCAGTGTCTAACCCCCCCGCACTGCCCCCTCCACACTCACTTCCTTGAAGAGGGGGTGGGTGGAGGGACATCCTGTCCCTGGGTCAGCTGGAGATCCGCTCCACGGGCTATGCACACATTAGCGGGCCTGGCGTGGTGCCAGGTACCAGATGTGGGGCTGTGGCAATGTGAGCTAGCCCCCACCTTCCCGAAGTTTACGTCACACTGGGGGGACCGATAATGTGTGAACAAACTGTCAGGTAAGACACTCTCCAATGGTGATAAATGCTCTGAAGAAAATCAACCAGCAACCAGGTATTGGGGGAGGAGGAGGGGTGGTGGCGGCAGGTTCTTTACGTGGACAGGCAAGAGGGCTCTCTGAGGAGCTGGTGCACGAAGGAGGTGCCATCGCAAAGAGGCGTGAAGGGGCACTTGGGGACCTGCATGGCTCGCCAGGCAGTGGATCCCGGAGGATGTGTTCGCAGGCCTGGCTGGGGGCAGGCGAGCTGCCAGAAGCCGTCTACCTGGTAATTCTGCCCAAGTGGGGCTGCGAGCGCTTCCTGGCCATCTTCATCTCCCCCCCCACCCTCGCTCCTTTAGACTCCTGCCCAAACATGTGCGGGACCGTGCAGTTGGCCAGGAAGGATCTTCACTAAACAGCTCCCACCACCCTGAGTGATTACTTTCCATTTGAGACAAATAACCACATAGTTCAGCTCTTTCCCAGGCAGCTCCCCGTTCCGAAGAGCTGCCTGCACATTAAAGCTTTTGATGCCTGGCGCCCAGCCTGCTTAGGCCTTCTTTATGGCCTCATCAGCAGTAAACGGACGATTACAAAGGCTTCTTCTGTTTTTAAAAACAATGGTTTATTGGACCCCTTCAACTCTTCTTTCCCGAGGCTGGGTATTACATGGGCATGTTTTGCTATAATTAAATTCCTAGATTACTGTCAAGCCAATTGTTTTACCCATCCAGTCTGTAACAATGCGTTTTTATTGTCTCTTATTTTTTAATTAAGATGGAAATAGATGTGGTCTATGAGATCCAGAGAAGAAGTAAAAACAGCCCTCTTCTCTAGTCAATCCACCCCAATCAGAGGGACTCTGGAGGAGGGAGGTAGGAATCTTCAGTGAGCTCTACTTAGTGTGGAAGAAGCCAGACATTCTGGGTTTTTCCACCCCACACTCCACAGGTATTTATTGAGCAACTACTAAATTCTAGCCACTGAGAAGGACACAGTGGTGAACAGGACAGGATGAGAGTATCCTCAAATGCTTACATTCTGCTGGGACTGACTTGTAACAAAGAAGTAAGTTTAAAACAGTAAGGTGGCAGTGTCCTTTACAAAGACAAGCCCACAGCATGCCTGATAGGAAGTGACAATGACTGAAGGCTATGAAAATCAAGTGACCACGGAAGCCCTTTGGAAAATTATATTGAGATGAGATCAGAATTAGGAGGACAGAGCTAAACCAAGGAAAACAGCACTGATGACAGAAAGAAATAGCAGGTTCAATGGCTCCGGGGCAGGGAAGACCTCAGCAAGTGTTAGAAGTGGCAGAGAGCAGGGAGAATACAAGATGAGGTCAAAAAGCTTAAATGGAGTTGAATTTGCAGGAAAAAGGAAAAGAAGTGTCTTCCAGGAGCAGAAAGAGAGGGAGGAGGGGACTAGGGGGGTCTGGAAGTAGCCCCAGCCTTGGCTGTATCTTAGGGGCACACCTGTGCAGTACACCTGCTTCACACCTCAGACCTCTTGGCCAAAGACTCTTGCGGTCCAGGACGGGCATAAAACAGCATGGGCCTTCATGCTGGGACGCAGGCACTCTGGCCTAGTGACCAGTGGCCAGAGCAGTTTCCTCCATGCCTGGCTATGGCCTCCAAAGAAGTTCTCCAAAACCCTGACAGAAGCTGACCCCCAAGAACAAGTGTGGCTGAATTTTCCTCTCGCCAGGAAGGATGAAGGCTCAGCTTGGTCATTCCTTTGATGTCCAGAAAGTAAGGTATTAGGTATTCCGTGCACTTCACACTTGGGAACCTGATGAATCCCTGCTGCATTTGTAGCCTTGATACTAGAATGGTACCCGGTGTATCTAGGTGCTCAATAAATGATTACAAGAAAGACTTGCCTGGATGGAAGACTTGACCGCTTCTCCCACACCCTCAAGGTGGCCTCATGCATCCAACATTCCTTCTCGCGTCCACCCTGCACCCATGGCTCGCCCGCATTCGAGCACACCCACTGCCCCTCCCTGGGTCCCTACAGAGATGGCGACCACACACTTGGTGCCTGGGCAGTGTGAAGCCTGATCACCTTCCTCCCTCCAAAGCCCCTTTCTCTGGCCCTCCTGCCCCTTGCTTCTCACTGAGCCCTTGGAAGTGAGCTGCATTCTTTGACCTTGGCCCAAGGCAGGGTCTGTAAGTCTTGCCAGGCTGCTCAGAGGTTTGGTCCTGGCCTCAGTATTTGACTTATTTCCTACTTGCAACTTTTCTTCTTTGCAGGTATGCTGTGAACAAAAGTAGCACCCTGACATCCTGTCATTTAAATCAGGGTCCACCTAGCATGTCTAATCAAACATATGGAAGCACTGTGTCAGCAAAGGCAGGTTCCAGCTGTGGCTCCAAGGCCTGGGGTCTGGGAGGCCAGAGCTCATCAAGCTAGGAAACAGGGCCACGGCCAGCACCCCCTGGGGCCACCCTCCATGTGATCCCCGTCTTCTGTTTCGGTCTCTGTGTCTGTTACTGGATAGGAGGCCAGGGAAGTGAGCGGCTTCAGAATCCAAAGGCCCCAGGCAGATGAGGGTTCAGGCAGAACATCTAAAAGTCCGTGGGTGTCACGCACACCCTCGTCCCAAAGACTGTCTGTCTCCCTCCCTTCCATCACCTTCCAGCATCGAAGCTGGAGTAAGTGCCAGCTTCCAGAGGGCACAGGAAAGAAGCCTGTACATTCTACATGCGTGCACCTCAGGTGTCCAGTCCTCCTAGTTTGCCCAGACCGTGGGATGTCCCAGGACACAGGACTTCCAGTACCAACCCTGGTTTGAGTCGGCCATCCTAATACGCTTACACGCCTGTGTGTGTGCATGTGTGCGTGTATTTACACACGTTGGTCAAAGCTGCCGGTGGATTTCCAATGCCTCCAGGACGCACAGTACAGGTGGAAGTCAGTCAGCGGTTCCTGGACTAGGCAGCCCTTGGTCCCTTTCCCCTGGGGAAAGTGGAAGACAGACCCTAGATGGTCCACAAGGAGGAGGAACTGAAAAGCTTCTCACAAACTCGCTACAACAGACCTTCTCAAACATTCCAAAGAAGAACTGTAGAGCTTCAGAAACCCTTTCTCTCATGTTCTTAGCCAGAAAATAAAGCACAGAGAGGTGTGTGCTTGGCGCTCGTGTGTGTGTGTGTGTGTGTGTGTGTGTGTGTGTGTGTGTGTGTGTTTTCAAAAAGGTATCTGGAGCTGAACCTTCATGCCCATGTATTAACAATAGCAGGGAGAGGGAAGAGTTTTTCTGCTATAAGTCAACTCTCATTTCTATTTAGGAACCATTTTTGTTTGTAGACATGGACCCTTTAAAGGATCCATCAGGTTTTTTGTCAAAGCCAAGGCACCTTCTTGCTTGCCTACTTTTTCTTCTGATGTAGAAAGTTCTTGGATCTTGAGCCAGATTTTCTGACTGAACCAACCCTGATCTTACAGTTGAGAGTCTCAGGTACCAGGTAAGAGAGGCTCTTATGAGCACAAATCCTGGCCTGCCTGACACAGGAGGAACAGGGTGAAATGAGGAAAGAAGCGGCCAGGCATCTGGAAATTTCCACAGATGGTCAGTGAAACTGAAGTCGCAGCTGGCTGAGCAGGGTCCACGTCCTCCAGTGGGGGCAGGGGCTGGGGAGGCTCAGGCCCCCTGTGCCCGGGGACCGATGGGGCACCTCTCAGAGCCAGCAGCCAGCCACACGGCCACACGTGCTGGTGGCCGACGGGGCCATCTGTGTCTCCTGTGTTTAAGTAAAACGGGTGCGAACAGGCGAAGGAGGCTGAACCCGCAGCAACAAGGGGCAAAGTTTCGAGGAACGTTGAAGAATCCATCATTCAAGAGGCACAGAAACACTACAGTAAAGGGGGGGGTATCAAAATAAAGAGATGCGAGTATTCACTATGCAGGTGGATCCAGAGAAAACAAGAAGCTGAAGCTTCTTTGGACTTTGGACTTGACCAAAGCATGGAGACCTTGGCCAGGTCTATGGATGCTCTTCAAAAACCTCTAAGTCCCTTTTGGAAAGCAGTTGGTAAAAGAAAACAAAGGAATATTCTTTAACTTTACACTCAGTTGAATCAGGGCGAGTGAGGGAGGAGGGCGGGCTCCATCCTTTACCGACTCCCTGACCGCCAGGCACCCAACCACAGCCCTGATGCAGGGCTCCCAGATGCCCGTCTGTGGGACCCCACTCGCCTCTCAAGGTCTGCTTTCTCATGTGTATGATGAAAATAATGGTACCACCTTCTTAAAGTTGTTGTTGTACAAAATAGAAGACAGAGCCCTAGTGCCTGACACAGCTCAAGATTTCACCATTGGCACTGGCACGTTAGTTTCCATCATTGGCCCTTTTGACGGGGTGGATAGATTTTCCCCCAACGTGGTTATTATCTGGTTTATACTTTTATCTCATGGCTCACTTACAGAAACTTTTCTGGTGATCAGAAAAGAGATGTATAAGATCCTCAGGTTGTGTCTCTCTCCATGTCTTAGGGCACGGAGCCAGCACAATTTTCCACCCTCAGTAACAGGTGGATGATAACCCCCCAGACCCACGTGGGCTGGTCACAGCCCCGGGCAGGTCCCAGCTGAAGCAGGAAGAGACGCTAACAAGAAATGTTCTTTAGTCTTGCACATACAAAACAAACCCCATGCTTTACAAACAGAAAAGAAATATAGGTTAGCTGACAGGTATACTTTATTATACGTTGTCTTGATTAGTTTCTGGAAAAATCTTCAGATGTTTTATGTTATTTTAATTATACAGACTCATTCCAAAGTCTTCAAATATTATTTTCTCATTCCCTGCCATATATCTTTGTAGACTATTTCTCTCACATACATCTTTATAGACAACTCAAGCTCTTGATATGTTTCTATTCCCCAAGTCTTCAAAGCCATGGTTTCTTCTTATTTTTTTCATGACTCGTACCCTTCAGCCCGCTGAGCTTTTGATGTCAGGTATCAATTTTAACTTTTAATTTTGTCTCCAGAAAGTAACGTAAAGAGAAATATAAAGGTTAAAATAATACTCCTCATAAGCGTAGAGCTGCAAATTTCATGGCTAAAAATGGAAAATTAATAGTACCTTTTCCTTTTAACTCTTAAAGCAGTAACCACTTCTTGATTTCAGCAGCTCAGAGGGCCTTTTACAAAAGGATTTTACTGTGATTTTATGGGTTCCTCATACAGGACAGGAACCCTTCTTAGCTGGGACATAATAGTGCTACGTGGAAAATTGCCACTTTTAATGCAGCACTTTCAAATGGACTCCAACATCTTGGGTTTCTATCCTTTAAAGATTTCAAATTATCTGTGGGACCAACAGGTGCCACCTGGGAAAGGAGAAGAGAAGTGTGTAAGAGAATTTCTCAGGGTGTATTTTTTGGAGATACTGTGTCAAAGACCCTCAGATGAGAGGAGGAAGGAGTCAGGAGAAGGTTCTTGCTGTTCTCACGTCGGAGTCCATCGTGTTCCTGGAGGAGCAGAAACTCCACTGTAGACACAGGCCCAGGGCCTGACAGGAAAGAGAGGAGGTGGCTGGGGGGAGAGAGAGTGTGGGCACGGAGACTCAGGGGCTTGAGGAGAGTGTGGGCACAAGGCTTGCGGGTTGGGGGAGGGAGAGAGAGAGGATGTGGGCACAGAGCCTCAAGGCCAGGGGAGAGAGAGAGTGCAGACATGGAACCCAGCTTCCCGGCTGTCTGGGCCCCAACAGCACAGACCCCTCATGAGTGGGGTGAGTGTGTTTGTGGGTGTGCATCATAGGGAAGGGCCCAGAACCAGGGTTAGGTCAGAAGAGACAAAAAAACACAAGAGAGGTCAGGGAAGGTGTGCTCAGACCAGCAAAGGGTTGTGTGGACGGTTCCTGGGTGTGCAGAAACCACAGGGCCCACTGCCACCGCGTGCCAGCTGACACCCAGGTCATCCTGGGAACCCTGCTTAGCGGGCAAGCCATCTTCTGCCACTGGGGAAAAGGGCAACAGTGGCCAGCAAGTGAAAGGAGCAGCACTAGGATCTTGGCTCATATCTGCTGGACTCAGTGTATGAAGGTAAAAGTCACGAGGGTAATAAGCATCGTCAGTGGGACTAAACATGGATGTGTCCTTTCAGGGCACAGCTCTTGAGGCAGCACTAGGAGGGCTCCCACTTCACCAACAGGAATATTGAGGCTCAGAGAGTTCAGAAATGGCCTGAGCCACGCAGCAGATAGAGCCTGGGTGAGGATCCAAACTCGCATCCATGGGACTCCAGGGTGTTTGCTCTGTCTTCATTTCCGCGCTTGATCTGGGTGCGGATTGGAAGCTCTTTCCAGATTAACGGATGAAGATGTGAGAAGAGTGTCCTGAGTAAGTTGTTAACATCGTGCATTTGATTAACTCAGGCCACCGTCACCACTTGGGGTCAGGTAAAAAGTACAAACAGCATCCTGATATAAATATCACCTGCCAGCTTTGACAGGTGTTCAAAATTGTTCTCAGGGTGCCTGGACATGGTGGGAGATGCCCAAGAAAATCAGCAGAAAGCTTTCTGAGTGAGCCTTTGCTCTCAGCAGGCCCTGATCTCAGGTCCCCCTATGCATGCTTTGGTGGAAGGGCGCCTGCAGGATTAATGCAGGACAGAAGCTCCCGGCACACCACCTGCGTAATTTCCAATGAACACATTTGATGCTTGTCTTTGTCGTAGACCACAGGTTGTGCTGGGGATCATTACTTCTTCCCCTACCTACAGAAGGAATATTTATCCAGTTTCCGGGCTACTTGTCCCTGCACGTAATCATTTAATGGGGAAAATAAGGGCAGAGGGGTAAATGAGTGGGGAAAAAACCTGTTTGGTTTTTAGTAGATTTTTTTAACAATCCAGAAACCCAGCAACTGAGAGTGGAGAAGAGGGCTCACCCTTTCGAGTCAGAAAGCCTGGGTTTGAGCCATTCTCTAGGCAAGAAATCCCAAGTTGAACATCCTTACCCCTCGGTTTGGTTTCCTACATCTGGATCTGCAGCCCAGCCCTCCCGTGCACATCACTTAGCATGAAGACCCCTGAGTAACAATACAGCCCAGGCTCAGCCAGCAGAACCAGTAGGCGTGCTGGAGGATGGGGGGCGTGTCTTAGAGGAGGAGCTTCCAATAGGAGTGCTGGAGGATGGGGGCGTGTCTTAGAGGAGGAACATCCAATAGGAGTGCTGGAGGATGGGGGCGTGTCTTAGAGGAGGAGCTTCAAGTAAGTCCCTGACCCACCTGCACATCCATGCCCTCTCTATCCCCTGTGTCTAGATCTAGGAGGCTGCTATCCTCTTAGCTACTCAAACCAAAACGTGTGGGGGTCTCCAATGCCTCCTTGCTGGCCTCTTCAATCCACCTCCCTGCCTGAGGCCCCTCATGCTAACCAGTGCCAGACTGCAGCCGGACTGTGCGCACGGATTCCTGACTCCAGGTTCAGTGACATCACCCAGGCAGCTTGCAATCAGCCAGCGGTGAAGTTGTTTACATCATGGAATTGTAACACTCATCGTGTTTGTTTTTAAGACTGCTGGCTTACCAACGCACCACTTCTACATCCCAAATTAGTTTGCCTCTAGTTTGCCTCTCCCCGTCCCCACCATGACCACCTGACTTCAAGTTATCACCTCTCACTTCAAAAACGGCCTTCTCCCATTCCTGCGCCTTCCAGCACACTCTCTTCACTGCAGCTAAAAAGGAATTTTAAACCTAGATTGGGCTGTCATATCCAATCCTTGCTTAACTTCCTACTAAACTTATAAGAAAAGTCTGAGCTCCTACCTGTGCCACAAGATCTGAGGGATCCGATCCTGTTTATCTCTCCCCCACCCACTGTGGTCCCTGGGCTTGCACCACGCTGGCCTCCATTCTGTGCTGGACCATACTGACTACACCCTTATCTCAGGGCCTTTGCACATGTCCTATCTCTGTCTAGAACGTGCTCACCAGCACTTTGCCTGCATGGCTTAAATGCTACATCTTCACAAGGTACTTCCTGGACCAGGTTTCTCCTGGATGGCCACACACATCCAATGCCAATTCACTCTATTACTGTTGATTTGGGTTTGCTTATAGCACCTTCACCAGTCATAACTCTTTATCTGCTTCTTTATTTTGCCTATAGTCTGGAAACTCCCTCAAAATTAGAAGCCCTCAAAGGATAGGAACTATGTCTATTTTATTCTGCTAGGTATCACTATGGCCTGTTACCTAATAGACACCCAAAACAACATTTATTGGATGGATGGATGGATGGATGGATGGATGGATGGATGGATGGATGGATGGATGGATGGATGAACATATCCTCAGAGCAGCTGAGAGACTAGGGGATCTGAACCTGGAAGCCAAGGCGAGGCTTTAAGAAGGCTAGAGCCCTTCTGAAATCATGGAAAATCTTACGCATCTGTAGATTTTCTTTCTCAGACTCTTCCAACTGTGATCCAAAAACAGCATCCTGTATTGAAAATCATGGGAGGAGAGCCCTTTCCCTGGACAATGATCACCTTAGAATCGGTCTCTGCCTTACACTTAGCTGCTCCCTGGACCTGGGCTCAGTATCATGAATAGAAAGTCAGTAAGTCTCCAACAAAGAGTGCTCACCAGAGAGTTCTTTGGTTGTCTACTGGGACCTATGGTTGTGCACAAAGAGCAGGGACCCAGGAGAAACTTCTGAAATGGTTTGAGGTAGGCTCGTGCCCTTACTGAAAGCATCACTGCCTTCCAGTGCGCTAGGCAGAGCCCAGAGCTGGAGAGGATCAGACACTGCCACTGTGCGACCTCTACAGGAGGCAGGCTGGAGGTCCTGGCGTCTTGGGGAGCAATCATGAGGTGGACCGGGGGGGGGGAACTACATTGACATGGTAGCAGCTGGAGGTCTGTACCACGGATTGCCCCCACTTGTAGATCAATACTTTATGCCCATATTGATCTCAATTGGTTTCCTCACTGACAATCAGCAGTTCCAGAGGAAGTGGTAAACATTCCCCAAATAAAAGAGACAATAAGGAAATCTGAGCAGAGGCACATTAAAAAAAAAAGAAGAGGAGGGGCGCCTGGGTGGCGCAGTCGGTTAAGCGTCCAACTTCAGCCAGGTCACGATCTCGCGGTCCGTGAGTTCGAGCCCCGCGTCGGGCTCTGGGCTGATGGCTCAGAGCCTGGAGCCTGTTTCCGATTCTGTGTCTCCCTCTCTCTCTGCCCCTCCCCCGTTCATGCTCTGTCTCTCTCTGTCCCAAAAATAAATAAACGTTGAAAAAAAAATTAAAAAAAAAAGAAGAGGAAAGATTTTCTCTAAAATCATAAAATGTTTATAACAATAACAGATAATGGAGTAGCATTATCTTCAGAATGCCAAAGGTAGCAATTAAATCTCTGTTGGGCAAAATGTCCCCTACTGCCAGAGATGCACGCCCAACCTCAGAACAAAATCTCCTCTGTTGTTTTGATCTCCTACCTCTGTGATTATGGAAGCTGCAAGGACTTGGCTGAGGGTGGCAGAGAACTCATCTATGAGAAACCTTAAAAACAAAAGAAAAGAAAACATGAGAACAGGACTCAGGAGGGACTGATTACAATGTAGCTCCAGACGTGGGCAGAGGAAAAAACAATGCATTTTGCCAAACTGACAGAGCTCCTGACCTGTAGCTCCCTGAGGTCGAGCTATGATTCCCTATGGATAGGGAAAATTGTGGTGTCTCTCTAGAATTTTCCCCCTTGACACATGGCAGGTCAATTTTTCCCAGCAGGAAGCAGATTTTTGCAATAAAGTATTTTGATTTTAATTTATCCTTGCGTAAATTGGATACTCTGAGTCTAGACCCTCATATTTTTTAATACTTGATGGTTGGGAGTCGGAACATGCTGCCTTTTTAAATCTCTCAGCAATTTTCTGAACCATCTTTGGGAGGGAAGACTGCTCTTTTATTTCCAAACAAAACAAAACAAAACGAAACGAAACAAAACAAAACAAAACAAAGCATTTCAATGAGCCCTTTGATTTTACAAAGGAGAAGCCAAACCCCTATTTGGGAATGGACAGGTTCTAAATAAGGAGTTGTGAATAGCCTTGCATGGTCATGTGAAGTGTGTCACTGCTGTGCATGGAACTCACCTTTGAGCTGGGAGTGTAATGTGGGAGATGAGTCTAGGACTTTGTGTGGGGGGCTAGGGGGAAGCAGGCGGCATTCTTTCTGCTGGTTCCAAAATGCTGCGGTTGATGGCAGGCAAGAGGTGGGTCCTGGGACTGGTGCACTGGATGCAGAAACATGGTATCAGTTTGAGGGTTAAAGAGAAGCACATCTAGCAGGGACCCGTGGCTATGGTGGACCTGGCTTCAGATCACAGCCTTCTTTCAACTTTGGTCCCTCCAAGCTTTCCGTGAAGTTTTGATAAACATGAAAGGAGCCTGATTTAATCCCACTTTAAGGAAACAGAGGAGGACCTTAACCCTTCTGGAGAATGTAACTGCAAAATGCTGGTGATGTGTGGAGGGCAGACCATTGGTCTGTCTGAGAAGAACAAGTACAGTAGATGTCAATGGATATAATCCTCCTCGGTTCCCTTCCCTGTCTTCATTCTCCTGGCATTACAACTTCTCTTTCTAGCCTGAAGCCCTTTGCACACCAGACTTAGCCACTCAGAATGTTGTCTCCTACTGGCTCAATCCTGGCCAATGCAAAGCTTCCCTGGGACTTTCACTGGAACCATCAGATGCTGGCTGAGAAAGTTGCTGGGGAGGTGCTGTAAGTATAGAGGGGCTGGCGGCTGGCTTTGGTCCATGTACGAGAGAGCCCAGCTGAAGAGGAAGAATGATTGAGTTATTTATTCCTCTGGTTTCCTCTCTGCTCCACTGTTGTGATCTGGCTTCGTCCTCCTTCTGAAGCTCTCACTTCTGCCGTGGCTCCCTACAGCTCTCCTCCCTGGAGCCCTGTAACTTCCCCCTCCCCCACTCCTTCAGGTCCTGGGATGGAAATGGTTCTCCCATTATCACTAGCCCAGGGGTTCTTCGATGTGCTGCTCTCTGGATGATATCTCTGCTGATTCTTCTGCTTTGCCACTTTGTGGTGTATTTCCCTCCTGAACCCTGATCTAGTAAAGATTGGGCCTCTGTGACCAAACAAGAAACAGGCCCTTCTCTTGTCAGCTGGACAATAATGGGAGTTAGTGAGCCCTAAAGAATGGAGCAGTTAGGAGCCACTTGTGTTAAATTCACAATAAACACAAGTTATGAAGCCTGGTCTTCGCTCATAGAACCTCATGAATTCTGGGAAGTAACCACATCTATCTGAATTTGCCTCTAAACTTCCCTTACATGCTTATGTAGGGCTTCCCAGTGCTGACTCTTAAAAACCAGGCTGAGGGAATGACATCAGCAAGATGGTAGCACAGGAGGTCCCCTGTTCATATCCACCCTCCTCCCCCCTCCCCCCCCCCCCGCTCAGCAATAATAACTTGGCATCTATCCACAGACAAGAGTGCTTTTCTGGGAGCTTTGGCATCCAGGTAGGAAATTTTGAAACCCTATGCAGTCCAAGCGCTATTTTGAGAATGCAGGCCCATAGCCAGGTGGCTGACTCACTGACTAAAGTCTCAACTATACACCCAGAAACAGGTCCATGCCCCTGCAGGCTCAGCTATAGCGCCATCTGCCATCTCTCCTGTCACCAGCCCCATATGTCAAGGGCTCTGGGAGAAGTTATACCCATATCTGCACTGGCTAAGAGGCCCATAGACCTCAGTCCCAGCTGTGTACCTTGAAATGGCCAGCCCTTCTCAGCCATACACCAAGATCAATTGGGGATTATCCTTGGGAGACAAGGATGGTTCGATATGTACAAATCGACACTGGTGTTACACTGTATTAACAGGATAAAGGATAAAAGCCATATGCTCATCTCAACAGACACAGATGAAGCATTTGACAAGATTCAACATCCCTTCATGATAAAAACTCTCAACAAATTAGATTTGGAGGGAATGAACTTCAACAAAATAAAAGCCATATATGATACACCCACATCTAACATCATACAATGGTGAAAAGCTGAAAGCTTTTCCCTAAGATCAGGAACAAGACAAAGATGCTTACATTAAACATAGTACTGAAATCCTAGCCAGAGCAATTAGTCAAGAAAAAGAAATAAAATGATTATAAATCAGAAGATAGTTTGTCTCTGCAGATGACATCATCTTACCTATAGGAAACCCTGAAGACTCCATCAAAAATCTCTTCAAACTAAATTCAGTAAAGTTGAAGGATACGAAATTGACACACAAAAATCAATTACATTTTTATACACTAACAACAATGTGTCTGAAAAAGAAAATAATCCCATTTATAATAGGATCAAACACAATAAAGTACTTAGCAATAAATTTAACCAAAGAGGCGAAAGATCTGTGTACTGAAACTATAAGATATTGATGAAAGAAACTGAAGAAAACATGAAGAAATGGAAAGATAGCCCATGTTCATGGATGGGAAGAATATTGTTAGTGTCCATAGTACTTAAAACAATGTGCAGATTCAGTGATATTCTTATCAAAATTCCAATGACATTTTTCACAGAAATAGAGAAAACAATCCTAAATTCACATAGAATCACAAACACCCAGAAAGCCAAAGCAATCTTGAGGAAGAAAAACAAACAAACAAAAAATGGAGTCATCACACGTCCTTATTTCAAACTGTTACAAAGCTATAGTAATCAAAACTGTATCACACTGGTAAAACAAAAATAAAACATCAGCAGACACATAGACCAACAGAAGAGAATTGAGAGCCCATGGGGTGACTGAGTGGCTCAGTCGGTTAAGCGCCTGACTCTTGGTTTCAGCTTGAGTCACGATCGGCTCGGGTTTTGTAAGTTTGAGCCACGCACTGGGCTCTGCACTGACAGTGTTGTGGGGGCTCCTTGGGATTCTCCCTCACTCTCCCTCTCTCTCTGCCCCCCCCCCATGCGTGCTTCCTCTGTCTCAAAATAAATAAGTATCCTTAAAAGAAAAAAAAAAGAATTGAGAGTTTATGAATAGACCCATGCATATACTGTCAAGTAATAATATGTGACAAGGGAGCAAAGAATACTTAATGGAGAAAGATAGCGTCTTCAATAAATGGTGTTGAGAAAACCGGATATTTTCATGCAAAAGAATGAAGTTAGGATTCCTATCTTATCCCATTCACAAAAAGTAGCTGGAAGTAGATTACAAAGATTTCAGTGTAAGATCTGAAACCATAAACTCCTAGAAGAAAACATAAGAGAAAAGCTCCTTGACATTGGTCTTGGCAAGGCTATTTTGCATGTGACACCAAAAGCATAAGCAACAAAAGCAAAAATTTTAAAAAGTGGCGCCATATCAAACTAAAAAGTTTCTGCACAGCAATAGAAATGATCAACAAAATGAAACGGCAACGTACAGAATGGGAGAAAATAGTTGCAAACCATGTCCCAAACAAGGGGTAATATCCAAACTATTTAAGAAACTAATACAATCCAATAGCAAAATCATCATCATCCTCATCATCAACATCCCCTTTAAAAATGGGCAAAGGTCGGGGCGCCTGGGTGGTGCAGTCGGTTAAGTGTCCGACTTCGGCCAGGTCACGATCTCGCGGTCCGTGAGTTCGAGCCCCGCGTCAGGCTCTGGGCTGATGGCTCAGAGCCTGGAGCCTGTTTCCGATTCTGTGTCTCCCTCTCTCTCTGCCCCTCCCGCATTCATGCTCTGTCTCTCTCGGTCCCAAAAATAAATAAACGTTGAAAAAAAATTTAAAAAAAATGGGCAAAGGACCTGAATGGATATTTTTACAAAGAAGCCCTGCAAATAACCAACAGAGGCATAAAACAGTGGTCAATACCACTAAACATCAGGGAAATGCACATCATGGGAAACCACAATGAGATATCACCTCACACTGAGTAGACTGACCATCATCAAAATTACAAGAGATAACGAGTGTTGGCGAAGGTGTAGAGAAGTGGGAGGAACACTCGTCCACTACTGGTGGAAATATAGATTGGTACAGCCATTATGGAAAATGTACAACATGGAGTTTCCTCAGAAAGTTAAAAAATAGTATTTCCACATGATCCAGAAATTCAATTTCTGGGCATATACCCAAAGGAAACAGAATCACTCTCTGGAAGAGATATCTGCACCCCATATTCGCTGCAGCATTATTCACAATAGTCAAGACATGGAAGCAATCTAAGTGCATATAAATGCATGAGTAGATGAAGAAAATATGCTCCACAGGCAGACACACATTCTCTCTGTCTCTCTGTCTCTCTCTCTGTCTCTCTCAAGCATTACACACACACACACACACACACACACACACACACACACACACACACACACTCAAAGCGGAATATCATTCGGCCATGAAAAGGAAGAAAACCTTGCCAGTTGCAACAACATGTATGCACCTTGAGGGCATCATCCTAAGTAAACTAAGTTGCATGGAGAAAAGCAGATACTGTGTTGATCTTACTTATATGTGGGATCTGAAAAATCCAAACTCCTAGAAATAAAGTAGGCTGGCAGTTGCCAGGAGCTAGGGGCTGGTTACATGGGGAGATGCTGATCAAAGAGTATAAATTTCCAGGTGTTCATTGAATAAGTTCTGGGGATCTAACATACAGCATGGTGACTATGGTTAACAACACTACATTGTACGCTGAAATGTTGCCAGGGGAACAAATCTTAGATGTTCTCACCATAACAAACGAGGGAAGTCTGTGAAGTGATGGATGTGTTAACTAACTTTATTGTGGTTATCATTCCACAATAGGTAGGCATATCAAATTATCACAGTGTACACCTCAAGTCTGCACAATTGTATAGGCCAATTATATCTCAACAAACGTGAGGAAAAAAAGAAAAATAAAACCAGACCTGCCTGCTGAGCTCTCATTTATTAGCAAACAGCAGCTGATGGGTAGGAAAGCTGCTTCATCCCTCAAAGCCGAAACAATGGCAAACACGTGCAGACTCTTGTCGTGCACACGCACTGACTCAGCTCATCCCCTTCACCCCCATCCTACAGATGAGCAAACTGAGAGACTGAACCACTGCGCATGCGGACTCAGCGGGTGCTGAACAGAGGCAGGATGTGCTGAGCCTGGAGCTCACCAGCATGCTGGTGGTCTCCCCTGCCTGTGTGGACATCCCTGTTTTTTCTACAAGGAACCAGCTGGTTTAAGATGCTGGCAGGTGGCTGAAAGAGTTCATTCCCAATGCCTCTTGAACACCTTCATTTAACTAGATTTGGGACCGGGAACAGTTTGCAAACTGGGTTCAACACCCGAATTTTTTTTTTCATTCATTCTTTGAAGTGAAAGTCACAAAATGTACAATTAATCATTGTAAAAATGAGCAATTCAGTGGCATTTAGTACATTCATAATGCTGTGCAATCAGTACTCTATCTAGTTCCAAATATTTCTGTGAACTCCAGAGTAAAACCTGTACCATTTAAGCAGCGTCTCTCCATTCCCCTGCCGGTCCTTGTCAATAAAGTTTTATTGGAACACAGGCACACTTACTGGCTTACTTGGCATCTACCACCATTCTTGTGCTAAAATGGCAGAGATGAGAAGATAACAGTAGAGACCTAATGGCCCACCAAGCCGAAAATATTACTGTCTGGTCTTTACAGGAAATGTGTGACAACTCCGAGCAGTGACTTAGAGCACTAGCTTTGATGCGGGTTGGCATCCTCACTCGCCACTTTGCTGTATGACTTTGGGTGCCTCCTTCGCACTCTGTGCTCCTACACAAAGCAGGCAGCCAATCTATGCTCTGTGCTCTGCATGGAAAGCACTTAGCACAGAGCCCGGCATTAGGCAGGCAATCAATGGTGGTCAATACTATTATCTTGATATTTGTGTCCTTATTTGATGTTCCAAGTCACCCTGGGAGCCCAGAAAGGAGATATCTTTGTCTCCATTGTACTGATGGGGAATGAGGGCTTGAAAAGGATCAGAACTTGCTCAGGTCACGAACCAGTGACAGCCATAGCCACAGCCACAGCCACAGCCACAGCCACAGCCACAGCAAGGGCCTTGGGCTCATTCTCCCACCGCCTACACCCACTGGTCACCGTGTGCAGGGGCAGGAAGCAGAGAGAAAGAGCATCAAACCCAAAGATCCAACTCCGATGTGTCCCAGCCCTGCCAGGCTCTGGGAATGGCGTGTGCCAGTTTGGGCATCTCAAGAACATGCCGTGCACCCGAGAGTGGCTTCACCTCATTTCCCAAGTTCACGGATGTTGCTGACAGAGGGCCCACCTTGCAGAACCCCTGGCTGCCTCGATGTGGACGAGATGAAAGAAAACAACGTGTTTCTATTTCATCAGTACCCTGCTCTCCTGAGCCTTCCTTCCTCTGGTCACATTTGCAAATTAAAATTAAACCCCACCAGGAAAGGGCTCCTCTCCCCAGCTTCGTGCTGAGCTGGCTCTCGTCTCTTTGAGGTTTTCAAAGCTGCTCTTAAGCAAATTCTTTAAATCCTCTTCCAGAACCTTGATGTGTTCACAGGGCAACTGCTCGTGGCTCTGGGGTGAATCCAGCACTTTGTAAAGTTCGGGGGTGGGGGGGGTGACAGTTCAGCTGGCCCTGCAAAAAGCCATTTTACAAACGGTCAGCACAGTCCTGCAGCCATAGACCTGCTTCCTCACCAGCCAACAGAGGGAGGAACTGGGAATCGGCCAGCTGATAGATCGCAATGCTCATTTCCTGTCACTGGAGCTATGGCGAGGGCCGGAGGGGACACTGGGGAATCTGCCCTAAGAGGTGAGCAAACAGCGAAATTCAGTCCTGCCTCTAGCCCCCGCCTGGGGGTGTTTGCACAAAGGCAGGCAGGAGTGGTAATACTTTTTAAAGTTTGCCTGAAGCCAGAGGTGCTGGGTTTGATTTAAACTGCACGAGCCTCTTCCTTAGCAAGTGATGTCTCATCCCCCCAAACACGCGTGCACCTCCTTGTCCAGGAGCCACACGGGTAAGTGGCCGGCCAGCTCACGCTTGGAGTGGATTCAAGTGCTTTCGTCGTGCCAGTTATAAAAACCGTAATTTTGATTCTCTGACTAAGAGAAGCACACAGACCCCAGGTTACTCTAAATTTCCCTCTGGAGACCCCGGCAGAGGCTCTGCTGACATGATTTGTCTTTGTGCAGTGCCATGCAGGCAGGCCCAGAATCACAGATCACTGCTTGTGTCTCATACACACAGGGGAGGCCAAAGCCCCGTGCCTTGTGTGACAAAAGGCAACGTGATGGCTTGGTTGGGGTCGGCGGCATGGGGCAGGCCAGCTGAGCCACTCCAGGCTTACGGACAGACAACTGAGCATTCAGGTGGTAGCACCCTCTCTTCAGCTTTGGCTGCTCACAAATTACTGCCAACGAGACGGCTGAGAACAACAGACACTTACTGTCTCACCACCCTGAGGTCCAGAAGTCCAGGATCAAGGGCTGAGTGTGGCTGGTTCCCTCTGGAGGCTCCGATGGGGAACCAATCCCTTGCCTTTCTCCCAGCTGCTGGTGGCTACCACATTCCTTGCAGTCCCCAGCCTGTAGAAGCGTGGCTCCAGCCTCCGCCTCCATCTTCACATGGCTGTCTTCCCTCTGTGTCTGTGTCTCAAGCTTCCCCCTCCCTTCTTTTATGGGGGCCCCAGTCATTGGACTTAGGGCCCACCCTAAATCTAGGATGTTCTCACCCCGAGGTCCTTACCTTCATTACATACGTAAGACCCCATTTCCAAATGAAGTCACATTTGCAGGTACAGGGGTTACCACCTGGACCTATCATTTTGGGAAACAACATCCAACTCAAGACCATAGCCGAAGGGATGTGTTAGCCCCAACGCCTGTCCAGAAGCTCACTTTCTGTCCTCAGAAAAGGGACAGTGAGCAGGACACAAAAGCAAAGAACTGGGCCAGGACCGGGGTGCTGCTGAGTCCTCCCAGCCTCACTGCTTTCTCATAGTGTGACCTCTGTGTGACGACGAGTGGCTCGGTTTGCATGGTTCAGGTAAGAACAGACACCAGCCAATTGGTTTGCCAAGAGATCGGAGAATCCAGGGAGGCGTCTGGCAGCTCACGTGTTCAGTGACTGCTGCTGCTTCCCTGACGATGGTGAGGTTGACGGAAAGGACAATGGGGTCATCTCTAAACCATGCTGTTCATAAGCAGTGAGGTCTTCGATTCTATTTGTGACCTGACTTAGTCATTTATTCATGAGCATTTGGGAATTAGACACTGACTAATCGAAAGTTCATCGGAAGAACGGGTTCCACACTTCCTGTTTGTTACAAGGGGGCTGGAAGGTGTCCCACGGCCAATGGCGAGTGGAGAGGGGACGGGCTTCCTCCTCAGAAATGGGCGAGTCAGGAACAGTGACACTCAGGTCCAGGCTTCTTCATGCAGAAGTTAGCGCCCCACCCGGAGGGCCTCTCTCAGAAGCCTCCCCTAGTTAACTGTTCCTACCTTCCTCGTCTACAGGGGTCGGGCTCAAAGTATGTGAGAATGAACATTCAGAATGCATAGAGCCTGCCAGATAAAATGCAAGGCACCCAGTTAAATCTGAATTTCAGAAAAACAACTATTTTTCAGCCTAAGTATATGCTAAATGTTGCATGGACGTAAGTTACCTGAAGAGTCATTGTTTATCTGAAATCCTAATTTAACTAGACATTCTGTGTTTTATTTGCAAGCCTGGCAACCCTGGGATGGAGGTCGTCTAGAAACAACCTGTGCATCCTGGCCGAGGGCCGACCGTGCTGGGATCCTAAGAGAGCGTGGCAGGTTGCTTTGCCGAGGCTGGTGCCTCACCTCTCCTACCTTGCATGCATCACTCCCTCATTAGAGATGGGCTCTGACACCTGTCCCTGTGAGGCGAGGGTTGGGGGGCTTGTGACCTGCTTATAACCAGTGGAAGAAATGTCACGGTGTGACATCGGGGGCAACACAGATGCCGTGTCGTGGCTGGGACACTGGCTTCTGGAGCCCTGAGCCACCATGTATGAAATTCAAATATCCTGAGGCAGCCATACTGTCAGGAAGCCTGGGTGTGCGGACAGGCCACCTACAGGTGATCCGGCCGAGATCCAGGGAATTTCCAGCACCAACGGTTATCCACACGAGGAAAGAGGCCTTCGGGTGACACCAGCCCCCTGCCACTGAGCCAACCCCAGTTTTTTAGTCTTCCCAATGAGACAGCACGGGGCAGAGACATGCTGTCCCTGACGTGGCCTGCAAGGATGTCTGGGAGCATCATGGAACAGCTTTTGCATACCCCTGAGCTCTGGCGTGGGGGGTGTCTGCTGCACAGTGGAACAAGGGGTCATCCAGGCCTTCAGTCACGTCCCGCTTTGCTCCAGCTCTAGTTACTTTTCTCCCGCCCCCACTTAGTTCTGGATGAGGCCATGGTGGGCAGAGCCACGGGCCCCCAGAGATGCCCTGAAACCCAGAACCAGTGCCTTTGTCAGCTTGTGTGGAAGGAGGATTACAGAAGGACTGAGGACTGTTCAGCTGATACATAAATTCAGTGAGGCCACACAACACAAAAATCAATGTACCGAAACCTGTTGCATTTCTATACACTAATAACGAAACAGCAGAAGGAGAAATCAAGAAAACAATTCCATTTACAACTGCACCAAAAATAATAAAACACCTAGGAATAAACTATCCAAAGAGGTGAAAGGCCTATACTCTGAAAACACTGAGGAAAGAAACTGAGGACGACACAAAGAAATGGGAAAACAGCCCATGCTCATGGCTAAATTGTCTATACTACCCAAAGCAATCTGCACATTTAGGGCAATCCCTGTCACATACCACCAGAAGTTTTCACAGAACTGGAACAAACAATTGTAAAACTTGTACAGAACCACAAAACACCCTGGGTAGCCAAAGTATGCTTGAGAAAGTGAACCAAAGCTAGAGGCATTACAATTCTGGACTTCAAGATATAGTACAAAGCTGCAGTCATCAAAACAGTATGATACCAGCACAAAAATAGGCACAGAGATCAAAGGAACAGAACAGAAAACCCAGAGACGAGCCGAGAATTATGCGGCTAATTAGTGCTGGGCACAACAGGAAAGAATATCCAATGGGAAAGGACAGTCTCTTCAACAAATGGTGCTGGGAGCATGGACAGCGACATGCAAAAGAATGAAACCGGACCACTCTCTCCCACCATACACAAAAATCAGCTGAAAATGGATGAAAGACCTAAATGTGAGACCTGAAACCATAAAAATCCCAGGAGACAACACAAGCAGTAAACCTCCTTGACACGGACCGCCGCCACTCCTTCCTAGACACGTCACCAGAGGCAAGGGAAACAAAAGCAAAAATGAACTACTGGGACCTCATCAAAATAAGAAGCTTCTGCACAGTGAAGGAAACAGTTATCAACAAAAAGGAAACCAACAGAACAAAAAAGTATTTGCAAATGACACATCCGATAAAGGGTTAGTATCCAAAATGTGTTTCTGTATTTCTACACTCCAACACCCAAAAAACAACTAATACAATTAAAAACGGGCAGAAGTCATGAACACATATTTCTCCAAAGAAGACATCCAGATGGCCAACAGACACATGAAAAGACATTCATCATTACTCATCATCAGGGAAATGCAAATCAAAACCACAATGAGCTATCACATCACACCTGTCAGGTTGGCTAAAATCAACAACAAAAGAAACAACAGGTGCTGGTGAGGATGTGGAGAAAAAGGAACCCGTGTGCATTACTGGTGGGAATGCAAATGGGTGCAGCTACCCTGGAAAACCATATGGAGGTTCTTCATAAAGTTAAAAACAGAACTACCCTATGCTCCAGCAATCGCACTACTAAGTATTTATCTAGAGGAGACAAAAGCACTAATATAAAGGGCTACAATGCACATCCGTGTTTATATAGCGGCAGCATCTACAAGAGCCAAATTATAGAAACGGCCCAAGTGTCACCTGATTGATGAATGGATAAGGAAGACGTGGGATATATATATATATATATATACGCTGGAATACTATTCAGCCACAAAAAAAGAATGAAATCTTGCCCTTTGCAACAACATGAATGGAGCTAGAGGGTATTATGCTAAGTGAAGTCAGTTGACCCCAGAAAAACTAATACCATATGATTTCACTCATAGGTGGAATTTAGGAAACAAAACAAACAAGGAGCTAAGAAAAAAAGAGACAGACAAGAATACCAGACTCTTAACTACAGAGAACACTCTGATGGTCACCAGAGGGGGGGCAGTGAGAGGATGGGGATGAAGGAGGGCACTTGTCCTGACGAGCACCAGGTGATGCACGGAGGTGCCGAAGCACTGTATCACACAGCTGAAACTAATTTAACGCTGTATGTTAACCAACTGGAATGAAAATAAAACTTTTTAAGAAGTTCATTAAGCTGATTGTGAGATGGGGAGATTTTCTGGGTAGCCTCACGAAATCCCAAGGATAAGGAGCCGAGGCGGAAAAGTAAGAACTCTAGAGAGGGCAGCACAGGAGGGACTCTGACCAGTGCCGTGGCCTTGAGGAAGGAGGAAGAGGCCACGAGCTGATGAGGGCAGGCAACTCTTGAAGCTGGAAAGGGCCAGGAAACGGATTGCCCCTAGAGCCTCTGGAAGGGACCAGCCCTCCCCACACCTTGACTCGGGGCTCATGCCAGACTTCCCTCTAGAAAAGTGAGATACTAAATTTGTGTTCGAAGCCACTGAGTTTGTGGAACTCCATTATAGCAGCCACGGGAAATGAATAATGGTTCGATGCCTTAGAATTTCTGATGAACAATGAAACTTCTAACTATAATGATGCCCACAGGAGATCGGCCCTTCCCACCCCTCCTTCCCTGAGGCCTGGGCTCCGCCTCCTCCCCACCAGCCAGGATCCACCCCACCCCCAGCCTGTAGACCTTTCCAGCCCAGTCTGTCCACCAGACATCGAGGCCTGCCCCCACACTCGCTCTCAGTTCTGCCTCCCCAAAGCTTCCCGCCTTAGTGGGCAAGGGGTCGACCACCTGCTTGTCACCCAGTGCCACTCACCCGTCACCGGCACTTGCAGGCTACCTGCCTGGCTCCTCCCACGGCTCGCTCCTGCCCCTCCACCCCTCCCAGTACCTTCCACACCAACCACATGAGTCTTCTGTATTTTCTCCCCAAGTTCCGAGAGCCCCTGTCCCGACCACTTCCCTCAGCTCTTCCTCTGACAAGTTGGGGGCAAAACGTTCCATCTCATGAAGAGAAATTTTCTGAATCCTGATGGTACTTTGAATGTGGCTTAGCCTTCTGTCCTGTTGCAAACTAGAGCCCACTCACAGAAAAATAAAGCAGAGCACCCAAGAACGTGCCAGAACAGCTTAGTTGGTCAAGAGACATCAGAGACCCAAACTGTACCAGGCACGCCCACCAGTAAGACACCTGTGAAAATCATTTACCCCAAAATGTGTAGGTTGGACACGTATGGGCTCCATTCTCTGATTTCAAGTTTAAATGGGGGAGAAAAAGCTATTTCAGATGAATGGTCCATTTACTGCGAACTTGCTCTTAATTCAGTCTATAAAAATGTGAAGGGATGAAATAATTTACAAATTCAGCTGCTTACACTCAGCAATAATTTACAGAAATGTACAGGATGAGGCCTCACAAGTGACTTGTTTCCCAATCTTCTTTCCATTTCCTCATGCCTTTTGAAAATGGACATTAAAGGTTAGTTTCAAAAAAAACAAACAAACTCTAAATATATCATCCAGACTGAATATTACCAAAGATTCCTATAAGGACGTGTCTTATATTATTTAACATTTTAAGCACAGTTGCTGGGGTTAATTAGATTTCCGACCCTGAAAAATTTTAAGTGCCTCTGATGACTTACTTCCAACTGATAATTTTGTGTGAGAAACAGAAAAAGAATAACAAATAGACAGTGAATAAATGCATTCTTCATATTCCTTCTTATTAGTACAGAGAATATATTTCTGAAATTTAATTAAATATCAAGATGTCCACAAGATCTATAATAAACCACTTTGCAAGACCTCTAAATGTCAAGGAAAAGCACATTTTACAGGCAACATCCCTCTCCCCCCCCCCCCACCCGCCCCGGTAAATCTATGAAGATTCAAGACTTTTTCTTTTTAAATCTGCAGAACACACAAGGACATATTGTATCTCAGAAATACTTTCCGAAGACTTGAGAGTAGCTTCTTGTTTGCAGTATGACAGAGTGGAAAGTATCTTAATTTATCACACAGCAGTTTGGGCCATTAGTTTTAGAGACATGCCAGAAGCCTTTAAAATAATGCAAGAGCTGTGGAGTTACAGTTTAACGTGGCAGAGATTGAGGAGAGGGCGATAAAGAATCTCTTTGGCCATTTTTCCGCCGTCCCCGTGCAGACACGCTAGGTCCCCGGAGATACTCAAACCGTGCGGGAAAGAAGGTGGCACTTGGGGAGGAGAAAAATGTAAAACAGAACCAAAAATAAAGCCATTTGTCAGCCCCGAAGGCTTATCACCTTAATAAGTAATGATGTCTCTGTGCCGCGGTCCCCACAGGTGGCCACATCTCCCCGGTGGCAGCAAGAGGTGAGGGCGACAGGAACACCACACAGAAGGCCACTGAACCACACGGGGTGGGAGTTTCACCTTTTTGGTGGTCTCTTATCCCCTCTTCCTACACGCAGGACAAAGTCTCATTTCACTGCCAACACATCTCAGATGCTCGCTGATGTCCTTCACCACAAAAAGGGACATCTGGCCCGGAGCCCCTGGCAGGCCACCGACTCCGGGTAGCATTCTGCCATTTGGTCCACTTTGCCCTGTTCTCTTCAGAGCTCCTTCCCTTCAGGGCAAGTGCCGCTGATTTTCCAGGCAGTTGTGCTGTAAGGCTGTGGCCCAGGACCAGGTGCTTTCACCTGCTCATTAACATTTGAGAAGCACCTGTCTAAAGGAGGAGCCGGCACATTTTCCGCCAAGGGCCTGGGAGTCAACACAGCCTCTGCGGGCCATCTGGCTTCTGTCCCAGCTGCTCAGCTCTGTCCCTGTGGTCTGAAAACAGCCACGGACACTACGTGCATGGCTGAGCTCCTACAAAAGTTTATTTCTAAGAACAGACAATGGGCCAGCTTTGTTCTGTAGGCTCTAGTTTCCTGACCTCTGGTCTGAAGGTGTCTCTGCAAAATCAACATATTTTTGTGTTGTTGTTGTTGTTGTTGTTGTTGTTTTTAATGTGTATTTTGTAGAAGAAAATGTGAAGCAAATAGTATCCCAGGAATACTCTGCTGTCCAGTGGTGTGCTGGTAAATGTTTAACAACTGGCGGTCCAGACGTTAAAAAAGCCCCACTTGTAGCAACTACAGATGCCCTGGGGATAAATATTCCCACCATGGCCAATTTCCAGCTATTCACACATATCACTGGACACTAATCTATTAGGGGTCTCCAGACAAGCACACCGGTACTTATACATAAAATTTATTTATCCCACTATACCTTTACACTTATCCTATTATTTATCCTACTTAAGAGATTTAGGAGAAGTTGGCTCATGTGGTTATGGAGGCTGAGAATCCCCACAACCTGCCACCTGCAAGTCGGTGGCCCAGGCAAGCCCATGGGGTAGTTCCAATCTGAGTCTGAAGGTCCGAGATCCAGGAGATCCAAAGGTGTAACTTCCAGTCCAAGGGGAGAAGAGCCAAAGACTCCCCAGCTCAGTCAGGCAGAGAGAGCAGTCCATCCTCCACCTTTTTGGCCTACCCAGACCCTCCAAAAACTGTGCAATGCCCATCCAAATGGAGGTGGCCACCTGCTACATTCAGTCTAAGGACCCACATGCTAATCTCTTCTGTAAACACTCTCCCAGACACACCTGGAAGTATGTGCCAGTCATCTGGGCCCCTGAGGCCCAGTCAGGCGGATATAAATGCACCATCATGGCAGAATCGGGAAGGGACGTGCACAATCAGCTCCCTCGAGCAGTGCAAAAACCTTGAAGGTGCATCTACTGGGTGGGGTATGTCCAGCACATCTCGTTCACCTGGAGCCTCAGAATTGACCTCATTTGGAAACAGGGTCTTTGCAGATGTAACCAGGTGACGATGAGGTCATAGTGATTTGAGGTGGGGACTAATCCAAAGCCTGGTGTCCTTCTGAGAAGGGTAAAGTTTGGACACCAAGGCACACAGAAGGAAGATGTGAGGACGATGAGGATTGTCTGCCCAGTAAGCGGTAACTGCATACTCATGCGGCAGGACTCAGGGGTGTGTGGATATGACGGAGTCTGGGAAACAGTGCTAGGTCACATGGGCAGTCAGTGTCACGATGGGCATTTGAGCTCAGACGTGCCCCTTATGAGAGCCCACATCCTTAGCTCTTTGACTATGTGGCTTCTCAGAGGGGAATGCAAAGGGTGATGCTATTAATCCAGCCTTGCAGGTGCACCACACGTGAAGGCTCGTGAGTCCTCTCTCAGTCAGTCCGGGATATCGGGGCAAGTCCAATGGCACAGATGAGCCCATCGCTGCAGTGCCCACTGACCTCACCTCCAAGTTCAGGGGAACCTCGGGATTTCCCACATTGAGCTTCCATCCAGAACTTCCATGTCTCAGCTGCTGGACAACAGCAGACCCGAAGCTGAGCAGAGCCACCACTGAAACTGTGTCCGCTCCAGCAGGAACTGCTCCCAGGAGTTGTGCCTCCCACCACCTCCCCTCCTTGGACTTCATTTTAAAAGTTCTCTGTGAATCTATTTAAAACAAACAAACAAAAAAAAAAACAACAACAAGACACAGATATGGCTCTTCCTTTTCTCTCTTCCTCCCCCATGTATTCCAGGAGGTTTGGCCCTGGTGGTTGTTACTCTATTTGGAAGGCAAGAGGAGGTTAATTAGCTTTTGTGACCTGAGAACTCTCAGGGAAGATGTCAACCGATTCACTAACAGCTCCTCAAAGCTGAATGTGGTTGGAGGGGCAAGGTCCAGGAAGCACGATGCTTGGCCGGTTGGGTTGTGAACTCCACCCGGCAGGGCGGGGCAGGGGCTTGCAGGATGGTGTTCCCCGGGGCACTCCAGGTAGAGATTCATCCCTTGAATGGGTCCTGTCCCCTGGCGGCCCCCAATCCTCCAAGCCATGATGAATTCTGGGGCCAAATGTCACACTCCATCATAGAAACCATCCCTCAAACCCACACATGTCACATTTGGGCTCCCGAGCATCTAAAACTATGGTGCACGGTAAACCAAGGCAGAGGACCAGTGATGTGCCAGCCACAGCCTTCTAGGTTACTGCACCTGCAGACCGCCGTGTGAGAACGGGCCACTCCAGCGTCACCTGGGAGCTCGCTGGGAATGCAGAATCCCTGACCCACTCCAGACCCGCTGAGTGGGAGTCTCTGGGCATGGGGGCCCCAGAGTGTGCATCTCCACACACTCTCTGTGTCATGTGGACCAAGTCCGAGTTGTGCAGCTCAGGCCCAAGACCCTTCTGGCCATCTGAAACCAGCACAGAAATCACCGTCTGCCCCAGACAACCTGTCAATCAAGATGCAAGCCGGTGACTGTAATGGAAAGCACGGTCTCCATTAGAATCTTTTTTGTGAATTGAGATTTCTTGGCAATTTCCTTCAGCATGTCCTGAAATCACCGAGGAGGTGGAGGCCTCCTTCCTGACCCCTGGAAGCACCTTTTCCTTGACCGGCCTTCTGTCTAGAATATTGCGGTTGCCGTAATTACAAACGTACTGTGGCAGTCACACGTGTGTCCTGTGTGATTTCTGCATGCTTGGCACAGAGCTCTTTCTCCCCCAGTGCCTGCCAAGTGCTGCACAATCACCTGGCCACCATGACCCCCTTAGAGGACTCCTCTGGCTGGCCCATGAAAGCATCCTGAGCCCCTGCTCGTTTCCTGCAGAGAATTCTGCTCACCATACATGTTTGTCTTCACCAGGGCTGTGAGAGCCGCGTTCTATTCATAATGACACAGAGTCTCCCAGACACAGGCTCTGGGATGGCCCCTGTGGCCACTCCGCCACGGATGTCACAGAGTCAGCAGCAACAGCAAGTGAGGCGATGGCCTGTTTCAGTTGAAAGTCCAGCTGGGTCCACGTTTTCTCCACATGTGTTGAGACGTAATTCCTTACATGCAGTTTTTGAGTGGAGATACTGTCAGAGTCTAGACTTGAAGAGTCACAAGAGGAAGGGGGTCCGATTCAGGTCAGTTTGTCGGGGGCAGGACAGCCCATGGATGTAGAAGCTTCCTGGGTGAGGGGCTGGGGTGGGACCGCAGATGAACAGGACAGAGGCAGGTTGGCCCTGGAGCCCCTCACTTCCAGGACCTCGGGGAGAGCCCCAGTAATGCATTTATGCTCACATGCTCTGCAAAACCTGCAAGGGGGAGACACTTCAACTTCAGTCGGTTCAGACCACGGTCTCGTTCTCCGACTCCCCTCCGTCACATCTCCCTCACACCAGATGGTGTTAACGGGGCTTGGCACGCCTGGGACATGCTTATTAGGGTTTAGTGGCAGCTTCGTACGAATTCACCTCCACGAAGAGCTCCCTGATGCCAGCCAGCCTGGAGTGGCAAGGCCAAGCCTCCCACGTCCTCGCTCATGGGGCCCAGGGCCAGATGCCGCTTCACGACACAGGCACCTAGAACCACGAGTACACCACAGAAGAGAAACAAGGCTTGGGACGTGTGGAGCCACGAGCCAGGGGGCAGGAAATCCTGACCACAGAAAAGTCACTGTGAGGACAGGACCCAGTTCTCATCAGCTGTCAGCAGCAACTAGTCAAAATGAGCATTGTCTCCTGCAAGGGGTAATGCATAACGCATAGATACGAGCATCGGCACACCATTTATTTCTTTATGGGCTGAAACGGAATTATTCAGAATTCATGTGTCCGTAGGGCAAAAACTTGTCTGATGTGACAGTGAGCGTGTCCGTGAGTCGATCTGCATGTTGTGTGCAGGCCACTATCCATACTAACACTACTAACAACACTTTTGGGCTGCCTGGGTGGCTCAGTCCATTAACCATCTGATTCTTGGTTTCAGCTCAGGTCATGATGTCACAGTTCATGGGATCGGGCCCCCTGCTTGGAATTGTCTGTCTCCTCTCTCTCTGCCCCTCCCCCACTCATACTTACTCCCTTTCTCAAAAGAAATAAACTAAAAAACAAAACAAAACGCTTTCACCCAACCACACTACAAGGCACATGGAATTGGCTTTCTATTCTCTCTGTTGAAACAATACCACACAATCTTTTTCACATGAGGAGGCAACAAGTGTGCAAGAGAAAAACGTAGGAGGAAAATCCATTACATAATCAGCCAACCAAGTAACTTACAAATCCAATGGTTTTCTAGAATTTCTGATTTTTTTAAACACATCAGCTTTTTAGAATTTAAATAAACCCTTTCCTAACCCATTTTGAAGGTCATTTTTTATTGTTTTTTAATGTTTATTTGGGGGGGGCGAGCAAAGAGAGAGGGAAAGAGAGAGAATCCCAAGCAGGCGCAATGCTCTCAGTGCAGAGCCTGATGTGGGCTCGATCCCATAAACGGTGAGATCGTGACCTGAGCCGAAACCAAGAGTCAGACTCCTAACTGACTGAGCCACCCAGATGCCCACATATTGTTTTTTAATTTGAATTTTGAGCCCAGAGCACCTGTATCTGAAAGGACTGACTTGTCCATGCATTTGCTCAGTAGGGAGCACTGGTTCGACTGCGGGTGCCATGAGGCACAGCAGCCAAAAAGAGCAGCAGGCCTTCCTCTCTTGGAGAACGTTTTCCCACGGAGGGCTCAGATAGTCAACGTGGAGACAGATAAATATAGGACTGTGGGGGGTGGGGAACAAATTGAACTGGCCAGGGTGACCACCACGGAGCCCCGTGAGGGCGTGATGTTTAAGCAGGGACAAGAATGGGCAGGGACCAACAGGCAAAGCTGGGGAAGAGCAGTGCAGGCAGTGGAGTCGCACGTGCAAGTGTCCTGAGGTTACAGGGCGGGAGGGAGTTATCCTGTTCTGGGAAGAGGAAGAAGGTCAGCAGGGTTGCAAGGACGGCAGGGAGGGGTGGGTGCTGGGGAGAGACGGGCTACGTGTGCCATGTGTTAGCACTCGGTGTGCACAGCCACCATCACATACACATGTGACCTTGAGTTGGACTGATACAGACCCCCGTGTTCTCCCTCGGGCAAGTTTCCGAACTCGCCCTCAGCCGCTCTGGTTACGTGCAAAAGCCTTCTTGACCAGGCACCCCAGAATTCATGTGCAAGCGTGGCTCTGAGTGACCTCGTTGGCCTTGCCAATGTGGGCGGAGAACCTTTCAATTCAGGATCTTTCATGTGACGCGTCAGCCCGCTGGATCGGCCTAAGGGCAGCCAGGCAGAGACAAAGCACCATCTGGACACCTTCTCCAGACGCCAAAACTGAATGGACTCTTTCACAACCTGGAGACCACGACCCTTCCCCGAACACCACCAGCCAATTAAAACCCCGATTTCCCTCCTCCAGAGACTTAACGCAGAACCAGTCCCTGGGTGCACGCTCAGGAGTCTGCATTCTGGTTCCTCTTTGGAAAAGGTGACTCCAGCCCTGTGCTGCTCTCAGAGGGCTGTTCTTTTTTTTTTTTTTTTAATTTTTTTTTTCAACGTTTATTTATTTTTGGGACAGAGAGAGACAGCATGAACGGGGGAGGGGCAGAGAGAGGGAGACACAGAATCGGAAACAGGCTCCCGGCTCCGAGCCATCAGCCCAGAGCCTGACGCGGGGCTCGAACTCCCGGACCGCGAGATCGTGACCTGGCTGAAGTCAGACGCTCAACCGACTGCGCCACCCAGGCGCTCAGAGGGCTGTTCTTACTGGAAGGGAGGTGGTCCGGAGGGACCAAGAGAAGGTGATGTGCGCAAGATCCCCGTTTCCCAGCAGCCTGCAGTGGAAGCAGGAACACCGACGTGGCCGTCCAGGGAGCCTGACACACGGCCCCTGCAGATTCCACTCCAGGCACCAGGAGAGACGCTCCCCGCGACCGGGACACAAGCTGGGGAGGAGGCCTTTGGAGGACAGCTGGGTCCTTCCCTATGAGGTGGTTGTGAGTACGGTGGCTGCCACAAAAGAAAACATGGGGAGGACCACCCATCCCAGCTGCAGTGAGCGGCCACCTCTGCCCTCCGTGGGACGCCGTAGGCACATCTGCAGATATGGCTCCAGGGTCCCTGGTCTTCGTGGCCTTGTCTCCTGCAGGCCTCGAACCCCCAGAAGGTGGGAGCCATGTGCTGTTTGGTTCTGCGTGGTTTCAAGCAGCCCCAGCACGTGGCAGGAGCCCGGAACAGCTGAGGGAATGCAGTGAGTCAGGACCTGGCTCGAAGACACAGAGATGCCGTGGGTCAAAGGTGAAGCCGCAGCGTCTATAAAACCTGGAGCATCTGCTGACCAGAGCTCACCTGACAGCTGTCTCCATGAGCACATAAACGCACCTCTGGGCCACCGCTGCTGCCCTTTATCTCTGAGCACACACTAAGGCATCAACAGAGATGTCGAATGACCACGCCGACCGCCAGTCTTATCTGGGCAGACGTCCATGAGAAATCCAACATTTGGAGAGAGAAACTGCGATCATCCAAGTGGGAAGCCCACCGGACAGAGAAGGCAACATGGGCAGGCATGGGCAGGCGCGGCCCTACGAGACACTGTGCCAGGGCACTGGGGTTGGCTGCCACCCGCAAGTGTCCACGTGCAGCCAGAGTGCCCTCCACCTCTCTGTGTGGTGTCCTGCCGTTCGTCGGGGTGGCCACTACATCACAACTGACCAGGAACAAAGCGTGGATATTCCCATTAACAAAGCCGCTGCCTGGTCTGTGGGTTGGGATAGGATTTGCGGATCGAAAACCGGAAGATCGTACGTGAGGATCAGCGTGTTTTCTACAGAGGAGGCACAGGCACAGGCTAGACCCCAGCGCCAGCCCCACGCCTACCAGGTGGGCCTTCTTCCACTCAGTGCATCTTTTACCGGGTTCCCAACCCTGGGCCTAGCACTGTGCTTGGTAATGGGGGGGCTGCAGGCCTCTTTCAGCGTGGTAGTCAGTTCTGGTGAGGACAACCAACCAGAGTGGCCAGCCAGAGCAGGCGTGTGAAGTGGCTGCGCTCGTGATCAGTGCCACAGGGAATGCCACATAGGACGCCACATGGGATGCCACACAGGACAGAGCAACAGAATCAAAGGGAAGGCCAAATTAGGGGTGGGGTGGGGGGCAGAAGGGCCTCTCAGGGGAGATAAAACCAAGCTGAGACCAGAGAGAAGGTGCAGCTGGGCGAATAGAATAGGACCTTTTATAAGCAGGCGCAGCATGACCAAAGGCCCTGTGGTGTGTGTGTTGCGGGGATACACCCTGGTCTGCAAGCGACCTGGAGGGCAGCCAGTGTGGCTGCAGCATGGGGTGGGAGATGATCTAAGGTGGGACACGACGGTGGGGGGGGGGTCATTGTGACCGAGGGCCTATGGGTGGGACACGGATATACCATTTGGCGAGGGCCCAGCTTTGACCAGAGTCCTGGGGAGTAAAAGGGGAAGTCACGTGAGATGCTTTTCATGCCATCCACAAAAATCACGTTTGCAAAGGTCCTGCGGTATGTGCATCCGAGCCTGGCTGGCTGCGTGCTGTGTTGGGCACAGCCTCCCCAGCGGTCCTCAGGCAGGGCTCTGTTTTTCCTGAGCTGCTGCTCATCAGCATGAACTCCCCACTCCAGCTTGCTCCACCTGATCTGTTCCCACTTTCCCCAAGTCACCGGAGCTGGGGCTGGAAATGGAGGACAGGAAAGAGAACCACCTGGTGTGGAAGAAAGTTCCAGAACTGCCTGTGGATTAGTTTCCCCTTTCCAGGTTTTGTACCTTAGAAATTCGTCATTCCCTTCTTCCCCTTTCGGGTGACAGACAGTTCTCTCGTGTGCTGCCAAGAAGATAATTCAGAATTCTGTTTATTCTAATGCGGTCCAACATGTCTGTGTCTAGCATTTGAAAATAGCTCTGGGTGTTAAATGGTGGCAGCCAGAAAGCTTCCGGAACCAGTGTCTCATCCTCTCCTGGTCTGCCAGCCGCTCCATCAGTCTGTCTGTCTGCATCTGCATGAACAGCGGGCTCCTTCTGCAGCAGCTGGTAGGGCGGGGCCCTTGGGGTGGTTTGGGATGCAGGGGGCAGGTGCGTGGGGCGCTCTCACTGGGTCCCGTGCAGGCTGCATGCCCGTGTGCTAAGCACCACGCTGGGCACCAAGTTGACAGCAGGGAAGGGGCCTGGCCAGGCCCTGTGCTCTGGAAGCTCAGTCTGACGGGAACACATGTTAGGGAGGGTCGCTCACAGTCCCCCTGGTGAGGGGCTCCTGTCCCAGCCTCACTCAGGAATGCCACGAAAGATCTGGGCTGAAAGTGGCTCAAAGCCCAGTGTGAGTGAACAGCAACAAGGAAGGAGAGGCAGGGAGGTGGAGAGGCCACTGGTACGAAGTCTGAGGTCGGAAAGCCCGGGGCCCAGAGTGATGCAGCATCCGTGGGCGAGCACCTGGGGCAGATGTGGGGAGGAGGGCAGCAAGCCAGCGGTGGGTTCTCAGAGACATGAAGGCCCGGTCGGGTGGACAAAGCTGGGGTATGGAGGCGAGACCCGTGGAGCACCAGTCACGAGATCAATGTCCACACCCTCCTCCTCAGTACACCTTGGACAGGTGGGCAGGTGAGCAACTGGACAGATGAGTCTGAAGTCCTGTACCAAACACAAGGCTCAGAATGCTATGGCCCAGCCCCCCACTTCAGCTTCTTTTAATTGCTATTTCCGCTTCCTCTGTGACTCCCAGCCATGAGGACTGGCTTCTGGTTAGTTGAATGCTAAACTCCAACCTGCCCCAGGACCTTTGCTCATGACTTTTCCTCTGCCCCAAACAATGGTTCTTTCTCTCCCTCTGAGCAATCTTCACCGCCCCCAGGAAGGCTTCCCTGCCCTCTCCCTCTCAAGACTAACTCAAAATCCTCCTATCATTCACTCTTGCAGCCTTCAAACTTTACGTGAAATTATATTCTTAAAACCCGTTTCCTGCCTTCTCTATTAAATTTCATCTCTCTGAAGAGAGACAAGTGTCACATCTAGTTTTGCTCAACGTGCAATCTACAGAACAGGAGTGAAATCAGCACTATTTAGTAGGCAAATGTGTCGGCCAGTGATGCTCTGACAAACCAGCCCACTGGGGAGAGTGAGGTACCCACCCTGTAGTGGGAGTGTTTCCTCTGGACCCTGGTGGGTGGCGGGGAGAGGCAAAACTGCCTGCAATCACCAGAAAAAGTCACCACCACTCCCTTCTCTGGCATCCAGGCCTCCACTGATCTCTTCCCATCCCCTGGACTAGGACCATTTCGCTGAATTTGGAAAAACTAAGTCACACGGTTTGGCATTTTCTCCATAAACCAACAGGAGAAGAAAAATTTGGACTGAACATGTCTTGTAAACAGCTTTCAGTGTGAAAACCCAACATCAAAATGCAGAGACTACCGGCTCCCCCCAGCTCCTCGGGCACGGGCTTCCTCGTCACATTCGGGGAACATTTCCACCGGTGCCAGGGGCTGGGACACTCGAACCACAGCCACCGCAGAGCACGTCTGTCCCTCCACGGCTGACATCTTTATTCCACCCGTTCTTGCCCAACCACCCAGGGGGCAGCCCCGAGAAAGGGCTCTTCAGCCAGTGTCCACCCCTGCTCCAAAGGGAACTCCCAGGATTTGGACTGAACATCGGGAACCAGACTACCTGGTCCAGGTCTGCTGTAAGCCTGGAGTCACCTGTGTCTCTCAAGTTCAAGCCAAAGGAGTTCCGCTGCACTGCCAAGGCCTGCCAGGCGTTTGTACCGGAGCCCGGCCCAGTGTGCAAACCTGCCTGGTGCGTGTCTAGGCATCGCGATGTGCCGGTGACAGGAAGAGTCATGGAAATACCCAGAACGAGGAACAGCTGAATGCAGGATGCTCCAGCCAGGGGCTGCCCGGCCACTTCTGAGAATCATGCCCCCAGAGGGCAAAAAAGGGGAGGCACAGGGGCTTAGAGACACGGCCCAGCCCCCCTGGCCCACTCTCCACCCTCCACCCAGCTCAGGAGGGCCTCCACCAGGCTTGGATGCACAGGGAGCTCGCGGGGCAATGGTGGACACCAATGGGTCTAATCCAGAATGCCTTCGAAGGCTGAGACGCATTCATCCCCCCAAAGAAACTGGGGGTGCCACTGTCCAGACTGTCCAGAGAAGAGGTCTCAGTGCTGAAAGGGTAAGAAGCAAATACCCACCATGAAAATCAAGTCAAAGTTCTCTCACAACACGGGTTTCCCAGCAATTCTCAATAGGATCTTGACACAGGGCTCTAAAATAATTTTGAGGCAACAGTTTTACACCTTCCATATTTCTCCTATTTCCGATCTAATTGACGTTTCAGAAAAGACAAGGCTCTTTTTAGGGGTGGTGTCGGACAGGCGCTTTCCCAGGAGAAACAGAGGAAACTCCACCAGGCTCTAGGCACAGGGACACATCCCTGGTCAAGATGGGAGACTCAGATGCTGCACAGATAGCAGTCACACTTGGCAGCATAAAAATGAGAAATTTTACGTGGCAAGTGCCTTTGCAAACACATCAACAGGTAAATGAAAGCCTTGTGGGTTTTTTGTTTGTTGTTTGTTTGAATGTTTTTAATATTTATTCATTCATTCATTCATTCATTCATTCATTCATTCATTTATTTATTTATTTATTTATTTATTTTTGAGAGAGAGAGACAGAGTGCAAGCAGGGGAGGGGCAGAGAGAGGGGGAGACACAGAATGTGAAGCAGGCTCCAGGCTCTGAGCTGTCAGCACAGAGCACGACACGGGGCTCAAACCCACCAGCCATGAGATCATGCATGGCCTGAGCCCCCAGGTGCCCCTAAATGAAGTCTTTGTAAAAAAATAAATACAGATCTTCCTGGACTCATGATGGGGTTGTATCCCTATCAACCCATCCTTAGTTGAAAACATCATTAAGTCTAAAATGCATGCATATGCCTGACCTCCCACACCTCAGAGCTCAGTCCAGCCTGCCTTCCATATGCAAGAACAGTCGTGTGAGCCCACGGCTGGGCAGGACCATTCACCCCAAAGCCTATTGGATCACGGAGTGCTGACTGCCTCGTGGAATGTACCAAATACTGTCCTGAAGTGGGAGCCAGAGGGAAGCCTGGGTGCAGAGTGGCCACCAGCATATGGGTTGGTGACACTCATAGTCATGTGGCTAAAGGGAGCCCGCACTGCCGCACCTCATAGGAGACGATTGGACCACAAATCACTAACCCAGGAAGAGGTCCAAACTCGCAATCCCAAAGACGCTTTCCACTGAGTGTATGTTGCCTTCACGCCACAGAAAAGACGAAAGATGGTGAAGTCAAACCATCTGCAGTCTGGAGCCATCTGCATTTGCAGCAGATAAGAAGCAATGGGTTAGCAGCTCCAGCACACACAGACCTCTGACAGAAAGGACAAGAAGAAACAACCCAGCCATTTGTCAATGAACAAAAGGATGTGCACAGTCAGTAAATCTCAAGAGCATCGCCAACCGATCGACAAATGTGAAAACAATTCTCAAACTCACTCGTCTTCAGGAAACGCTCATTAAAGCCACAGGAGTCGTCACTGTACCCTCATCACACCGGCAATGATTTAGCAGAGTAGCCACACCCAGAGCCGATGGAGATCCAGGCGGAAAGATCACCAAGGGCTCCGCGTGGCTGGGGGAAGTTGCGCCCCGGTCCCTGCAAGACCCCTCCGGCTATTGGCTCCACAAAACGAACGTGACAGTGGAAGCCGCCCTTCCCACTGCCCCGCCAGCAACGCGGACCGCTCATCTCTTAACGTCTCGTTCGGGAGAGCCTTCTTCGGCATATTTTGGGCACTCGCGCAAACCTGTCGAATGACACACATGGCATGTCACAGGCGACAAGCTGCTCGGTGACACCGAGGAAGGTTCCGGAAGAAAGTCATCCCCACTCGCCGCTGATGCCACCACGTTCCCCATCTTATAAGCAGCCACGCAGGAGCACTAGATGGTTGCTCAGGGCCTCCCCCCGACTTAAGGATCCTGGGAGTCTAGCCAAAGACGAGCCCCCCAAGGTCCTCCCAGGAACACTTACTTCCTCACCAACTCTGCCAGCAGGACACAAGGAGATGAAAGATGTGTCGTCGTCGAGGCACCTGGAGGTCTCAGTTGGTTGAGCGTCTGACTCTTGGCTTCGGCTCCGGTCATGACCCCAGGGTCGTGCGATTCAGCCCCGTTATCGGGCTCTACGAGCCTGCGTAAGATTCTTGCCTTCTGTCTGCCCTCTTCCCCACTCGAGCTCTCTAAAAATAAAAAATGAAATTAAAAAGTTTTTTTTAAAAATGACATGTAACGGGGTGCCTGGGTGGCGCAGTCGGTTAAGCATCCGACTTCAGCCAGGTCACGATCTCGCGGTCCGTGAGTTCGAGCCCCGCGTCGGGCTCTGGGCTGATGGCTCAGAGCCTGGAGCCTGTTTCAGATTCTGTGTCTCCCTCTCTCTCTGCCCCTCCCCCGTTCATGCTCTGTCTCTCTCTGTCCCAAAAATAAATAAACGTTGAAAAAAAAAATTAAAAAAAAAAATAAATAAATAAATAAAAAATAAAAAAAATGACATGTAGCAGGCTCTCTTTCTCTCCACTGGCTGTTCCTCATCCACTTGGAATACGGTGATTTCAATCCCCGAGCTTCTAACCCTGCTTTGTCCTCACAACCTTCGGCTTCTCCTCACCTTCAAATTTCTCAAAGACACGGCATCAGCTTACTGTCTGAGTTCTTTCTGTTCATGCGTCCACCACTCTTTGTGCCCCGGCTTCCTCTCTCAGTAAACTCAACGAGGCTCCCTGGACGACTGCCAGTACGTCCCTGTGGGCCACAGCCAATGCTATCCTTGGTTGGTTTCTTTGACCTTCAAAGCATCTGATCTAATAGGAAGGGTTTTTTGTCACACATCACACCTGGAGCTAGGTGGGTGCCAGACCCGTGTCTGGGGGCCAGATGAACAACTGAACAGAATGGTAAGTATGTGGATGGGAAGGAGTCGGGAAGTCCCCCAATAAGGCCCTAGCTGTATTTCCTTGATTTAAGGCAGAACAGAGGGGAATATGCGGAGTCTCTCTTTTTTAAAATTAACGTTAAAAAAAATTACTTTACAGTCCTTCCCATGGCTCCCCCAAAAGGGGGGAAAGGGGAGAACTGTGAGCTCAGCTTTACAGAAAGTAAATGTGTCCCTGTTACACACCACTGCAGATTTCACAACTAGGTTTGAGCACATTTGCTCTGCCTACCATTTACTGGAAGAAAAGCTGCTCCAGGAGAAGCCAGAAAGGCCGAGTGGATGGCGAGGACCCTGCGGCCCGACTGGACCCATGCACGCCTCCCCCTCCAGACACCGTAAGCTGGCCGTGTGATCTAGCCGGCACAAGATGTCCATGCGGCACGTGGCCACCTGTCAGCCATGCAAGAAACATGTGTCCGGGATTCACAAGGTGCCCGGCACTGGGAACCAGACAATGAGCTCTCCCGCCCAGACCCCACTGGGCAGAACCACACGGCGGACGAAAGAATGAAGTACAACGTACGATTGGATGGTGGCAGCAGCCAGAAGAAGGAGTCAGCAGGGAAGGGGGTGGGCTGGGCATATGCAATGGTAGCCCAGGTGCCCAGACCTGAAAGGGAAAGGAAGAGGGCAGAGGGGAGGCCCCAGCCCCTCTGGTGACAGACCTGAGCTCTCGTCTTGCTCCCTCAGGTTCAGAGATGTTGTACCTGGTGTGCTGGTGGCACCTGGGCTTTGGTCCACACCAGTGTAATCACCCCCTCTCCTCCCACGTCACGCTGTCTTGATGACCAGGGAATCTCTGTGCAGCTCTCCAGTTTCCATGGGAACTGTTGCCTCACCTGAAGCTCAGGCAGTGCCTGGGACCTGTCACCCTGCCAGGTGCTTGCCAACTCCTTCCTCTGGGTGACCGACCCAGCCACTCTGTGTTCCACAGAGGGCAGACCGACCACAAGGGATCGTGACACAGACGAATGGACTCTGGTCTCTATTGCTTCCAGAACCTTCTCAGACAAGAGAGCCAGGCCCCCTGGGCCATGTCCACATAGACACTTTACTCCCCACGGCTCAGTTCTGCACACGGGGCTTAGATGCAGTGGGTCCCATTTCTATCTTCCCACACGCACAACCCCAAAAAGGGGAGGAAAGAGGCCTCAAGTGCCCCGGTCCTGACCTCCCTGTAACCATGCATACTTTCCTCAAATATAGATATACCCAGTCATCACAGCCACAGCATGGAAGGTAAGCTTCCAGAGGGGATGCAGGGGAGGGACAGAGCCTGCCCCCCAGTGTGCACGGGTGGGAAGTGTGGGTGCAGACAGCCCGCACTCCAGGCCTACGCTCTGCTCTTAGCCACGGTGCCCGGTGGCCTAATAGAAACAGAAACCAGGGGGGCGCCTGGGTGGCTTGGTCGGTTATGCGTCCGACTTCGGCTCAGGTCATGATCTCACGGTCTGTGAGTTCAAGCCCCGCATCGGGCTCTGTGCTGACCGCTCAGAGCCTGGAGCCTGTTTCAGATTCTGTATCTCCCTCTCTCTCTACCCCTCCCCTGTTCATGCTCTGTCTCTCTCTGTCTCCAAAATAAATAAACGTTTAAACAAATTAAAAAAAAAAAAGAAAGAAAGAAACAGAAACCAGGGCCGTGTAGCCCTCCCGAGTGGTGGAGCGCCTGGCACGCTATCAACAGGTGTCGAACGGAAGTTGGGAGGACGCAGAACAAGGAGCTGGAGGAGTGTCAATCTTCTTGCTGACAACAGCCGACCCAGAAAACTAGGACAGATGCCCGCGGGTCTGCCAATGCGTTAGTCAGATGCGTAACTCAGACATAACTTATCCTCGGGTCATAAAAGTTAGGGGGCCGCTCCTTCCATGTCCGTGCATAATAACCCCTGCCAGATGCTCACAGGTGAGGGACTTCCAGCACCCACCTTGCTGGAGACAGCAGGTCACTTCCCCAGGTCACTGGTAAGAAAGTCCTCCCACCGCCTGGGCTCGCATGCCACTCCCTCTCGTATATCCTTTGCTGCTGAGAAATTTAAAAGGAACCCCGGGAATGCAGAGAGCCTCTCTGAGAAAACAACTCCTGGTGTGGGCCCAATCTTTCCAGGTGTCGAGCATTAATGGGGCAGGCTGAGATGTTGCAAACCTGATGCTCTGTACCTGAGCATTAATGTCGAGCATTAATGGGGATCTCTGCTCTGTGGGGAAAGGTCACCCTGCATCACTTCCTGATTGCCCCCGAGACACATGATGAAGAAGAGCGCTTAGGAAAGTTAGGGCCCTTCCCAGAGGATCCAACCCATCCCAGCTGCGGAGGGTCCACTACTCACACAGAAGCCTGTCTGCACTTTGGGTCAGAGAGTCAACCCAAAGGCGACGTAGATGACCAGCCTGGCCCCAGAGGTGGGCTGCCTTGAGCCCTCCAGGACAGACACACTCCTTGGGGGCAGCCCTCCCTGCGAGTCTGACGCTGGGGGCCGGGAGCCTTGAGACGGAACCGCCCCCTCTCCCTGACGTGAGGAATGCGATGTTCGTGAGCATGAGACCTGAGGGCCAGGACGCTGGGTTCAGGTCCTGGCTCCACTGCCTTGCCAAGCCTCAATCTCCCCTCTTTAAACTGGCAATAGTAACATCTGCTCCAGAATAAAACCAAATCAGAGAATAAGGAAGAGTGTGAACCCACCACTGTCGTACTGGTATCGACCGAGCGGACACATGCAGCAGAGGCTCTTCAGCTCTTCCGATAAAGAGGAAAGCCTCAGTTCCATGGTGCTCTAGCCTTGACACCTCCCATACACTCACGTATCTTTTCAATAAAGAAAACAGATCTGGGGCTCTGACCCTTTGTTAATTAATGATCTCTAGCCAAAACGTATTCGCTTTTTATTGTATTCATCCCATTATCCCCTGTTAATATAAATGATACTAGTTTTCCATGCGTGCTACTGATTCCCTTTAAAATAAATTCATTTCAGTTTAACAAGTTACCTAAGGAAACATAAGTGTGTATTACCACGTGAAAGAAGCCAATCTGACTCCAATCTATGATGTTCTGGAAAAGGCGACACTAGAGAGACAGTAAACAGATGGGTAGTTTCCAGGGATTTGCGAGGCGGATGACCAGGGGGAGCACAGAGGACTTTCAGGGCTGAGAAACCACAGTGTGTGGCGCTATGTTGGGGGGCCGTGCCACCGTACATCAGTCCAGACCCACAGAATGCACACAGCGCCAAGAGTGAACCCTCAGGTGAACGATGGACTTTGGGTGGTAATGACTCGTCCACGCGGTTCATGGACTGTAACAAATCCCGTGGACACGGTGACGACGAGGGAGGCCGCGTCAGTGCGGGGCGGGCGGCATATGGAAATGTTTTTGGACCTTCCTCTTGTCTCGATTTTGCTGTGGACCTAAAACTGCTCTAAAAAATAAAGTCTATTTTTTACAAAGGCAACTAAGAGGAGACAATGAGTAAATAATAAAAAAGGAAATATTTCAAAGTGGAAAACCGTGAAGATGGGCCATGGTGGCAGGAGACGTGGTCGAACCATGGAGTAAGGAAGTAAATGACTGAGGTTGGGAAACCACTGCCATTGGCACCTGGCCCGTGGGACCCAGTGCTGCCCATGCGCGCGTGAAGGGTGGGAGGGCAGGAGAGAAGGACCTTGAACCACAACCAGGGCACCGCACCGGGTGGAGGCAACCTCCTGCAGGGCCTCCCGACACTGTACGCATGCACAAAGCCCCCCTGGCGGACCCCTAGAAGGTTCTGGGTACAGCATGGCTGGAGGCTGGGTGGGGTTGGCAGCACAGTCACCCCCGGCTGCTGGGCCATGTCCATTTTCCCAAGGGCAGCAGGTCAAAGAGGTGCTGGTTTCTACTCGGCAACCGTCCAACCTCCAGGAACCTGTCTGGGGTGTTAAGAGGCAGTGCGGTGGTGGCCTCAGAAGCAACACCAGGGACTTTCTCCTGCTGGATGACAGCTAAGGGAGGGGTACCTATGGGCACAACGTCCAGGGGTGGCTTCTCAGCCTGAGCTCTTGAGTCTTCCAGGCCACGGTGGTTGGCGCTGGCCGGGCATGCAGCTGTGCGGTGCTCAGGGAGATGTCCCCCAGTGTGAGCATCTAGGATCCCAGCATTGACACTCCTCCCACCTCAACCAGCAGAGGAGCTCAGTCTGGTCCTTGAATCCTCAGGGGCATAGCCTAAACCCCAGCCTTGGGCTTGATGGGTAGACGCAAAGACGGCACTCTTGCACGATGCATCTGTTCAGGGCAAGGAGTGCTGGGTGACTGATGACACCTGACCTGTCCTTCCTCTGCCCCTCCGGAGCTCCCTGCGTATGTTCTCTTAGCCTTCCCAGATCTGTCCTCCAGGCAAACCTATGCCCATAAACCCCCCAAGGGCCTTGTCCTCAACCACATGCTTGTCCAGGTAAAATTGCACCAACTGTGTTCTCCCACCAGCCCTGTGGGTGGAGTGGAGGAGACCAAGGGAGCCACTGGACCTCCCCTCGCAATCCCTGCCCTGCCCTCTGCACTTCCCTAAGAAACTGTAAGGCCCCTCTCACCAATTCAAGGGTGAAACTGTTTTCACACCAAAAAGACACGGATAGACAGTGTTTCCATAGGAGAGAGAGAGGGAGAGAGAAATGAGCCTGGATTGCAAAGGGCCAACCAGAATTTAATTTTGTTTTTAACGCTATCAGGATAACCCTATCTCTCCCCATCTCCACTTCACTCTGATTAACTTTTCTGGGACAAATACATGGAAAGGGCCCACCCCAGGCCCCGCATAGCCGATCCATTCTCCTGCAGCCCCTGAGGCACTGGCTTCACAGGTCAGGTGCATAATTGTGTCTCCTGAGCCGGGGCCTCTGCTGCTGCAGCAGATGCATTTGTCAAGCGACTCCACGTTACTTATTTCAACTGCCAGTCCTCTCTCGCTGCAATTTTCATCGGGAACGAGTGCCTGACTGTCCACTTTGGTGGGGAACTCAATACAAAGGCAATTACTGGAAAGAAAGAAAGTGAGGAGCCTCGTGCCTCTCCAGGCCATTTCTTTGAGAATGCACTTCCAGGCTCCTGGTGCCATGTGGAGGGCTGGCGGGCCCCAACAGTGCCTCCAACCAGGGAGCAGCCCGCTGGGGCTGCCAGAACCTGCATACCCTGTGCTCCTCGGAGACCCACACAGGACGGGACAAGCGGCAAGAACCTGAATGGCTCCTCCTCAGACTCCCATCCTTAAAACCCTGGAGCAATTTTATTATTCTATTCTAGTCTGGTCTTGTCTACTCTAGTCTCTTTGAGTCTATTCTATTCTATTCTATTCTATTCTATTCTATTCTATTCTATTCTATTCTATTCTATTCTATTCTATTCTATTCTATTCTATTCCATTCCATTCCATTCCATTCCATTCCATTCCAGTCTAGTCTGTTCTAATCTAGTCTAGTCTATTCTAGCCTAGTCTAGTTTATTTTAGTCCTATTCTATTCTGTTCTATTCTGTTCCGTTCCATTCCATTCTGTTCCATTCTATTCCATTCCATTCCATTCTATTTTATCAGTCTATTTGTTCCTTCTCTTCACACTCTGGGAACCACAGGGGCAGAGAAACACAGCTATTGGTTTTCAACATAATTGGACCCGGTTATGGTATGTGCGTAATATCCTCCTCCCCAGCTCTGGGAGGTTTATCTCGAGCCGGCCACTGTCAGGTGGAGCCACTGGGAGCTATGTCAATACATTTTCTCTCGGGAGAAGCAGCATACTTTGAAGGGCTTAATAACAGATACAAAAGGCTGGGCAATCTAGGAAGGAGGCGGTCACGGATTGGCTCAGCCTTCCTTCCACTTCTTCTGGATAATGTGACGGGTTTAAATAGTGTTGGCAAGTCTGGGTTGCTCAAGTTGTCATTTTAAGGCAGCTTCTTCAGGTAGCAAGCAATTATCCCATCAAAAGGGACTTAATTGTTCTCCATATTTGTCACATCAAAAGGGAACTGCGAAGATACCAGGACTGTAAGACGGTCCCTGTATTTTTTTGTTGCTCTGACTGGATATCCCTGATGCTTTTAATGCCTCCCCACATAAATCCCCGATGCCCTGTGTAAACATACAACAGAGATGTGGTGTGCGTGGGGGCAGCTGGCGCAGAGCGGCCTTCCAGACATCCTTGTGCAAGATGGCTCCCCGACAGGGTCCTCCAGGAGCCCTGGTGCTGGGAGACTCTTGGTTCGCTTCATGGTCTCGCGGGGCTCACCACCCCCAGTGGCTGACCCAGTGCCTGGCATACAACAGGTGCTCAATGAATGTGTGTGAATGAATGAAGCAGTCAACAGCCCATCACCTGGGCCCCTGGTTTCATTCCAGACGAGGGCCTTAAATGCCACACGTAAGTCTGACTGGATGACACACAGAGAAACCAGACTCGGTCTGCAGAGCATCATGTGATGCCAGTGAGCTCTCTTGACTGATGTCGGTCAGTTCAGACCCTGTTGGGGACTTTAGACAGGCTTTCCAGACTGTACACTCTGTGAGAGCAGGGACGTCCCTCGCCTGGAACACTCTCCCGGGGAAGCACTAGGGTTGTGGCACAAAGAACGAGCACACAGGGTCATACCCGGGCTTTGGTTATTCCAGCCACTCTGTATTATCATCTCTGCCTCCTTCTCCTTCTCCCCCTCCCCCTCCCCCACCCCGTGCCTCCTCCTCCTTCTCCTTCCCCTCTTCCTCCCCCTCCCCCACCCCCCTCCTCCTTCCCCTCTTCCTCCTCCTCCTTCTCTCCTCCTCCTTCTTCTTTTTATTAAAATTTTTTAACATTTATTCAGTTTTGAGAGACAGGCAGAGCATGTGCAGGGGAGGGGCAGAGAGAGGGGGAGACACAGAATCCAAAGCAGGTTCCAGGCTCTGAGCTATCAGCACAGAGCCCGACGTCGGGCCTGAACTCATGAACTGTGAGATCATGACCTCAGCCGAACTTGGTTGCTTAAGTGACGGAGCCACCCAGGCACATCCTTCCCCTTCCCCTTCCCCTCCTCCTTCTCCTTTCCCTTCTCCTTCCCCTCTTCCTTTTTTGAGACAGTGAGAGCAAGCAGGAAAGGGACAGAGAGAGGGAGAGAGAGGGAATCGCAGGCAGCCTCCTCGTCAATGCAGAGCCTGACACAGGGCTCTATCCATGAACTGTGAGATCACGACCTAAGCTGAATTCAAGAGTCAAGACGGTCAACTGACTGAGACACGCGGGTGCCCCACTCGCTGTCTTTGAGGCGTTAGTTACTTCCCTAAACCAGAATGGACTCGTAGACATTTCATCCGTCTGCTATTCTCTCCCTCCTGGCAACCCTCCTTCACATCCACCAAGGTCCTAGCCTAGGAGGCCTTCCCCAGTGACGAAGATGTGATACAAGGAAGTGTCTGCTCTGGCAGCAGAGGGACGGGGCCAGAACACTAAGAACCTGCTTTGTCCGTGGGGCTCGCTCCCTTTGTGAGGGTGCCCGCTCGCATTCACCGCCCCCGCCTCTCAGTGTCTCCAGCTGCAGGAGCCCGTGGCACCACACGGCGGACCGGCCCCTCGCGCACACAGTCACGTGACCGGCCGAGGGAGAAAAGAGCCATCAGAGGATTGGAAGCAGGGTGACATCGCCCTACCGGCTGTTAGCAGGCTCCCACTGGCCGCCGTGTAGACACCGAAATGGGGTAAGGATGGGCAGGGGCGGAAGTTCAGCAGCCACGGCAGTTCCGCAGGCGCCCACGCGGTGTCGGCTAGAAGCTACCTATCTATGTCGGCTGGATTCTGGATGTATTTGGAAGGTGTTGCTGAAAGGCGTGGCGATGCATTACGTGTGAGGTGTAGGAAAGAGGAGCCGGGATGACACAGTGATCTGGCTGGAGCACCTGGACGGACACTGTTGAAATCCGCGAGGATGGGAAAGACTTCCCAGAGAAAGCTTCGGAGGCGGGAGCTGAGCTCCCCAAGCATCAAGTGTGAGATGGGCTCCTGACGTCCAAGTAGAGACAGGCCGATGGCACTCAACTCTCGAGCGAGGGAGTGAGTGCAGAGAGAGGAGGTCCTCAGGCTTAGCACAAGGCCCTCCCCACCCGATGCTCAGGGACGTGGACGCCTGACCATCTGAAAGGCCCTGTGGCTCCTTCCCTGAACTCAGCCGCTCTCACAAAGGCACCGCAAAGTCACCCAAAGGAGAGGAAACAAGCAACTTGAAAATGCATCCCTTCCTCTGCTGCCGGATCTCTAAATTAAATTTCAAGGACTCGCCAGGAAAATGTGCTCCTTTATGTGTTTCCATAAATCGCTCATTTCGACGCTGTATGTTTCTTTTTTTATTATAGAAGGAGGTAAAAAAAAGTTAAATAATCTACATGAGCAATATTTTACCTTTTAAAAGATATTGCCTTCTAACTAGACGGAGTGCAACGAGCTTTGCAACCAAAGCGTCCCCACGCTTGGTGTGTGAGCATCCAGGTGGCCGCTGTGTGAGACACGGTGTCTTTGTGTCGAGGGGCCAGCTGACAGCTCTCCGGGACCCTGAGGAGACCTGACTGGCAGGTAACTGCTGCTTACACCTCAGTTTCTGTCCACACTTCTTTTTGTCTCTTGGAAGTGAGTTCCCATGTTTTCAGGATTATTTTGGGTAAGCTGACCGAACAGAAAGTCACATTTAGAGTTACCGTCTTTGGAACAGAGAGAGAAATACACACGCATGCGCGTATGTGTGACAAAAGTAAGCCCTCTTTTAGACGCTTCCTCCACTGAACAGTAACAACAAAACTGGAGTGCTTCCACCTGAGGATGTATCAGGCGCTGTGGAGACTCTGACACGCCACCCCACAGGTAACACTGTTCTGGGATCTCTGGTCTGGGGATGACATCCTGGATGTTGGAGAGACCCGGGTCCCTGTGAGCTCCCGCCATCACAGTGCCTCCCAGAAGACTCCCTCTCAGACGGGACCAATAACGTCCTATGAAGTGGACCATTTTTTTTTTAATTTGGAAAGAGGGAGCATGAGCAGAAGAGGGGCGGAGGGGGAAGGCAGAGAGAGAGAGAGAGACAGGGAGAGAGAGGAGGGAGAGAGAGAGAGGGAGAGAGAGAGAGAGAGGGAGGGAGAAGAGAGGACAGGAGAGGGAAAGAGAGATAGAGAGAAAGAGAGACAGAGAGAGAGAGAGAGAGAGAGAGAGAGAGAGAGAGAGAGAGAGAGAGAGAGAGAGAGAAAGGGAGAATCCCAAGCAGGCTCCACACTAAGGGCAGAGCCCGACGCAGGGCTCGATTTCACCATCCTGGGATCATGACCTGAACCAAAGTCAAGAAGAGTCAGATGCTAAACGGACTGAGCCACACAGGCTCAGTCTTGTGAAGTGGACAGTCATTACCACCAATGATGCCTTAAACATCTCTACACAAAACGCTTAGACATATGCTCACTTACTGTCTGCTCACCTCTGGGAAAACACACACCCCCACCTTCTGGTTTCTGGCTCGCAGCTACCATGCCCGCAGTGCACTTCCCACCCACCAAACGTGCTGTGAGGATGCAGGCAATTTGAAGCGTCCGCAGGTATCGCCATGAGTCAGAATTGTGACTCCTTCCTTCAATCCTTTATTGCAGATTCATGGAAACTTCATTTGAAAGAAAAATTTTACTACCTTGCTCATTTTAAGTCTTTCCAAAAATTCAACTGTTTTTATAGAAACAAACGCCTTCTTCCTGTTCGCCCTGAAATGTCATTGTTTTGTGTAATATTTAGTTACGTGATGTAATTACACGAACTGGTGCAATCGGCATAAACAGATGTGGGAACAGATGTAATTGGCTCTTAGCGCACACACAAGGCCAGAGCCAGAGACGTACCTGAGGACCACAGGGGGAGGTGGCCTGCAGCCTGCAGGTGGTCAACGGTCACCGCCTGGACAGAATCTGTTCATCCCACAAATCGGTAAATGGGGGCAGACACAGACAGATGGCTTTTCTCTGGCCAGTGCTCCCTGCAAGGCTGCAGCGTCCACCCAGCGCAGCACCTGGCATAAAGTGGGTCCGTGATCCCCAGAAGGCAAGAGAACAGGGAAGGGCATGAGTGCCTGTGGGCCACCCATGGGATCGGTGAGGTCAGGTGGGGGTGAGGGGGCTGCTGCACAGGGCTCAGGACAGAGACCTGTCTGAGAGCCCCAGCCTCAAGCAAGGAGCTCCGAGCCCCTCAGTCCTGGTGCTCTGGCGGCCGAACGTCCCAGGTCAGGTGCATGGGTTCATCCTCTGGGAAGAGAGGAAGATTCTGCTGCTTCCTCCAGTCTGGCATCTGAGCAGCTCCACTGACGCCGCAGATGATAGAGGAGGCCAGTGGTGCGTTCGTCCCCTGGTACAATCCTCCTGGGCTCCGCCCACCTCTCTGGTGACAGCAGGTGACGGTTAGCTCTGAGACTCGGTGCTGCAGGAGCACGCTGGCCAGGGGCAGGACAGCCGAGCCTCTCCAGAGGGAAAGCATACTCTACCCGGAAAACTTCTGCTCCAGAGAAACCCACAATGCAGATGCCAAGAGAAAAGTTCAACCCAGGCTGAGGGGACTGAGGCAGGGAGCCCCGTGTTCACTTGGCAGGCCTGGCGGCAGTGCCCCCGGCCCCTTCTCGCCTGCCCCGTCATGAAGACTCTCCTTTCCATCTGTTCTGTTTTAACCAAAGGGCCAGAGGGCTTCCCAAACCCTCTCCCAGGAAACAATAGTTACCGATATAGGAACAGATAATATTCCTCGAGCACTCAGTGGTGCCAGGCATTGTGCTGAGACCTTTGACTGAAGGCTCTCTGCAGAGGGTGAACGGAACCCCCTCAACCCCAATTATATTTGCATCCTGGAAGCTGTGAATGTCACCTTCTCTGGAAAAGGGTCTTTGCAGATGGAGTTATGTGAAGGCTCTCGAGATGAGCTCATGCCAGATGTGACACAGTGGTGTCCTTATAAAAGACCAAAGAGGAGACGACGTACAGCGGAGGTGATGTGAAGAGGAGGCAGAGGTCAGAGTGACGCCACAAGCCAAGGATGGCTGGAGCCCCTGGAAGTGGAAGAGGCAAAAGGATGTTCCACTAGAGCCTCTGGAGGGAGCCCAGCCATGCCCACAGCCTGATTGCTGAAGCCTGGGCTCCAGAACTTCCAGAGAGAGAGAGAGAGAGAGAGAGAGAGAGAGAGAGAGACAAGGAGAGTTAGTTCCTGCTTCTGAAGCCATTAAACATGGTATCTGTTACTTTGGCTACAGGAAACGACTACAATTTCATCTGGCTCTTCCTATGGAAGTGAATAAGAAACAGCATCTTCCAACCCTCTTACAAATGTGCTCTCCTCACGTTAGTCCCAAACACCTACACGCTGCTTTCTCCAAGTCTGATCACCAGGCAAACTCGAGTGTCTTCAAGCAGCAGCACCAAGTATCCATCTGAGACTGGGCGACTGTAACAGAAGACCACAGACTAGGGGGTGAGGAACCACAGTTTCTTACAGCTCTCGCGGCGCCCGCAGATCCGGGGTTTGGTGGGACCTACTTCCGGTTCACGGTGACTGTCTCTTCACCGGGTCCCACATGGTGGAGGGGAGCTCTCTGGCTCTCTTCTTTGGGGCACGGATCCCATCCGTGAGGCTTCACCCCCATGACCTGATCTCCTCCCAAAGGCCCACCTCCCAATACCATCCCCCTGGGGATTAAGTTTCAACATTTAAATTTGGGGGACACAGTCTATGGCAGTATCTTAAAAGAACGGACATTTTAAATTGTGTTTACAGTGGAATAAACGCCACATGTGACCAGTCAGGAGCTGCTGACTCAGCAGGTGCTCTGCCCCGTGCGCTAAGTGGACAGAGCTTCTGGGTGGTATCGCCTCTAGCTTCCTGATACCCGCTACTGGCGTCACCTCTCTTCTCCACGTGGCCTGGAAAGGGCAAATTCAAGGCAGGAATGTGGACCGTAATCCCACAGGCTGAGATCCAGACTTGGATTCGAGACCCGCCTCCACTGCCTTCCATCCCCTTGACTCTGGACCCTTTGTCCCCCGCCCCTTGCCTGGGACGGAGCAGTTTACAGGCCTGAGTGAGGGGTCACAGTTACTGTCATGTCGCCAGGCTCGCTGTGTCTGCCGCAAGCCCCGCACAGCAGACACACAAACCAGGTGATGCCCCCGCGCATCCTGGATTCTGCCCACCGAGAGCTGTTCCACTGGCACCTGCTTTCCGGCCCCAGCAGGTGCAGTCGGAATGGAAGCGTGTTACATTTCACCATTTGTAGCCTCATTAATTTCTGGTTTTACACATCGTAATTAAATAATTAATCACAGCACCTCTATGAGTATGACGAATAAGCCTAAGAAATGGGCCATGCGATGCCCTTGGAAGGTTGGCCTGGGACTCCCTGTATTTATTCCACCCCAAACAGGAAGGCTCTGAGCCCCAAATTCTCTCCTGTGAAAGGCTGGTTTCCCCCCAAGCAGGCAGCGGGCACCCCCTGCAAGCCTCCCCCAGGCCCACGCACTCCGTCTCTCTCTGGTCAGGCTGTGAGGTCACGCTTCCTGCCCACCGTTCACTCACCTGCCCCCTGGCCTTTCCCTGGGGTGGGGTGCTGGTGGGGAAGGGGTGCGCGGCTGTAGCATGAGGCTCTTCAAACTTTAAAGAAGTAGCCAGTATCAAATACCCTTGGCCGTATCTGGAGCACTCGCTGTTCGCCATAAGCATTGTTCCATTTGGCACCACGCATCCTCTCAAATGCCCAGTTTTACAGAATGCAGACTTGGGGCGCCTGGGTGGCTCAGTCGGTTAAGCCTCTGACTTCGGCTCACGTCATGATCTCGCTGTCTGGGAGTTCGAGCCCTAAATAGGGCTCTGGGCTGATGGCTCAGAGCCTGGAGCCTGCTTCCGATTCTGTGTCTCTCTCTCTCTCTCTCTCTCTACCCCTCGCCCGTTCATGCTCTGTCTCTCTCTGTCTCAAAAATAAATAAATGTTAAAAAAATTAAAAAAAAATAAAGAATGCAGACTCAGGCCCAAACAGTACCTTCCCCTTTTAGCCTTAGCTGGAGGCAGCCTGTGTGTGTGTGTGTGTGTGTGTGTGTGTGCATGAGTGCGTGCGTGCGTGCGCGCGCGCACGAATGCGCACGCGTGTAGGTGTGTGATTTCCAAGTGTAAGATGGAGGTGAGCTGGAGGAGGCTCTCCTTCCTGTGCAAGAGAGGCTAAGTGGCTGCAAGTCTGCACTCCGTAGTCAGTCCGCGGACGCGGCCACTGTACAAAAGTCAGCTCGTCAGCTTACCCCTCGGCCTACAATCTTTCAGGGACTTCTTGCTTCAGTCAATGTAAAACCCAGCAACCTCGCCACAGCCTACCAGCCCCTGCCTGCATGGCTGCCCTCCCCAGCCCTTCCAGCCCTGTCTCTGCACAGACTCACTCTCCAAATGTGGACATTCTCCTTGTCCACCCGCCCTACTCAGGAAGCCCCTCGCTACCTCAGGACCTCGGCACATGACAGACCCTCTTCCCAGAATACTCTCTCCTACCACTCCCCTTCCCCCCCCCATGTCACTTCCTTTTCATTTGTCTTCTCTCATGTAAAATGTCATCCCCTTCAGGGAAATGTTCCCTTAGCAGCCACCACCACCATCTAGGCCAGGCCAGGCTTACCTCTTCACGCTCCCATTTTGCACGGTACCCTCTCGTCTGCAGCACACACACGGTGACAATTTCACATAGACTGGCCTGTTTCACTTGCTTCTGCCCTGGAGACTGCTCAGCGTTACATCACGGCACCAGCAAAATGCCTGGTACACAGCAGACACTCCCAGCTCCTTGCGAACCCACCAACAAACAAGATCTCCTTGTGACCTGTGTGGAGTCCACACACTAGCGAGTGTACTCACTACTCACTTGTTGGCTACTGACACAGCTGGTCCGAACTGAGGTGGCATTCGAGAACTCTAGCGACAAAGTTAATAGAAGCAATCATTGTAAGAGTAACTGAGGTGTTTTAAAACCAGGTAGCAGTGTGGCATTGGGTGCCAGGCACTGAACTTTGCAGAGGGACGTTCCCTCAACTGGAGATGCTTTGAAAACAACTGAAATGTTGAGGAGACTCACAGCCAGGCCAGGGGAAGAACACGTGAGGGACGTGGCAGGTACTACAGGGAATACTGCGGGTTCGGGGCGCCACGTCTGGCCGCCTAATGGTCTGTCCTCTGGGGTAGGGCAGGCATTTGCACAGTGCCTCCAAGTGAGGGGCCTGGATCATGGTGAAAGTTTGCAAAAGGAGATCTCAACCCAACGGAAGGAGGGACAGAAAATTCCAGAGGCTGGAATGCTACCCCACGTCACCTGTGCTGTGTGGAGCACCAGAGCCCCACTGGGCCTCATTTCCAAATCTGCGAAATGGGGTGATGGTGTTTTCGATCTTATAAATTATTATGAAGGTAAAATTAGAAGTGATGCTGTCTTGGGCTCCTGGGTGGCTCCGTCGGTTGAGCGTCCGACTTCGGCTCAGGTCATGATCTCACGGTTCATGAGTTCGAGCCCTGCTTTGGGCTCTGTGCTGACAGCTCGAAGCCTGGAACCTGCTTCGGATTCCGTGTCTCCCTCTCTCTCTCTCTGCCCCTCCCCTGCCCCCCCCCTCTAAAAAAATAAATAAGCATGAAAAAAAAAAGAAGTGATGCTGTCTTAGTCCATTCGGGCTGCTATAACAACAAAATACCATAGACTAGACAGCATAAAAACAACAGAAAGTGTATCTCTCACAGTTCTGGACACTGGGAAGCTCAGATCATAGTACCAGTGTACTGTTTGGGAAAGTCTTCCTGGTTCCAAGAGTCTTGTACTGTGTCCTCACATGGCAGAGGGGGTTGAAGGATCTCTCTGAGGTCTCTTTTATAAGGAAGCGCACTGAACCCATTCATGACAGCCCTACTCTCATGACTAATCACCTCCCAGAGGCTCACTTTCTTTTTTTTTTAATTATTATTTTTTATGTATATTTTTGAGACAGAGAGAGAGAGAGAGAGACAGAGACAGAGAGAGACAGAGAGAGATAGAGAGTGACCAGGGAAGGGGCAGAGACAGAGGGAGACACAGAATCCGAAGCAGGCTCCAACGGACAAACAATACCTTGATCTCCGGCCCTTTCCAAAGCCAACTTCTAGCATACTTCAGATCTCTTCGATGATAAATCTCAGTCACTCACATTTTCACCCACCTCCATCGCGAATTCTCCCACGTTCTGGAATTCTCCACCCTTTGGGACTGCCTTGCAGCTATGTGAACCCAGCAGCCCTGTGATCGTGGGCCACGAGCCACGGCTTTGCAATTGGAGTAGGACATCAGTGAATTTCTGCAGAGTCCCTGCCACTAAGCAGAACTGAGTATTGGACGAGTTTCCCCCAAGACCGGCTGGGCCTCTGCGATGCCTCGCATCATATGCGGCTATAATCTCCGGTCTTGAGGAAGGTGTGTTTGAGTTTGTTTTTGTTTCCAAACTTCACTGTGCACCAGCCTTTTCCCTTCCAGGGGAGACAGACCAGTTCTGCACATCATTACCAGCCCCAAGGGCATTCTGGAACCTCTCTGAGAGGACGTTCCCTACCGCGGCTGTTATCAAATCCAGCATCCTAGATTCTAATAAACCACCGTGTTTATGAGCAGATCACCAAGACTGCAAATGTCTACAACATTCACTCACTCTTCACCCTCTGGACTCTGCCCATGAAAGAAGTTGGGTCGGGGTAGATTAATAATTTCTAAGCCATACTGTCTCCCTAGGGCAAGCACCCACACATGAAGAAGACTCCACTTTACACAAATGGACTATTCCCAAAGAGCTGGGGCCTCGCGAGATCTGGATGCATTAAGTGGTAATTTTCCACAGGTGTGCCTCATCGTTGGAGGTATAATGAACATTCATTTTTAGTGCCGATCATCAATGGTAAGTTTTTTTTTTTTATTTTTAACATTTATTCGTTTTTTGAGAGAGAGAGAGAAAGAGACAGAATGAGAGCAGGGGAGGGGCAGAGAGAGAGGGAGACACAGAATGCAAGCAGGCTCAAGGCTCAGCCGTCAGCACAGAGCTCAACACAGGGCTCGAACCCACAGACTGCGAGATCATGACCTGTGCTGAAATCGGACGCCTAAACACCTGAGCCACCCAGGCCCCCAACATGGTAAGGTTCTTAAACATTAATGATTTTTTTTCCTCTTCTGTCAAGACTGCAATTCCATATTTCAGTCCATGAGCTATGAAAAATAAAGCTTGGCATTTCTGACTGTGTGCCATGCACTCGCGGCACAGCTTACATGCGTTACATTCCCGGCTCTCACAGCAAGTCCAAGAGGTAGACAGTATCGTCACTTCATTCACAGATGAGACACAGAGACAGGGAGTCAGTAACTTTCCCAGGTGCTGCGGGCCGAATGTTTGTGTCCCCCCAAATGACACCCACAAGTGCATACACAGAAATGCTAATGCGTAAGGTGACTGTGTTAGGAGGTAGGGACTCCGGGAGATGGTTAGGTCGGGGGGGGGACCTCATGAATGGGCCCAGTGCCATTATAAAAGAGAGCCCAGAGAGGTCTCTGACACCCTCCACCATGTGAGACACAGCAAGAAGACAGCCATCTAGGAACCAGGAAGCAGGTCCTCATCAAACACCAAACCCGCTGGTGCCACGATCTCGGACCTCACAAATTACACAACCTTTCAAAGTGTCTGCTTCTTATCTGTAACTCATCCTGTGACATTTGGTTAGAGCAGACTGGATGTACTGAGACATGCAAGTCACTCCTAGTGAGAAACAGAGGCAGACAAGACCCCGGCCGGTCTGCACGGGGCCCCTGTGTTCCTCAGCATGCGGTCCACCTACTGGGACACCCAAGCACCTCCACTGCTCTTCCTGAGACACGCCCCCCCAGTACATGCTTAATCTGTCCCTGACACAACACTCAGCCTGGATAAATGCCTGAGACTTCCATTCACACACCGAGACAACGAGGAGTAACAGGAGACACACTCAGCATTGAGGGGCCCCAGAAGGATTAGACTAAAGACAAGACCCGTGGGTCAGGCCAGCCCATTCGTGGCCAGGCTCCCCAGCTCTTGCCTGTACCTACGAGTGGAGCTCCAATGTGCTCCCCACTATGACCTAGGAGAGGTGCCCTTGGCTGGCCAGTCTCTGACGTCTTTCATCAGCAGTCATGAGACTTCAGGGAAATCACAAGCAGTGGCTGCCTGGAAAAGGTTGGAGGCTGTCATCCAGCAAGGAGTCCGTGAGGATGCAAACACGCAGAGCTAATGAACCGAGGAGAGACGCATCGGATTTGCTTCCTTCGGCTCCGTCTACAGTGACCTCCAAGCATTTTCATCACTCCGGGGATAAGTGATTTGTGAGCTCTTTGACTGGAAACAGACCATTTTCACCAGGCGGAGGCAGCACTCCATGGGGGCAGAAGAACATGTTTTCTCATGGGCTCTGCAGAGCCATGCTGGAATAAATAAGACACTGCTGAGTAATGAGGTAATGACAGATGGTGCCTTAGTCTGGAAGGGCGTCATTATGTAGGAAGGGCTCGTGTCTTGGGACCATCAGCTATGGGATGTTCGACTGGCAAGCTCCAGGAAACAAGACCACAGAAGCCTGTGTGTGCCTCACTCCATCTCCTGAGGTTCCTGAAATTCTGAGAGATTACGGATGGTCACTTACTCAACAAGGGGCTTAACTAGCTTGACTTTTGTTTAGCTCGTCAGAAAGATGGCTACTGCCCCCAACACCAATGCTCGTGGGGGGACTCGATACACTCTGACCCTAAAACACTGACTCAAGTTGCATCAAGATGTAGTCACAGTCACATACATATGAGTAGTGAAGTCTCTTTGCTCCAGAGGCGAAGCCTTTCTTTGCCTGCAACCCATGGATAAAACACCCTCCTTTGTGTTGCTGAAAAGGAATAAATTACACGAGGAATTGGCAATGAGAGTGCATTTTCATTAACATCTATTGGGTGCTAGGGAATTACCAATCAGAAAGAAAGCTCTCTCAGAGCAGCACTAAAGAAATGCATTTTCCTTCAGTTAACAGGCTGAGCACTGAGGGATAGCAACAGGCACCTTTTGTTTCCTCCGGACGTCTCAGAAGGTGGTGGTCTTCTCAACGGATGTGAAGGACCCTTGCGCCCATCCACAGCCAGCTGCCGCTTGTCCGGCAGGGGAGCAGGAAACTACTGGTTTGTCTCCCCAGAGCCTGGGGGGCGACTCCCGTCTTGAAACACCCAACGTCCGCTCCGTGCCAGGCACCGGGCACCTGTTGTCAGTGGTCAGTTACAGGAACTCTCCCACCAGCATGGGTGAAATGGAAATAAAATTCACATACACCCAGAAATCTCCTAGATTCCAGCTCATGGAAGGCTATGTGTTCTGAGAATTGCCCAAGGGTGCAGCCTCCCTCCTGGGATGGAGAGTGACTGATCACTCATGGGGAGACAGGACCACCCGGTCAGGTGTGCATCCTGGGGCTGAAGTGAGTGGCCCTGGTCATGTATGTTTTTCCCTGAGCTCATGGTCTAGTCTGGGTCATCTGAGTTACCCTGTGCTGATCTGGTCAGACCTGGTCACGTATGCTTGCCTCCCTGAGCTGACTGATTAGTCCTGGCTGTGTGTGTGCGTGCATGTGTGTGCATGTGTGCGTGTGTGCGTGTGTGTGTGTGTGTGTGTGTGTGTGTGTTTCCCAAGCTGGTTCGTTAGTCTAGGTCATGTGAGCATCCTGAGCTTGGCTTGGCCAAGGTGCCCGTCCCCAAAGGGAGGTGGGGAGATTGATCCCGATGAAATGCACTCTGCACAGGAAAGGGGGGATCCTACTAGCAGAGATGGAAGCAATGCTGGACAGGCAAGACCCAGCCTCAGCCACGTGGCTTGCATTCTAAGAGCCGTGTGCAATACTGGTATTATCTGCATCTTACAGGTGGAAACACTGGCCCAGTGAAGGGAAATGCTTGGCCCAGCCACAGACCTGGTGAATGGTGGTCCAGGATTCCAACCAGGGCCGTGAAAGCCCAAAGTCTGCAGCGTTTTCTGTAGCCTGCTCTACACTTCACCTCTTAGCTCTGGACTTCAAACCCTGCTAATGCCATTGACACACGACCCTCAAGAACAGGGTGCAGATACCGAGGGGTCACCCAGGGAAGGCACGTTATGAGCCTATTTACAATCCCACATGGACAAACTATCTTCTAAAAATGCCCCGTCCCGGCCAACGGAGAGCAGGAGAGCGGGATGTGGCTCATGCAACCACGACAGGGCATGTGGGCACCGGCGACCAGGACACAGCGCAGGTGCAGGGATCCGAATGGCACTAAAGGTCAGCTAAAGAGCAAGGAAGTGCAGGGTAGGGAAATCGGTGGGGCAGGTTCCTGGGGCAGCTGAGGCTGAGGCGTCAGGAGGCAGGAAATGAACAACAAATGTGGACATCCTTATCAAAGCTGAGATCCCTACAGGTAGGTTGCTAGGATTCATCTTGCACTAGGAATGACAGGGCTCTTTCTAGCTACCCACCTAATAAATGGTCCCATGGAGGAGCTTGGGCCGGATGCAAACAGAGCCCCACGCCTGCGGCCACGTTCTGTGTCCCTTACCACTCCCCACAGACTGTCACGCATGGCCGCCATTTTTCCAACTTCGTTCTCCTCCTGCCAGCCCACCAGGTCTGCTCCTTGCACAGACCGTGGTCCAGGGCCTTGCACAGCAGGTGCTCAACCCAGGGCCGGGGAATAATGTCCACACATACTGAGCAGGGAACGGCTCCAAGGACCCAACCGTATTTTTATTATTTGTGGTCTTCAGAGTCCTGGCTACAGAGACCACTGGTCTGTAGAATCCAAGAAGAATACCATTGACCCGGAAGGTGTCACCATGCTGCCCTGGTCCCAGCCTGAATCAAGGGGAACCCTCAGGAAGGCATTACGATGCCACATCTCGCTGCCTTTCCCCGTTCCCTCCTTCTCCATGGGCAGAAGGAGAACCTCCCGTCCACTCATGCCAGGCACTCACTAAATAGTTCCTGAGCGCCTACTGGGTGCCAGAGGCTCAGCTACATCCTTTGGCTACACCGATGAATGAACAGGATACACAGACCTGCCTCCATGGCAGAGCTCGCAGAGAATACGACTGGACAGATCAACAAGGTATTTTAAGATGGCGACAATGTCCTAACCAGAACCAGGGTGATTGAAAACAGGCGCCTTTCTATAAGATGCTCAGGTAAGCCTGTGACAGGAGGTGACAAGTGAGCGGAGACCAAGGAGCTGCTGGAATGCAGCAGAGCAAGAGGGTCCTGAGGACAGTCAGAGGGCAGGGGCAGAGGCATCTGAGACCCATCTGCTGGGCCAAATGGAAGCCCTCAGCACGAAGGAAAGGACTTTCTGCAAGTGTATGGCCTTTGACTCTCACTCTAAGTACCAGGTAACATAAGGCAGCTTTTCTGTCCCTGAGCTCATTTCCAAGTATGGGGCAATATTAGACATTCGAGGGTCATTAATATCATTTAACAAGGTGCCCCTTAAATCCCCCTGACGTGTCTTTCCACCAGGTGAGAAGCCTCTGCCTTGGGGAAGACTCAGAAGAAGGGAAGAGGGACCCTCATGCTCCTCGCACACCCCTACATCCTGCTCCCAAGACCCTCGAGCACGGATGTGAGAAGGGCAGGCCCAGTCCCAGTGCCCGGGTCAGGCTTAGTGGGCACTCAGGAGAGGGATGAGCAGGTGGCCTCTGGCTCTGCACGCTGAACCCCTTCCCACACCAGCCCTCCCCCTCCCCCGTACCGACTGCGGTAGAGAGGTGGGCCTGGGTGAGGGAGGTCCTGAGGAACATGGCCACGTCCCTGGGGATGCGAGACAGAGGCACACACTCAGGGAAGGGCCCAAACAGCGGAGCGCCGGTGCAGATGCTGGCAGTGCGGGCCGGGCTGGGGGAGCCCCGCCAGGGGGCACTGTACAGTCCTGGTGTGAAGCAGGGTAGCGCAAGGAGCCAAGCAACGGCTTTGAGCAGATGAAGAACAGGAGACCAGCCCTCGAGAGAGGTTAGGGTGTGGGGGGGCTTGGGTTTTACGAAGCCCAGGAAAATCAGCAACAGCACCCGGGACTTGCGTGTTTCCACGTGCCAGGAATAACTCTGCCAAGCACTTTATAAACATGACTTCATTTAATCCCTGCGGAAGCACGCAAGGTAAGGGCTGTAGGGGTCTGTTTTCTGGCCGACGTCATATTGCCAGGAGAAGGCAAACCCTGACCACTGCTGTGTTACGACCTAGGGTTCCTCTGCCTTGGCACGACAGACTTCCAGCCTGAGTGATTCTCTGTGATGGGGGCTGTGCACCGTGGGATGGTCAGCAGCCTCCCAGGTCTCCACCCCCTAGATGCCTGCACACATCCCCAGGTGTCCCGTGGGGAGGGGACAGCCCCGTGGTCGAGAACCACTGGTCTCAACCAGTGCTCTGTGTTCATCGACCCCAGAGAGAGAGTCTGGGCCAGGGTGAATGAAGAGCTGAGACCATACTTCCTTGAAGGCTCTCGAGGCTGGGGAGGAAATTAATCCGGCAGGGAGCAGATTCCACACAGCAGGTGGGTTGAGGCGTCTACAGCACTGTCAAGCTCTCTGGAGGCTGTGGGAGGCTTGCGTCCGCGCTGATGTGACAGGGTCTAAAACAAAAAGATGTCAAGGGAGTGAGCGGTGACCCTGAAGATCGGGATGCAAGTGAAGTCTGTCGGCCGTGAGGAAAGGAGAGAAGGATGTGACGTGTCAGAAGACACTACGTCAGAGACCGAGAGAAGGAAAGGTTGGGAAGAGACTGATGTCCAACCACAGACAGAGAGAAGCGCAGTGCTGTGCCGCCAAGGGGAAGGGCAGGAACCTGTGCGAACGGCCGACTGAATGTGACCGAGAAACCAGAATGCAGGTAGAGCTGACTTCCACAGGTAGTCACTTAAGAGACACACGTGCTTTTAAATACCTGTGGCCGAGTGGCCTCCGATGGAGCTCTCAGGATGCGAAGTGTGGTGTTCTAAACTTACCTGCGGCCACCCAGGGCTGATGGCAAGCACTAGCCCAACACCTCACCTTGACCGGAGAGGGGCACAGAGGAGCAGGTGGTCAGGACTCCCCACGAGCCAACACCCTTGACCCGCCACCCGCCCTGTGCCACCCACCCCGCCCACACACCCGGACCAGCGGCTCTGCGCTCCGGAAGCACCAGCTTCTTGCCCGCTGGGAGCCCCGTGCTCAGCCGCCTGTCCAGCCCTCAAGTTCAGCCGGCGCCTGGCTTCCTGAGGAACAGCGGTCAAGCCCAGCACCCCAGCATCAGCCGCTCTCCCTGAATGTTTTCTTTCAGCGTCAAAGCGAAAGCAACCCCTTCTTTTCCGGTGAATTTTCCAGGAAAGAGTCACCGTTTTCCTGGCTCCTCTCTCCTCTGTGGAAGCCTGGGAGCTCTTTACCTTTCTTGGCGGAACCCAGTGCTATTTATTCCTTCCAAGCAAGTGTTACACAAACAGTTCCCTCCAGCTGTATTTACTGTGCTCACAAGCCCTTGCTTGGACTGGGGGAATCTGAACCTGTGAATTGGCTTTGCAAAGCAGACCGATGTAATAGTTACACTGCTCCTGCCTCCGGCGGAAATGTTTAGCTTAAATAAGAGAATGAGGCTGGCAGTGTTTCCACGTGAATGGACCAGGACCACCACCTGGTTTTGGGGGGAAAAGAAGCCACTGCTGGTAAGAGCTGGTGTCGCCAGGGCAGGGTGCCGTGTTTGAGTTAAGAGGGACAGATGTCGGAGGAAATCTTCCAGGGGGAGAAAGAGCTGTGACTTGGGCCCTTCTCTGCAGTCCCTACAAGGCCGCACTTCCATCTGCCGTGACCGCACCACTGACGCAGGGCAGACACGACCCACTGAACATGGTGCAATCGTACCCTTATTGTTTTTCTGTATCTCCAATTTATTCAGGGAGCAGGAGAGATATTTAACAATTACTTAGCAGCCTTCTTTACAAAACGAGAGGATGAATACCGATAACGCTGGAAAAGATTGTTGAGAGCAGAATATTGGATGATCTGCAGATGGGAGCGAGTGCATGAATAATGCATTCTCCGCACCTCAGGTTATCAGGGGCATCAGCCCCTCACGGGTGTTCGAGGTCAGGCTGCTGGGCGGAGCATGGCCGGGGGACAGCAGGGCAAAATGCTGACATCTCGGCTCTCCCCGTTTTGCAAAGAGCGCAGAGCTGCACACAGAACGTGCCGCACAGAAGCGGTTGCACGTCAACCTCTGTGCTTCTCTGCAGAGCATATTTAATTTCTGCACGGCTGTGGACGGTAATCAGTAATGAAGTCACTAAATGCGAGAGGGGTGGAGGGAGATCTGTCTTCCAACCTTCTCCATTAAATTCAGGTACTTTGGCACATCTCTAATTAAGATCGGGAGGCTGAGTTCCAACTGACAAAGCACTCCATCCCCATGAGACGCAGTCAAGAGTGCTGGAGGGCAGAGCTAATACAGTGAGCAGGTAATGGCTTGGGTAATTCCAATAAAGATTTCCAGGTACACTAGATTCTGGAGGTTAACCGGCACTACCCAGAGAAGGAGCCCGTTTCTGGGTGTGTGGCCAGGTGCCTCCCAGACTTCATGGCTCAGAAAGCTGCCCGGAACCCGAGGACACCGCCCTAGAACCCTTGGACTCAGGAACCCCTCTTTCCAAAGGGGCAGTGTCTCTCCTCAGAGCTCAGAGATCTGCAGCATAAAATATTCCCAACTGGATTCACTCAGGGGAACAGGAGATAGCCTTGCCAAATCTGTGGGAAAACGGTGGCCAGGTAATTCCTGAGGGAGGGGGGGTTATGTTGCTTTATTTTCCATTCATTTAGAAATTTGGAGAAAACATGTTGACATTTGCTGATTATCCTACTTTTCCCCTGAGGAACCGAGCTCGAGAGCATTAATTTTAGATCCGTGTCTAAGAAACACATGTGACATATGAGTGGGGGATCCGGGGGTGGGGACAAGGCAGAGGACGTGAGGTGTTCTGGCTATTGTAGCTTCAAGAAAGTACTCCTATTTGGGACCAGGAGAGGCACAGAGCCCTGGAGAATGGGGGGTGGGGAGGTCTGTGAACACAGGAAGGTTCCTCCGCCACCAGGCGTCACTCTCCACAGCCATTGGCTTCCACCCATAGGTGCCCTGCCTCCCAAGGCCAGCAAGCCAACTTACCTGCCCACCTGCAAGAGGCAGACACCTGTCCAGGTGAGAAACTAACTCATGGTGGGCACCAAATAAGTCCTGCCCTGACAGTCCTTTTTCAAAAGACCAGGCACCATGTAAGTCACAAAAGGCCAGGTTTTCATAAATCGTCCTTCCAGATGGTTTCCGGTGATGGCCAATATGGAAGTCATTTGCTGGCATTAAGTCTCGCTCCACAGTGTGAATACAGCTTATCTCTGCACCTTTGGATACTCCAACAGAACCCAGACAGATTCTCACTTGGGCTGTAAACTGCAGTTAGGCCAAGTGGCCTTAAAAATCTCCATTAAAGCATATTCCTGAATTCTGTGCGGCTTTGGTAGCCACATTATTTTCACTGGAGGGATTGCCATCTGTCAGGTTTTTAAATGTGGAGTCCTAGAAGTTTATTTCACAAAAGACTCGTTACTTTTCTATATCTGCCGACTGCTTTTAACATAAATTTATAAGACAATTTTAAAAATTAACATTACCACTTCCAGAAGTCTTCCTTCACTGCTTAAAGCAATTCAGTGAAATAGTCTGTGATGAGTATCAATAATGAAAACCATGCACAAACGTTTAGAGCGAACAGGTGAGAGCGTTCCCTGACCCATGTCCCTGGCAGGCCCTGTCCCCCCCCCCCACCCCGGGGGGGGGAAGAGGCAGGAAGCACCTGTTTTGCAAATTTTTTCAAGCCAAGTTTAAAAGTTATACCTCTGTCATGAGAAAAGACGTGGTTTTAATACGACATTTTAGAATTTAATAAAGTAACCAAGAAAGCAAGTAATAAAAGCAAGAGAGAGAAAATCTTGATAAAATTATCCCAATGAACATGACCACAGCAGGAATTAATCTCAAACCTACAGAGGAGGCACCGAATCCACAGCACACAGCCCTTCTCCGGCAAAGACTAATGAATCCCCACTCCAAGGAACAATAGACGGCGGTTTCTGTGAGAAGCATCGGTATGTTAAATAGACAGTCAGATGAAAATCTTATCACATGGGGGAGAAAAGATTATGGGGATAGAAGAAAATGCAAAATGAACAAGAAGCAAATAAAAATGGATCGGCGGCTGGTTCTGCCATTCTGGAAAACCGAGTCCTCTCTGCTTTCGGTGGCAGCTGAATTTACAAGGAATTGCCTCCTTTAGGCATAATTTCCCAAGAAGGTTCTGGGGGAAACACCAGGCACATTCTTTGTCTGACGGCAAAAATGGATGCTGCTGGGCCCTCCTCGGGACACACCTGCTGTGTGTGAGGATCCTGGCTCACGCCGAGAAGGACGCGGAGCCCAGGCCTCCAGCCCCCCGCACCTCAGCGCTGCTCTGCAACCTGGCACTGGTTGGAACTGGAGGTCAGCCAGATTTGGGTTCAAATCCCAGCTATTCCTCACAGAAACTACAACACTCGGCAACATACTTAAAGTCTATGACACTTGATTTACACACACACACACACACACACACACACGCGCACACACACACGCACACACACACGCACACGCACACACACAAACTAAGGATTAAGTATGGCATTCTGGGGAAGGCGCCTAGAATAAATACCCAACAACTAGTAGATAATGTAGTTAATGAAGAACACTGAGGTATGAAAATATGGTAGAACAGAGATTCTTAAAAGAAAATCCTAAATGCTATTCTCCCCTGTCCCTATGCACTGGCTAAGCACTAAGGAACAGTCTGGCTTTATGGTTTAGCGATGATTCACCAGTTGATTGCTAATGAGCGTGGTGATGCCACCCTAACAGCCAAGCATTAACTGAGCACTTGCTGTGAGCTAGACTGCGTCCTCCACATCTGACAAGCACTATCTCCAACCCAATGGGACAGGCACCTTCATCAATCCTACCTCCTGACAAGAAAGCCAAGGGTAAGAGAGGTCAGTTTACCCAAGTTAAGCTGCTTCTGGGATTCCAGGGCCCAAATGCTTCCCCTTGACCCCAAACCACCCCAGGTACATACCAACTTTATCCAAGGACCGCCATGAGCTTGAGCCAGGCACACGGGCCTTGATCCTGGCAATGCGGACATCAGAGCCGGCACACTTGGCTGTGGCCAGATGGCAGGAGGGGCCACAGGTGAGCTTAGCTGGCACCACCGCAGGGAGGCGCCCTGGACCCCGTCTGGGGAAGGCCCATCACTACCTCCGTTTTTTTCCCTTCCAGCAAAATTACTGTGATGTTTATGTTCCCCTGGTTTGGCCCATCTTTCCCACGAGCCCACGCCTACCCCTGCCCCCGGTGCTCCCACCCTGTGGCACACTGCAGGTCTCCACTGATGACCAGGAGACAGACCAGTGGCTGCCTGAGCCCCTTCTCAGTCCATAGCTCTGCCCTGCTCCTCAGCCCCGGTCTTAGGTCCTCACCTCACGCTGGATTTGCGGGGCCATGCATCTGTCCTAGCTGCAGGACGCGTGACCTGGGCCCCATCCATGGCAGTAGCACGGCCCACAGTAGCTGGGGCAGGGGTGTCACCAGGCCTGGGTGGGCTCCTGTGTGCATGGCCTGTGATCGCAAGTCTCTGACTGTCCCAGGGGATTCTGTGAGCTCACCAGAGTCCCTCAACGGGCTCTGTCCACATTGAAACGAGCCACGAGCTAGAGCGGGGTCTGTTGTTTGCAACCAAGAACCATGAGCAAGATGGGGAAGTAAAGGAGAGGTTTCTTAAAGATAACAGGGAACTAGTTGGGGTGGAGAGAGAGGGAGGAAGGGAGGGAGGGAGGGAGGGAGGGAGGGAGGGAGGGAGGGAGGGAGGGAGGGAGGGAGGGAGGGAGGGAGGGGGAGGGAAAGTCGCCAGTTTTTTGTCAGACAAAATCTAGTTGTTAAACCTTTCCTGTGATCCTGTGTGTGTGTTTCCTTTCACCAAACACTTACATCTTTTCCTGGTATATTTTTCATAGGAGGCTGCTATCCAGGCTTAACGCTGATTTTTGACCTCTACAAAAACAGCAGTTTTCAATGAATGCATGGACTTTCTTGGCAATAAGAATTCTTGGCAATGGCAAGAAAGAGGTTTGATTTTTCCCCTGGGCTGTGCTTGGGCACGTCGGAAGGGTAGCAGGTGGGTCTCCCAGGGAGACTGAGCAAGGAAACGGGATGATTTCAGTGTCACAGGAGGGTGCCCTCTGACCCCACATCACATAACGCACCTGCCACTCTGGCTTAGCGGGTCCCGGCCTTCCTGCTCCAGGGACAGAATCTGTTGGAATCAAGTTGCCCTATTTAAGGAAACGGTGTTTGACTACAGAGACCTCCAGGTGAAAAAGAGGTGGCTGTGGCAGGGGCTCTTCAGGCAGGGGCGAGGGCAAGCGCTGAAGCAGATGAGGGGGATAAGGAGGGCACAGAGGCCGACACCCCTTCCAGGGTGGCCCTTCCGACCCAGCCACGGGAAGGGTGAGAGGTAAAACCTCCCACACAGCCTGCTGGTGGCACAAGGAAGCTGTCACTCCGAAGGTGAGGCTGTGCCCCACTGAGCTTCCAGAATGACAGCAAGAACAGAGAGTCCTGCTCTCAGGACTGAAGAGTAATTTGTTAACGGAGCGCCAAGCAGGAGGTCTGCCCTCTGGACAGGTCCACGCAATTAGTCACTGTGCGGGTAGCAACTACCAAACACTTATTAAAATGCGGCTCTGCGCCACCCCCTGCCCCAAGCGCCCCCGACTCCACGTGCCCAGCAGGCCAGCTCTCAGGGACAGCCCAGCTCATTTATCCTCCAAGTCCAAGCAGCAGGTGGGGGCAGGAGGCAGGATGAGCTGGGGCATCGCGATTGTGGGTCGGGGAGACCACACTGGATGTGGTAAAACACATTAGTTCCAGGTTTCATTTTTGTCGCTGCAGAAAATCTTCATTATCCTCTTGTCCGTTATCCTCTTGTCAAGGCCCTGGTGGTTTCCAGAAGGATCCTGAGGTGGGGAGGGTTTCTCCTCTAAGGCAGGAGGAGGAGTGTATGTTGAGTGGCTGAAAATCCCAACAATGAGCCTTGTTGTTAAACCTTTCCTGTGATCCTGTGTGTGTGTTTCCTTTCACAAAACCCTCACATCTTTCCTGGTATATGTTTCATAGGAGGCTGCTATCCAGGCTTAACCCTGATATTTGTCCTCTACAAAAACAGCAGTTTTCAATGAACGCATGGACTTTCTTGGCAATAAGAATTCTTGGCAATGGCAAGAAAGAGGTTTTATTTTTCCCCTGGGCTGTCCACACTTGGCTCTTTACACTGTAACCTGCCCACGTGCACTGCACACTCATGGAAAGAAGGTCTTGCCCCTGAGCCTCTGATGTGGGTGAGGTCAATGCCCAGATACCCAGGATCAGTGCCTTCTGCAGGAAAGGCTGCTGCACACAGACCCATGGTTTCCCTCCACACCCTGCACTTGCCCCACACACCACGCCAGGCCCTCCTCTGCCCCTCAGCACACAGCGCCAGGCCTGCAGCACAGAAGGGCCCATCCACAGCCAGCTCACAGCCAGGCTGAGGAGCACGTCCAGAGGCCTCTACCCAGAGGGCAAGGCATGGTGGCCACAGGGAAAAGGATGGGTGGTGGGTGCAGAAAGGGCTCTGGAGGCCAGGCGCCTGGAGGCCAGACCTGCCAGCAATATTCAGCTGAGGGCAAGAGAGGGGACGGGAGCAGCCAAGAGTAGCCCTGGAAGGCAGGAAGGTGAGCAGGGCAGTGACAAGAGACAGGGGGCCCTGCACTGATGTACTTACTGTACATGGGGCTCTTTTAACAGACCACATGCTCACAGAGGGCAGGCCTTGTAGGATTCATTTAAATGAATAGCTCCCATGCCTGGAGCAGGGCCTGCCCAGCTCAGTGAGAAAGCTGAACGTGAAAAACTAGCAGAGGTCCCCATGAGCCATCTGTATACTCCTAATGAATGCTGTCTTGTCCCCACCGTCCCCATCAGCCCATCCACCAATGGCCCTGAGCATTAGGGAAGTGGGTGAGAGACACTGAGAAGCAGGGCTCCTGGGGCATCTGGGTGGCTCAGTCCATTAAGCCGCCGACTCTTGATTTCAGCTTAGGTCATCATCTCACAGTTCGAGCCCCATCTCAGGCGCTCTGCTCACAGCTCGGAGACTGCTTGGGATTCTCTCTCTCTCTCTGCCCCTCCCGCTCTCACTGTCTCTCTCTTCTCTTCTCTTCTCTTCTCTTCTCTTCTCTTCTCTTCTCTTCTCTTCTCTTCTCTTCTCTTCTCTTCTCTTCTCTTCTCTTCTCTTCTCTTCTCTTCTCTTCTCTCTCTCTCTCTCTCCCCTCAAATAAGTAAACTTTAAAAAAATAAATAAAAGAAGCAGGTCTCCGGTAAGTTGATGCCATTCAGAGCCCACCTACCCACTGCTCTGGCTCAGGCTGGATCAAAACCTGTAGGCCCAAGGGAATCACAGCTGAGGGGATGATACGAACAGGAGCCCCTGGGGCAGCCGGCGAGAGGGGCAGGGAGGGGTGTGATTAGGAACCATGCTCATGGATCTCACATTTGGGTCCTCCAGTGCCCCTGCTGAGGCGTCCCCTGGGATCGCTGTCAAGGCGCTGAGGAAGTCCCCAGGGTAAGCGTGCACACGGGCCCACCACAGACATCCGTCACAGTGGATCCACAGGAACAGCAATTGAATCAGATGCCCCACCGTCCTCTCGCCGTGGTGGGTAATCAGGCCCCCCCGCCCTGCCATGTAGTGGGTCCAGGAACCTCCCTAAGGAGTTGGGGCCTCCTAAGAAAGGGACCTGAGGCTGACGGTCACTCGTCAGCACACTTTACAAACCCAAGACTCAGGGCGGGCGGCACTGGTAATATAACCCCTCATTCCCATGTACAGATTGTAAGACTTGGCTGCCCAATCTCGGTCTCCTTGACTCCAACATCAAGACGTCGTTAACTCCCGGCTTGCCAGTGTCCAATGAGTGCTGGGCAGTGGTGTGAATGTTCTGGATGATTTCTGAGGGACTGAACAAATCAAGGGGGTCACTAGGGAATGTCTGGGGCAAAAGCAAACTGGCAGCAGCACCCAGAGAACTTTCAAGTCAAAATAAAGAGGCTTCTTCGCTCTCCAGGCACCTGCTGAGTGCCCCTTACCTGCCTGGTCCCCGCACAGTGTCCTGCATCGGCTAAAACACAAACTGCAGGGTCAGACCCAGGTTCGAATCCCAGCTCCACCACTAGCCAGCTGTGGCACTTGGGAAATGGCTCACCATCCCCAGTGTCAGTTTCCCCAGTTATAAAAAGGGAACTGCACTCTTAATAGGATTCCTTTAAAGATTAAATGAAGCAAAGAACATGCCATGTTTAGCGGGGGTCTAGAGTCGGCAATGGGGACATCTGAGGCCAGAAGAGCCTGTTTGGGGCATCTGACCTGGGCACTGAGGGATGTTTGAAACATCCTTGGCCTGTACCCAGTAGATGCCAGGAGTGCACACACATGCACACGCACGCACACATACACACATGTGCAGGCACATGTGCACACACACACAGTGGTGACAACCACAAATGTCCCCACACATTGTCGAGTGTCAGCCGGGGGGCAGAATCACCTCTGGTTGAGAAGCATGGCCTCCTTCAGCGTTATTTCCTACTGGTCCTCATGCAGCGACCAATCAGAAGCACAGATGCGGGGCATAGACACTCGGGCCACAGCTCCCTCGGGAGGGTTAACAGAGAAGCTGAAGTCGGTTGAACTTGCTGGATGAACGTGCTACGTATCACTCTCCTAGCCCCAAAACCCGCTTCTCACATCAGTGTGGCTACAGACAAGCCCCTGCCCGTGTTGCCAGGCGGTGCTCCCCCTGCTGCCTCCAACATCCAGGCCTGTCCCTGCCACTCCTTCCCCGTCCCCCCACGGCCCTCCACTCCTCCCCAGAGATGCCTCACAACCATGGCTGCAGCCCTGCCGCCTGCCGGGAGCTCACAGGACACAGGGCTGGTCCCTACTTCCTTCTGGTCTCTGCTCACCCCACGCCCTTCCAGGAAGACGTTTCTGACCTAATCTAGAGCTCCTCTCTCCAGCCCTAGGCTTCTTTATTTTTACAGCATGAATCCTGCTGGATGGACCTCAGGATTCTGCTTACTGGTCTCCTGTCGTCTCAGACCTGGATCAGGGGCCCCCGTGGGCTGCCATTTTGTTTGTAGCTCCAGCCAGACTGCCTGGCTCTTAAAAAGCAGCTCAACAATATTTGCTGAACAGATCGAGGACTAAGATTGGCCAGAGTCCACTGGGGCCAGAGAAGTGAGTGTGGGCCACCCAGACACACTCAAAGGATTGATTTGATTCTATAGACGGTGGGTGGGCTCATTATCGATTTGCCCAAAGCCAGTGAATGAGATGGAAGAGGCTGTGACCCCTCTGCAAGGAGAGGATCCCGAGTTGCCCCCCCCCCCAAAGCAAAGCCTTTCCCGACATGGAGAAAAGACCTGACTTCACAAATCAAAAGGAACAGTAGAAATCCAAAGCCCTAGTATAGAGTTTACATACCCTGCTCGCCCTCCCCTAGTGCTCTTGAGATACTTTTACATCAATCCACTTAAGTGCAGCACCTACCTGACCTTCCCCACAAAGACCTTCCCTGCAGCCTGAGAAGCTCCCCACTGGCGGGCTTTGGAGAGGACCTCAAGGGGCGGGCCCCATCAGCTTGTTTACGGATCCCTAAAAGTCCTCATTCTGCTTTTATTTTCTGTGTCTCTAGCTGACTTTTACCTCCTATAGACCTCCTGTGGCCACATGGAAGCACCCCCTTCCCCCTTCCACCCCTTCCCCCTTCTCCCCCTTCCCGGGGGCTGCGGGCTCCCCACACCACAAAAAACCCAGCTTCCAATGGGACCCAACCCCTCCCTGACCGCAGCCTCAAAGGGACACTAAGAAAGGAAGTTTCCAGCATGATGTGGTCACAACGGACAGGTACGGTTCTACCTCCTGTCATTTCTGACACGGGCCTGTCGGTGGCACCACAATCCCTGGGTGAACGCCTGGCCCACGCCGACCCACCTCCCCCCCCAATGAAAGCAGCAGCCAGGTGGCCCTCTCCTCCCACAGCACATCTTCCCAAGGGTCTGGGAGCACACCACCCTCCCCCTGCCTGGCCCGCTCAGTCGACCCAGAAAATGAAGTGTGTGCCACACATCATGCAAAAGGGCTGGACAGACCAGATCTGGACAATACGGCTGGGAAAATATGGCTTAAAAGAGGGCAGGGCGGGACACTCCTGATCTGTCCGGGGACCCTGGGGGTGCACCAAGGGTCGGCGTTGGCACAGCTAGAGGAAAACAAGGCCATGTGAATGAAGAGGAAACAAACGCCTGTGCATGGTTCCAAGCAGAGTCCCAAGGGGGTGGAGCGCAAGGCGGGTGTAGGAGACTGAGCTTCTTGGACAATCTAAGGACTCTGCTAGGAGGGGGTGAGGCAGCAGACTGGGCAGGAGGGGTGGGGGATCTGGTCTCCCATGGGATGCAGGGGACACTGTGTGTGTGTGTTCCTGGGCCTTACTAACTGGTCACTAACTTCCTTTTCCTTTTACCTTGCAATCACTGTCGAAGCTACAAAAGACTGCGAGAATAGTAAAGGAACCCCCATACACCTTTTACCCCGTTTCACTAATACTTTGCTTGGCCAGGTTTTACATATGTACATACGTATGCGCGTGCACTCATACGTAAAGCAAAACCTTGGTTTTCGAGCATAACTCATTCCAGAAACATGCTTGTAACCCAAAACACTCATGTATCAAAGCAAATTTCAAGAACCACTGGCTCAGTTGTGACCACATGACGTTCGGCATCACGTACGACTCATACTGCAAGACATCGCTCCTTCATCAAGTTAAAGTTTATTAGAAATGTTTGCTTGTCTCGTGGAACACTCGCGGAGCAGATTACTCGCAATCCAAGGTTTTACTGTATTTCTAAATCATTTCAAAGTCAGTTGCACATACCATGCCCCTTTGTCGGTTATGCTCAGGGTCTACACCCTGAGGACAAAACCATCCTCTCACATAGTCACAAGTCAGTGACAAGCCTCAGGAAATTGAACACCGGTACAACACCATAATCTAAACCATGGGTCATATTCCCAATGTCACCAACTGTCCCAAAAATGTCCTTCTTAAACTTTGTTCCTGCACAGAATGCATTCCAAGATCACTAAGTGTATTCTGTTGGCCACATCTCTTTTTTTACCTTCTATTCTGGAACATTCCTCCGCCTTGGTCATTCATGCCACAGAAATGTCGAGGAACAGAGGCCTGTGTGTTACTTTCAGGCTGCGCATCAGTTTGGGTTTCCCCGTTGTTCCTTCATGTTCCTATGATGGTGCATAGACACCCCTCCAGTGGCCTTAGTGGCAGAGTCAAAACCCGCAAAAACACCCAGGCATTTCTGAGTCTCAAAAGGGCTTCTTCCCGTGTGCCCGTCTACCATGTCCTGCCACTGCTGGTCTTCCGTCCCTCTTGGATCCCACCTAACCATGCTGGTGGCCTAGGAATCCACTTGGAGAAGCCACAAAGGGCTGCCATGGCCCCTGAGAGGATGCAGAGACCTGCTCTCTTCCATCGGCCTCTTTGGGGAGGCTCGGCTCCTGACAGAGGTGAGGAGGTGAGGGGAGAGTCTTGTCCTTGCCAGTGTCTGGGCCTGAAGCTCCAACGCTTGGGCTGAACAGAGAGTAGGCTCCCCTGGGCTTGATCCCACCGGCTGCTCCCACAGAGGCTCCTGGCTGGTCTGAGGGCTGGGGCCAGCTCACAGACAGAGCCCTCTTCTTCCCTCCCCTGCTCTCCCAGGCGGTCAGCTTTTATAGGACACTCTCATACTCCTCCTCCAGGGCTCCTGTTAGTGGGCACAGACATTCCACTATCAACACTACGGTCAAGACTTCTGGTCCCCAAGTTGCAGGGAGGCCGGGAAGTGAGGCAGGAGCAGCCCACAGGGTGCCCCACCCACACCCCCTCCTGCCAAGGCGGCTGCCTGCAAGGCATCTCTGCCCCAGCATCAGCCATGGAGGGTGGGCTCAGTGCACGCACATGCCCCTGTCCTCTGCCCCCACTAGGCAACGCTGAGGCGTTTCCTACACTGTCCCCACACTATCCCCACGGTCTCTCAGAGGAGCCGCACACCCTTTATTGGCCCCCATCCTGCCCTGCTCCCTTACGAGCATTAACATCACTCAAATCTTGTCTCAGGATGAGTCCCAAACTCAGAGCCCCTCCCTCCCGAGAAAGGTCCCTCAGGGTCTTCGGTGGCCATGCCTGACGTGGCCTAAGCCTCAGAGAGACACAGGCTGAGCCTTCTTGCGCAGACTGCTAGACAACAAAAATGCAACTGAGCAGATTTTAAAGATCTGATTGGCTTTAGGACTCATTAATTGGGTAGCACCCCAAGCAGCAAGCAGAAGGGGCTCCAAGGAGCTGGACAAAAAGGAAGGTCCATCTAGAAGGAGGGCTGGGTAAGAGAGTTACTAGCAACAGTGAAGGGCTGTTGCAGGGAGGCTGCCATCCAGGGAGAAAGCAAGGGGTCCCTGGATCCAGAAGACCTCTTCTTTCTTTGGGGGGGTGGAGAGGCCCCCATGGCAGAGTCACTGGCACTGATGGAACATTCCTGGCTGGCTCAGACTACGTCTCTGAGGGGGGCTGAAACGCAGTTGGATTAGGCATTGAGGCCCAGTTTGGGAACTTCAGCGAAGTGACACTATTTGGGGCCTGTGGTTTTCTTTCTAAAAACACCCACAGCACCCCCACCCCACCCCGCCACCCTGCTCACCTCCAGCTCCCTGACCTTGGGGCTGACCCCGCCCTTCAGAAGGGAGGTGGTGTCAGGTCAAACAAAACTTGCAGGCAGGTCTGAGATGCCTGAGAATTATCGGAGGCCACAGGACAGGAGGGAGGGGGCAGTTTAGGGGTCAAACTGAAACTGACAAGGGTGTCATCAAGGACACCCACACCCTGGATGGGCTCAGAGGAGGGGCCCCTGAGGCCACGTCAGTCCCCCAGATGCTCCTGCTGTACTGCTGTACGCGGATGGCCCAGGGCTCATCGGAGTGGATGACAAGCATCCCTCACGAGTTATTAACAGCATCGGTAATGGTGAGACAAAACAATCCCTGGAACACTGTGAGGCACCTCAAATTGTGATTCAATCGGAATAATCATTGTTATTGTAACAGTGAGTTAGAAAATGATTTTACGTTAAGAAACCAACAAGCGTGGAACGATTCTATGGGCGCACGCTCGAGCCTGGCCCGGGTGAGTGATCGGAGGTTGAGGGTTTGTCCTGGATGATCAGCGTGTGGGGAGGAGGGCGGGGCAGGGTGGAGGAAGACAGATATTTTCAATGCACACACTTCTAGCACAACAGCAGCAAATCAAGGGGCAGTACCCCCAGGTGTCAGAACGTAAAGGACGGGTTGGTAAGAACCTGGGTCCCTGAATTTTCATTAACCTAGGAGACGCTGGAATTGGAAAACAGCAGCGTGGCTCAGACACCAGGCTCTCAGGACTGCTGTGGAGGCAGTGTAGACAAGAAGAGTAGGGGCATTTACTCTGCTAAGTGCATTTCCGGAATCCTCTGTTCACCCTGCAGCAACCCCATCAGTCAAGCAGCTAGCCAGACTCGGGGACACAGCCCTGAGCAGCCCTGTGCGTGGTGGAGCAGGGGCTCAAACCCCAGACTCCAACCTTCCCTGTCCTTCCAGAGAGACAGGGCAAGAATAAATGAGTGGGGGAAAGAACTGGGTGTGTGGGAGGGGAAAACAGTGCAGAGGAGAAACCACATATCCAGCCATGTGCAGCGGGGAAGCATACAGCTGAGCTCCTATAAGGTGAACCTTTTATTTCAGAAACAATCCAAGGCTAATGGGCTTGGCTATCCACTTGCTGCCACACCGTAACCAAGGCATGGGCCTCTGATTGCTATTTCAAATGTCACAGAATGGATGCATGTGGAGTGGAATTTTAAACTGGTGTGTTCCTTGTTACCCCCTCGCATCCCTCTTCTGTCCAGAAAAAGGAGGTGTGGCCTCATGCATTACCTTCTAATGAAATTTCAACATATTTTCAGTACACTACAATTTTATAGAGATGAAAACATAAAAGCTGTCAAAACACTTCAAAATGGAATTAGCCTGCAACGTCTATTCAGGCTGCATTTCTTTGTGACCTAGTTTGTCTACTTAAGACAGGAAGGAGAATCTCAAAGTATGTATGGGGATGTCTCTCCCTCTCCTGTGTTCGTCTGCATCAATCGAGCAGTTACTGAGCACGGAGTCGGGTAGGTGCTCTGCTAACTGCTGTAAAAGAACAATCTTAACCAGCAAGCACAGGCCCCGGGAGGCACGGGCACTTTTCCTTCTACATGAAAGGCCGCGAACGGAGCCTCTGGGAGGACAGGTCCCTGTGCGGCTGGCGCGCACTGAGCCAGCCTGCAGGGTGCCGCCTCTGTCCTGATTTGATACCAATGTGGGTCTCTTTCTACACTAATTTTCTGTTGCTACTGCAACAAGTTATCGCAAATGGTGGCTTAGACGACCTCAGTGGATTCTGGAGGTCAGAAGTGGCTGACACCAAGTACAGGCCAGGTGCGCCCCCCCCCCCAGGGGGCCCTGGGGGGTGGGGCCTCTCCTGTTCCATCACTCTGTGGGCACAGCGCACCACTGGCCGGCTGGCCGCTGAGGCCCGTCCTGGCTGCAGGGTCCCCTGCATTCCACAACTCCGCACCCTTCCTGCATCTTCAAGGTGCACTGAGTCCTCCTAGCCCCTCTCACCCCCTCTTTCCCTTTGGCCTCACCTCTCCCACCTCTCTTGTGCCTCCTTCTTCCACGTTGAAGGGTTCATGAGGCAATGGTGCACCTGTCCAGACAGTCCAGGAGGGCTTCCCATCCCCAGGCCCTTATTTAATCCATGCTCGGTGCTCCTTGGGCCACAGCAGAGGACGCGTCCACAGGCCCAACGGGTTACAGTGAACATCTTTGGGGGCCATTTCTCCGCCTCCCACAGGCTTCTCAGAGGCCTGTTCTTTACCATCCTTTCAACTCCTTTTCTGAAACATCCAAGCTGCTGGGATAACGCGGAAACCCATTCCTCTCTTCTCTGATGATCCATCCACCCCTTGCTACACTGCCCGGTCCTCGTTTTACAACAGGAGTCCGCAGAAAACACTTCCCCTTTGGAAGTAACAACTGTTTCCTGGCTTTCCTGCATGTTTTTCAAGCTCTCTCCTTTTATTTCTGATAACAGATCCGCCTCACCCCACACCAGCACTACTGAGATGGGCTCACGCCCAAGGTCTGCTCCTTCCGAACCTCCAGACTGGTTCCTGTCTGTTGGAAGTTTGCAGGAAGACTGTCTCTCCCCATGACATGGGATGGGGCACGGCATGAACCTTATGCTTCTGACCTCCAAGGAGGAGACCTGGTCACCACCCAACCCAATGACTTCACAGAAAGTCTCCTGGTCTGGTCACATGCCCAGCAGAAAACAAGTCACTGTGCCCACATCCACCACCCTGCCCCGTGGTAAGGGAAGGGGGCAGTTATCCTCACTTCAAACCCACAAATGGCTTTCTAACAGAACTGGGGAGATTATGGTAAAGAAAAGAAATCTGACATGTGTCACATTTTTCAGCACATGAGTCCATCGCTACGACATCACTGCCATCATCACTGCTACACATTCTCAGTACTAAATGGAACCGGAAATCTCTAAAATTTCTGATAAGGAAAATGTCTTTTGCGGAGGGATGGAGGGACAACAGTCTTTTGCAAAGGCGTGCCGATGAATAAAAGCTCGTGCCTGAGGTGAGAACTGGACAAAAAAACAGAAAAAAAAACAAAAAACAAAAAACAAAAAACAACCATGGCATCTGGAGGACTTTTCCCCAGGAGCTGAGGAACTTGGTTAAGCCCACACCAAAACAGAGTGATGAGGCCAATTACATTTTTAGTCATTTTAAAAAATAATAAATCAACAAAAGGGCCTGAGCAACAAAGGAGCTTCCTTTCCCCTCCTCTTCCTGGGAGAAGGCAGATGTGCAGGTAAAGACTGGAGTGTGTGTGTGTGTGTGTGTGTGTGTGTGTGTGTGTGTGTGTGTGTGTGTGTGTGTGTGGTTACTCTGTCCCCAACACCGTGACTCAAAATTCCGAGAATCTGAATTCTTGTGTTCTATGTCCTGCTCATCCCCATAAATGTGTTCTGAGAAGAAAAACACTTAAAACTCATCAATGTATCTTAAACTGAGATCACTTCCCTAGAAAAATAATCTGGGGAAATTAGTGTCAAAAAATAATAGTTTATGGTTCAGTGCCTTATTTTCTTCGAAGGGGCAGAGTTCAACCCCAAGCTCACTGCAAGTAGTCGGGGTAAAAGAAAGGAATTTGTTCGAAACCCATTCTGCATTCAAATACGAACTGTCCGAAATGTGAGTAACTTGGCAGAAGGCCGAAATGTGTCTCTTCCTAGGCGGCGCTGGGCTATTTTTTCCAGGAAGTCATGTTCTGCAGGAGCTTCGTGGCTGGCTGCTTGTATCTAACATCACCCCTGAGGCTGATGTGCAAGAATTTGGAGTACAGCCCCTCCTCCTACTCAAAAACGTTTCCGGCATTGCTCCTTTGTACCTCCCCTTTACTACTACCATTTCCGGCAGTAATGGAGTGGGTTTGCCTCTAAGAGAACTGACTTCATCTTCACAGGTGCCGAATGCAGTGGATGTTCTTCCCACCTCCCTTTTGTAGACAACCAAGATGGGACTCAGAAAGACGGCTGTATTGAGTGTTCCGATGCCCACCTTTCCAGCATCTCCTACCTGACTCTGGTGCCAATCTCAGCAACCTCCCAAGATCACGTGGTGAGTAGGTGGGAGAGGACCAGGTCTGGCTGGCTCTAGAGCACACATTCCACTCCACCGAGGAATCTGGGGTACGTAATGGTCAAAATTTTGCAACCGATATGACAGCTACTACTTGTCGCTGGAGCACACGTGGGCCTTTTGTTACCCTTTTCTCCGCTGCAAGAAGAGAGCCGGCTTCTGGTCTGCCTAGTATCCCATCCTGGCTTTCTGGCCTCATCACCAATACAGCCAACATGCACCCCACCAGATTCCTCCAACTCTCCGCACCTGACAGGGTGCCACATGTACTAACAGGATCTGTGAGTGTGTCCCCTTCACGGATCCCATGGCGCTATCTGAAAAAACAGTGGGAAATCTACCAGACTCTTTGCAAGAAAAGTGAAACGTGGTTCACCGTTGGCTCTTCCCTGCAGGTCAGGCCCATCCACATGTGACTCTGGAGCAGACGGGAGGTGGAGGCGGCCCCTTGTTTCCTGCCCACCCACCCACCCTCACCACCTCAGGCGTGGCTCAGAATTACTCCCCTCTGTGTGTCTGCCACCACAGCGGAGACGCTGCTAAGACACCGCCTAGTCCAGAACAGCATGTCCTTCGTTAGCCCCTGTGACCTGCCAGGCCGGCACCTTGCCCCTGCTGGGACCCCATCACATCAGCTCTCCTCTCCCACTCCAAACTCTCCTCCACACCAGGGACAAACCTCAACAATGCACGTCGGGTGCATTCTGTGGCTCCCCCTTTCATCCCGAATGAAGTCCCTGCTCCACGGTTCTGGCCCTCACTTCAGCCGCATCTCACCCGACCTCTCCTTTACACACCTGGACCGTTTTCCAAACGGCACGCCTGACACTTCCCCCCATGGACACCATTCTGCTTCATTTCCAGTGTCACTGTCAGGATGCCACTTAACTTACTGGATGGTAGCTTCCAACTAGAAAAAAACGGAGATCTCCTCAACTCCCTTACAAGGTTGCTTTGAAGATGAAGTCACATTATATATGCGGTGCAGACCTCGAAATACGTGCTACTTGGAGATGTTAACAATGAGGAGCCCAGGGCAGCTGGTGACTGCGTAAGACGGGGCCAGTCATGTGACCCTCCCCAGTGCCTCCTCCCCCTGCCTGAAACACGGGAACAAGAGTAGGACCTACCTCACAGCGTTGCAGTGAGAACTGAGTGGTTTAGACCCTTCGCGGAGCACCTGATGCGTGACAGACAACGAGGAAGCATTAGCCGCCATCGTCATCACTGACAAGGAGAACAAAGGCAAAAGACAGGAAGGTAAAATTAAGCTGCCTTAGAACTCTCAGCCTCCTTGAGGCAGGCAGAGCACAGGAACTCACGACCCCATGAAGCATAATGCGTAAGCATTAACGTTAATGCTTTGCTAGAGGCAAAAAGCCACCTTAGCTTGACAAAAGCCAGACCTCCAGGATCCCACAAGGCCTCTTCAACATGCGAACACCGTCATTTTGGAAAATGCCTTTATTTCTACCTGCCCCCAAGTTGAAAGCTCCTCACAATCCCAGTGCATCTCTTTCTGCCCAGGGGTCCTGTCCCTGTGCCTTTGATAAAACCACCTTTTGGCACTGAAAATGTGTCAAGAATTCTTTCTTGACTGCTCACACCGAGCCCATATCACGTCACATCACATCACATCACCCACCACCACCAGCACCATCGTCACGATCATCCCTGGTGCACCAGGGGGACGTCTGACACCCTCGAAGCTCCCTGGGCTCAGCCTCATGAGCAGCCGCGTCAGCGCTTGTCCAATCTGTGTTCCGGCACAGTCCTCGCACCCATCTGCTGTACAAAACCAGTAAGTAACTGCGGCGGCTACTTTTAGCACTCCCCGTGAACCAAACCCCGCCCTGTGACTCTGACACACACAAAGCAGACTAATCTCTCCCCCCCCAGGCAACTGGAGACTTGGAGCCGCCTTGTCTCGTCCCAGACAGGGGCAAAGCCTTTCTGTTCTGGGCATCGCCAAGCAGGTACCTCCATCCCAGGAGCCTGGCAGCGTCTACAGGAGGTGGGCTGGAAGGAGGTCTGCGCAGAGTCCCAGGCACAGACGAGTGTCCTTCCAGCTGGATGTCCAGTGGTCAACCTCCTGACCCCAGCTGAGAGGCAGTTCCCACCACAGAGAAACAAGTTATTGGTGCTACAGTTCCTACTGCTCCCTAATAATGAACCCTGAGACTTTGCTCTTCAAAGACTGTAACACCTGTTATCCCTGTTTTGGGGGGAGGGAGTCATGGGAAGGGGACTCGGGAGCAGCTGTGCCTGGCAGTTCTCGCTCAGGGTCTCTCACAACACTGTCGTCAGATGGCGGCTGCCATGAGAATCGCCTTCCCTCACATGCCTGGAGTCTGCACTGGGGACACTCAGAGACAGCTGGGTCTTAGGCAACATCTCCTTTCCTATGCACCTCCCCCAGCATAGTGACTTCATGCTCCCTGGCCTGGCAGCTCTGAGCCCCAAAAGGGGTATGTTCAGCAAGAGACAGAACCAAGAAGACACTGCCTTTTGGACACCTTTTCCAAACGAGTCCCAGAAGCCATGCATCATCACTTCTGCCACTTTCCCCACCCGGCTGTCACCCCGACCCAATTTCAAATGGAAGGGACATAAGACTGACTTTCTTTTTTTCTTTCTTTTAAAGTCTACTTATTTTAGGGGCAACCCGGGTGGCTCAGTCAGTTGAGCATCTGACTTTGGCTCAGGTCATGAGCTCACAGTTTGTGAGTCCGAGTCCCGCGTTGGGCTCTGTTGACAGCTGGGAGCCTGGAGCCTGCTTTGGATTCTGTGTCTCCCTCTCTCTCTGCCCATCCCCCACTCATCTCTCTCTCTCAAGTTTATGTATTTTGAGAGAGAGCTTCAGGGAGGGAAGGGAAGGGAAAGGACGGGAAAGGAAGGGAAGGGGAGGGGAGGGGAGGGGAGGGAAGGGAAGGGAAGGGAAGGGAAGGGAAGGGAAGGGAAGGGAAGGGAAGGGAAGGGAAGGGAAGGGAAGGGAAGGGAAGGGAAGGGAAGGGAAAGAGAGAGAGAGAGAGAGAATCCCAAGCAGGCTCTGTGTTATCAGCACAGAGCCTGACACGGGGCTCTAACCCATTAACCCACTAACCATGAGACCATGACCTGAGCTGAAATCAAGAGTTGGACACTTAACAGACCGAGCCCCCCAGGAGCCCCAAGACTGACTTTCAGTGAGGGAGGGGCAGAGTTCCGTAAGAACACATGGACAAAGGGGCGCCTGGGTGGCTCAGTTGGTTAAGCGGCCCACTTCGGCTCAGGTCATGATCTCAGGGTCCGTGAGTTCGAGCCCCACGTCGGGCTCTGTGCTGACAGCTCAGAGCCTGGAGCCTGTTTCAGATTCTGTGTCTCCCTCTCTCTGACCCTCCCCCATTCATGCTCTGTCTCTCTGTGTCTCAAAAATAAATAAACGTTAAAAAAAAATTTAAAGGACACATGGGACAGGGAATATCAGCATGGCCATTTGTGGAATACGCAATCTGCCATAATCTGGATCCCAGATTTTAAAGAATCCAAGGATGTGGACTATGATTCTGAAAAGTAACCAGCTTTATGAAAAAGTAAAAGATGAATCATTCCTGTTATTAACATCACATCACCTTAGCGGTCTGGCCAGCGTCCGTCTTCTCTCAGAAGTGGGCCAGGGTCCCTGCACAACAAGCTGGAAACCAAAGTGATGGAGTCCCAGACCACATCTTTCTGGGAGCCCTGTTCTCACCATTATTATTGTAATAAGAAACGCTAACTGGCATCAAAAGGAAATCATGTGAACTGTCTGTGCAAAAGGACTACAAAAAACATTTTTTTATTATTGTTATTTCAATTTCTAGATATTTCATTGTAATGAGAGAAATCACAGGCCTGGCTGAGACTTAATCTGGTATTTTGTGGTGCCGTGAGGAATATTCTTCCCTCCCAATCTCTGCTGACAGTGTAAGTAAGAGTGCCTCTATGCACTGCTGTGAACAAAAAGCACAAAAGGATTCAGAAAGTAATAACAAAGATAAACAATAAAATTTCAGCTCCCGTAATTCCCCGCTTATGTTTTCTCACTGAATCATGTAGTCCTGAGCTTTGCACTTTGCACGTGCGTGCTGCACTGTGCAGCCATTTCATATCCGACGCTTCCCAGTGAGCCCAGTCGACACCTGCTCAGTGTGCCCGTGCAGTCACTGAGTTCGACAGTCGCCCCATAACAGGCCTTCCTGTGCGATTGCCTGGTCTTTCTCAGGCAATCAATCTCAGCGTCTGAGACAGAATGAGTTGTCAGCCAACCTCTTCCAGCAAAGGGGGCCTCCAATGTGATTACTTAAGGCCGCTCACCCTTGGAAGCAAATGCTGAATGTGGTTTTCCCAGCTGAAACCACTGACGTGGTTTTCAGCCAGCGAGTGTGGGCCTCACCAGCAGAGCGACCGCCAAGTGCATCAGGGCACCTCAGGGAACGTTCCAGAGACAGAAAGGAGGTAGAAGGAGGGAGGGTAGGGGGCAGGAGCAGGGGGAGAGGGCTCCTCAGGTGGTGTATAGGAACAGCACTTCTGTTCTGTTGAAACAATGCCCTCAAACCCAAGATAGATTTCACCATGTATTATCACATTATATTATTTACAATTCCCATTCATAAGTTGACGGACATTGGAGGTATGTCCACTTCTATGCAACGCTGCTCTGAACATTCTACGGGTTAAGTTTCATCAGCCTTGGAGAAGGGCGGGGTGGGGGGGTGGGTGTGGAAAACAAACCTCCCAGGACAGAAGGGCAGCATGGACGCACCACGGCCTTCAGCAGAACCCCAGGGCTGAAGGAGCCCAGCCCGGCCTGAGCAAGGCCACTGTGCACTGAGCTCTCTGCACAGACGACCCCACTCACTGCCCTCTACAACTTGTGACTATTTCCTCATTTTACAGATGGAGAAATTGAGGCTTTCCCAAGGTCACATGCTCAGACTCAGATCCAAGCTTTTCCAGCCACAAAGACTAGGTTTTCATTTAGGATGCTATGGAGATCCCAGCGTGGCTCATGAGGGCGGGGGTGGGGGGGAATGGTGTGGACCCCTCAGTGCTCGTCTCTAGCTAGCCACCCTCTGCGAGATCACCCGCCCAGTGGCTCTGTCCCCCGACACCCACCGTCCAGTGTAGCCCACATACCTGACAACAGCCGCTGAGTCCCTTGTCACCAAGCCCCAGCCAGCTCTTCAAACTGCCTTCCAAGGCAGAGTTTTAATTCCCCCACAGGATCTCCCTGAACCAAATCTCATTAATAAAAGCAAGAAATACGTTTTAACAAAGGTCTTGCCGAGATGCCTCTGCAGCAGCAGACGCTGTCAAAAACTTCCCCCTGCTCCTTGAGCAAGAAGGATTTTTCTCCACAGGGCAAAGCAATCTCCCTTCTGAAACGCCCAGAGTCTAAGAGACCCCCAAAAACGAACCACCAGAATCCAGAGTCAAAGCTAAGCAGCAAGGGTCATTTATTGCAGGTTCGAACCTGGACCTCTGCGCCCTCGTTGCCGGTGACGCCGAGAGGTCCTGAGAGAGGTTTTTACACCCCTTTTATAGACAGGTACAAACAAGTCATGGGAAAATCAGGAATACACGGATGTGCTAAGCAATAACGATTGATCGGAAATCCACGGATGTGCCAAGTAACAATGGTTGATCAAGAATATACGGTTGTGCCAGGCAACTATGATTGATCAGAAATACAGGGGCGCGCCAAGCAATTGTAGAGAAGCGGAACAAGCTGGTTAAGCTTGGTTAGGTTTCAGTTTCCCGTAACTTAAGCTTTTAAGTTTTAATTTTCTCAGGCCTTTCATTCCCCCCTTTCTCAAGTACCTGAGGACCCAATCTTGGGTCCTACAGTGTTACCTAATTAAGCTCGCTTTCCATGTCGAGGAGCTGATACTGTGGCCTAAGGACCATAACCTGAATGGTGTTTAATCTATCTCTGATAAAGTTTATTATTTTGTTGAATATAATAGGGCCAACGGTAAAAAGAAGGAGGAGGCTTAGTAGGGGGCCCAAAAGGGGGAGAAGGTAAGGGAGAAACCCATGGAGTGCTGACCACAGTGGGTTTTCGGCTAGTTCTTTTCGTCGGCGTGCGAGGTCCTCTTGGAGCTGTTTAATTTTGGTCCGAACTATTCCTGATTTATTGGCATAAAAGCAACATTTTTCTTGTAGGGCTAAGCAGATGCCGCCTTGTTCTGCGGTTAGCAGATCTAACCCTCTTCTATTTTGTAACACCACCTCTGCTAGGGAATCTAGCTGATCCTGCAGATCTTGGATTGTCCCTGACAAGGCTTCGACATCGTTAATTAGCTGCCGAGAAAGTCGAAGATAGGAGTGTATAGAGACTCCTAATCCTGCTGTCCCGGCAGCTAATGCGCCTGTAATTCCTAGGCCTGCCAGGAGGGGGATAACAGCCACAGCTCGTTTGGATCTGCCAGCTACAAAATCTAGACTAGGAATGGGCATGGGGGTTTTTCCTGTAACCAAGTCAATATCTGGCAGTAAGGTGGCCAGGATACATATTCCAGTCCAATTATGAGGTAGATAAGTGTAGGCTTGGTTATTTCCACAGACAAAAACGGTAGTGTTGGTACTGCATAACGAGGAGTTGATAATGATGTACTGGTGGCATTGGGCAAGGGATACGATTCCTACGTCTATGTTGTCATTCTGGGAGGTAAGGTTATTTTTAAAGCACGAGGCATTGAATGGGCTAATGAATTGAACGGGGAAGGGGTCAAGTAGGGAAGAAGGTAAGCAGTCATTGGTTATGCTGATATTAATTTCAGTGGGGATGGCGATGGGTCGGGGAGTCCGCCGGGGCAGGCAAAGCCAACAATCTTGGGCTAGACTCAGGTTAGAGATGTTTAAGAGTGAGAAAGTGGCTTCTAGGATACACATTGTCTGAGGGTCTAACTCATAAGGGTCGTGCCTAGTGAGAATTAGGGGGTGGTAATTAAGCTGTGGATACATGTGTTTTGCAATTTCTTTAAGTTTCGCTTGCGTTTCTATCTGTCTGACAGTGTCTTGGGGTCCTCCGCCATCAGACACATGTATGGGGGCTCGAGGGTTCCAGCAGACAGCTTCTCCCACTGAGCCACGGCAGCCAGCCTGAAGTTGCATGTTATTATCATTAGCTTTTGCTGCCCTGACACTCTGTAGGATAGCTGTAAAGTAGGTTGTGGAATTGTCTGGCCCTATACATTGCTGATAGGAGTCATAACAAGAACTATGCATCGATTCCTGGAAAGTAGAGCAAGGGCATTCTTCTGTGGGGGGCAGGGGTTTAGGTTTGTCAACACATAACCACTGCTGTTTTTGGGGTCCTGTGATATCATAGGTCTGGGTTGAGTGAGCAATTGTGGTCCCACAGTCTTGGGTTTGAGTGTATATTCGCTGATAGTGACCACCCCTTCCTACAGAGCCAGCTATTAGTCTTTTACCATGTGGCAGGGTAAGGGTTTTAACTATGCCACCTCTGCAATCACAGGGCCTCCCATACAGAACTTCATACAATTTCTGTTTGTCAACGGGGGCATTTAGTCCTCCCTCTAGGAGTTTAAGGTTGAGGGCTAGTAGGACAAGAGTTGCTATCTTGAACATGTTTAGGGGAGGCACGGCGCAAGGTTAGTTTGAGGGGGTTTTTCTTACTCCGGTTTACAGTCCAAGTAATATTTTTATCAGTGTGTCCCACTAAGTCAGACAGCAGGTCGACAGGTTTTACGTGGGTGTGGTGAATCCAGGTGGGGAGGTTATCTACCTTGATGGCAGTGGGAGTCGTCAGGATGATTTGGTAAGGTCCTTTCCACCTGGGTTCGAGGTTTTCTTGTCTGTGTCGCTTGACGAGGACCCAGTCTCCTGGATGATACTGATGAGGAGTGGGTGGGAGCTCTGTCTCATACAGTTCTTTTAGTTTAGGCCACACGGCCTCATGAACCCATTGTAGAGCCCTGAGAGAAGACAAGAGGCTGTTATCCTGGTCTAATTGAATGAGGTTTGACTTAAGATTAGGTATAATAGGTGTGGGTCTGCCAAACATGATTTCATAGGGTGTAAGGCCCAACTTGTATGGGGAGTTGCGAACCCTGTACAGAGCGTAGGGGAGTAACTCTACCCAATTAGCGCCAGTCTTCATAGTCAATTTAGTAAGGGTCTCTTTTAATGTTCTATTCATTCTTTCTATTTGTCCTGAGCTTTGGGGCCGGTAGGCACAATGTAATTTCCAATCTGCCCCAAGTACGGAAGCCAATCCCTGACTTACCTTAGAGATGAATGCAGGTCCATTGTCTGACCCTATCATGACTGGAAAACCATACCTGGGCAGGATTTCCTCTAGGATCTTTTTGGCTACTATCTGCGCCGTTTCCTTCTTGGTTGGAAAGGCTTCAGTCCATCCTGAAAAAGTGTCTATGAACACTAGTAAGTATTTATAGCCGTATTTGCCGGGCTTTACCTCGGTGAAGTCCACTTCCCAGTGGGCTCCTGGTATGGTTCCTCTTTTTCGGTGGCCTTGGACTGTGGTGTGTGGGTGCGCGTTTTGGAGTTGACATGTGGAACGGGCTGACACAACCCTTTCCGTCTGGTCAGAGATGTTTCTTAATACCACTTGAGATTGTCTGAGGAGATCTTGAAGTCTTCGGGGCCCCAAATGGGTAGAGTGGTGTATTTTTGTCAGGATTGCATGGCCCAATTTTTCGGGAAGGATAAGGCGGTCTCTAGAGTCCCTCCACCATCCATCTGTAACTTGGGTCATGGGGAGCTTGCGCATCCAGATAAGATCATCTTCTGAGTATTCAGGCTGTGGGGGTAAATCTCGGGGCCCTGGGTCTGGTAGCTGCGTAGGGAGTACTTGAATGGGGTTTTGTGCTACCTGGCATGCAGTCTGGTCAGCGAGGTTATTCCCTCGAGAGACTGAATCAGTTATTTTTTGGTGACCTGGGCAATGTACTATGGCCAATTTTTTAGGGGCCCAAATAGCGGCCAATAGGGCCAGAATTTCATCTTTATTTTTGATGTCTTTGCCTTCAGCAGTGAGTAGTCCCCTCTCACGGTATATTGCCCCATGTATGTGGGCCGTAGCAAAGGCATACCGGCTGTCCGTATATATAGTCACTTTGCGGTCCTGCCCCATTTTTAATGCTTGGGTTAATGCAATTAGTTCTGCCCTTTGGGCAGAAGTCCCTGGGGGCAGAGCCTTTGCCCATATCACTTCAGTCTCAGATGTCACTGCTGCCCCTGCATACCTCTGTCCTTGATGGACGAAGCTGCTTCCGTCAGTAAACCAGGTGACCTCAGCATCAGGTAATGGCCGGTCCTGTAGGTCTTCCCTTGTTCCATGGATCTGTGCTAGGACGTCGGCACAGTCATGGAGCGGGGAGTCCAGGTCAGGGTCGGGTAGCAGCGAGGCTGGATTTAAAGTTCGGGGAGGGGTGTATGTGATCCGCAAAGGATTTAACAGGAGTCCCTGATAGTGGACCATCTGAGCATTGCTCATCCACCTATCAGGGGGCTGCTTGAGTACTCCTTCAATGGCGTGGGGTGTGGTGACATGTAACTCTTGACCCAGGGACAGCTTATCAGCATCTTTAACCATTAGGGCTGTAGCCGCTATTATCCGGAGACAAGGGGGCCATCCTGCGGCTACAGGGTCCAGTTTTTTTGAAAGATAGGCCACTGGTCTGGGCCATGGACCTAAATGCTGGGTTAGCACTGCCTTGGCTATACCTTGGTGCTCATCCACATATAAGTGGAAAGGTTTAGAGATATCGGGCAGTCCCAGAGCCGGGGCCGATAGGAGAGCTCTCTTTATCTGTTGGAATGCCTGCTCAGCTTCCTCAGACCATTTAAATGATGGTTGGTTTTTAGAAACTGCGTAAAGGGGTTTGGCCATTTCAGCAAAACCTGGGATCCACAATCGGCAGAATCCCGCAGACCCCAGGAATTCTCTTACCTGTCGAGGCGTGTTGGGTCGCGGGATGCGGAGGACAGTCTCTTTCCGAGCATCAGTGAGCCATCTTTGTCCTCCTTTTAGTAAGTACCCCAGATATATTACCTCAGGCTTGCAGATTTGGGCCTTCTTAGCGGACGCGCGGTACCCTAGGTTCTCCAGCGTCTGTAGGAGGTTTTTTGTCCCCACGAGGCAGGCTTCTCGGGTCTCGGCTGCAACAAGGAGGTCATCTACATATTGTAGGAGAGACACATTTGGGTTTAATTTCCGGTACTCACTTAAATCTTCGTGGAGGGCTTCATCAAATAGGGTGGGGGAGTTTTTCAATCCTTGTGGAAGTCGGGTCCAGGTGAGTTGTCCATTTATGCCTCTTTCCGGGTCCGCCCATTCGAATGCAAAGATATCTTGGCTCTTGGGGGACAAGGGCAGGCTGAAAAAGGCATCTTTTAAATCAAGAACAGTATACCATCGTTTGTCTGGGCTGCGGGTACTGAGAAGACTATAAGGGTTGGGCACGGTAGGGTGTATGTCCATACCCCGTTTGTTGACCTCTCTTAGGTCTTGTACTGGCCAATAATCTCCACTATTAGGCTTGCGCACAGGCAACAAAGGGGTATTCCATGCCGAATGACATGGTCTAAGGATTTCGACGTCGAGGAGACGACGGATATGTGGGGTAATGCCCAGCCTGGCCTTTGTTGACATGGGGTACTGCTTGACCCTCACAGGGTCGGCCCCTGGCCTAACTTCTATGAATAGAGCAGGACGATGTTTTGCCAGCCCTATTCCCCCGGTTTCTGCCCAGGCTCCGGGACACAAGTGGAGCCAATAGCTAATATCCTGTTCCGGGAAGGGTGGAGTTTGGTGAAGCCGATATTCATCCAGTCGTATGGTGAGGACCGAGATGGGTTGGTCCTGGGAGTCAGTTACTTTAGGCCCTCCGGGCTGAAAGTGAATTTGAACTCCCATTTTTGTGAGGAGATCTCTTCCCAGCAAGGGGCAGGGATTATCTGGGATGACCAAAAAGGAGCGGGTTATCCTTCCTGTCCCTAGATCCACGGTTCATTGGGTGGTCCAAGGATATTTTTTAGTTCCTGTAGCTCCTTGGACCCAGGAGGACTTATCAGAGATTTTGCCATGAGGGATAGTGAGTACTGAATGCTGTGCTCCTGTGTCCACGAGGAATTGCACAGGGGTCCCCTCCACTTGTAGGATTACCCTGGGTTCGGGGAGGGGGTCCGAACCCCGTCTCCCCTATTCTGAGTTCTGGGTAAATAGGATGGGGGCCGCTTTGGTTTGCCATGGCTTTGACCCCGAGCGCAGTTGTTTCTTTTTGGGACAGTCACGAATCCAATGTCCTCTTTCTTTACAGTAGGCGCATTGGTCTTTGTCTAGGGGGCGCCTAGGGGGGCAAGTTTTCTGTTCTCCTGTGGGCCCTTGATCCTTTTGAACTATGGCGGCTAAAACTTTAGTCATTTCCCTGGTAGCTTTGAGCTGCTTATCCTCTGGAGCGTCCCGATTATTATATACTTGCTGAGCAATGCGGAGTAAATCTTGGATCTGTTTTCCTTCTAAATCCTCTAATTTTTGGAGTTTCTTTTTGATATCAGGGGCAGCCTGGTTTACAAATGACATTACAACAGCAGCCTGATTTTCAGGAGCCTCAGGGTCCATGGGAGTGTACTGCCTAAAGGCTTCCATTAATCTCTCTAAAAAGGTGACAGGGCTCTCTGTCTTACCTTGTACTACCGAGTACACCTTGGCCAGATTAGTGGGCTTGCATGCTGCAGCCCGGAGACCCGCCATTAGAGTTTGGCGATAAATGAGCAGTCGTCCCCTACCTTCTGCCGCGTTGTAGTTCCAGTCAGGCCGAGTCAGGGGAAATGCTGCATTAATGAGGTCAGGGTTAACAGT